>NC_086318.1:107949811-108299311 GCF_036172605.1 Pelobates fuscus | reverse complement strand
GTGAATTAATGATTCTCCTCTGTTGTGTAGGGTTTAAAAGAGACCACTTCTATGAAGTTAACCACCACATGCTGCTGACCGGCCTAAGGATACCTTTCCACATAAGATCAAGATCAAGACCGAGATCAAGATCAGTATATCCACAGACAGGGATTTTCCTGTCCACGTGCATATATCTAAAGCTGATTTAAAGCTCCAGAAGATTGTAAGTGCATTTCCTTTATTTTATTTATAATCACCAGCATCAAAAATACTACACCATATTCCATTTAATTTGTCCTCTTGTTTTACATATCGTTCCATCTTATTTGAGTTGAGGACACTTGTAAAGGCGTTGCTTCCCTGCATTCCCTTTCTATTTCTACCTACAGCCAGACGGAAGAGACTGTGGTTTAAGAAGCCCGAGCTGCCACATCGACTTAGAACAAGCACTAGAAATTGCATCTTTTTATTCATTTGGCTATGGATGTTGGGTGAAAGGTCTCTTAAAAATATAAGATAGGAGGAGGTAATTTGAGGGAGGAAATAGAGTGTTAAAGATATGAGAGGCTGAGCATGCATCAGAAAAATAAGGTTGAGGGTACTGGCAGCTACGTGTGGGGTAGTGTGGACCAGTTTCGCACCGGGGCTCCATGGGTTGTGTGTGCGCCACTGCTAGGGGCCAAGATATAATTTCAAGTAAGTCACCATCTGTCCTTGCTGGAGCCACCCAGGTCAAAAAATACTATTCCTTTACCATCTAAGTGAGTTGTTTGGCTTTCTTCTCACTTCTCCTTTATTATTTGTAACTGTTGATTGTTGTAAATAGTGGTGTGTGAAATTATAAAATCTATAGCATATTTTTATGGATTCATTCAGTCAGCTGATAATTGACTACGGAATTTCCAATACCAGGTAGAAATAGACATTATCCAAATTTTCTATCTTCCCACTACTACACCTATCCTATTATTTGTTAAACATTTACCAGTTCCTGGCCAATTTTAAGAATTTTAGGTTTAGTGGCACAAAAATGCCCAAAATATGCATCTTTTATAATATAAAGATCACAGCTACTTGTGAAACTGAAAGCTCTAATTCACAATTTATGTACAAAATTACAAAAGACTCTTAAAGGGACACATTAGCATAACGTCATGACTCATTCTTAGCTATACATTATGCAAGCCAGATGGCTTTCAAATGTACAGCTGTCAAGTTATTTAGATTATAATATTAGATAACTAGGGCACTTCTATGTGTAACCACAAGTCCTGGCTGTATTACTGGTGCGCATGCAAACACTTTGGCATGTTTTTTAATCTGTCCTTGAATTGTTTACATATATGGTTGCATATGCACAGATATTGCCAAGTGCTGTGGTTAGACAGAGAAGAGTGACAAATATTAAAATCTTAAGGTACAAGTATATAAAATAATGATCAATATAAATGGCAAATATGTCATGGAATGTATTCCTGGGAATTTTAAAGAATAAATTATTAGGAGGCATTATAGTAACCAGCAATCAAATGGTTAAAAGTAAATAAATGTAAAAAAAAAAAACAAACAAAAAAAAAAACATCCCACAGATCCACTGTTAACCATGAAGAACCCATTGGTATGGTCCCCCAAATTAACGCACTCAAGCCTAAAGGGCCGCCATCATAGTGTGTCAAAGTTTCGAAACTTCGATCGGATGGATGTAAAAAATTTTATGGATTAAAGTACTACTTTACTTTATAAAGACCACAGAGTGCATCTCTCTTTCAAACACTTATATATATATATATATATATTGTGACAAAAGTACTCTTTTCCCTTGGTACCTTGTCCTGGGATTGGGGTGTTACACACAGTCTTTTCAGGCTTTAGAGACACTTCACACGCTGGATGAAGTAAATTAACTTGCTCTTTTATTGAGGTTCCAAAATAAATGCACAGTAAGGTATAAAGGTAACAAAAAGATATAAAACAAAAGCCTTGCTCTTCTGAGCACTAACTAAACAAAATAATCAGCTAACTGGGTTGGATGGCTTGTCCATTTCCCAACATAAACAACCTTACTGTTTCAGGGTTTTCAGCTCTCTGTTTCCACTCACAGAAATCAAACACAATCTCCCTCCTTCCTTGGCAGGGGAGTACTTAATAGCACTGGTAATTGACAATCCTTTTCAGGTGAGTTAGATTAGGATTCAAACTCTGGAACTAGACTTCTCACCTGTAGGTTACAAGCAACTTCCAAAATGTGGAGTGGAGCACTGGCCCACCCTAGGGCCCAAATATACACATATTTAAAGTGCAACATTCATTATAACATAACACATTTTCCTGGGGCTAATTACACAAAGTAAGAACCTTGCAAAATCTGGGGAGGTATATAGGTTCCTTCCAGCACAATTCCTTGCTTTCGGTCACACATCCTCCCCCCCAGCTCAGACCTATTGGGTCGAGCGACCATGAACATTAGCGAGTGCATCCGCAAAAGACCATCTGCATTTCCCTGTTTATTCCCAGCCCTATGCTCTATGGAGAAATTATAGGGTTGCAAGCTAAGGAACCAGCGGGTTACTCTACTATTTTTCTCCCTGTTTTGGCTCATCCAAGTAAGGGGTGCATGGTCTGTCACTAGTCTGAATTTTCGTCCCAAGAGATAGTATTTAAGTGTGTCTACTGCCCACTTTATAGCCAAACACTCCTTCTCAACAATGGAATAGTTTCTTTCTTGGGGATTAAGCTTCCTGCTTAAATATAATATGGGGTGCTCCTCACCCTGAATTTCTTGAGAGAGAACAGCACCTAGTCCTACATCAGATGCATCTGTCTGTAAAATAAATTCTTTAGAAAAATCAGGTGTTACCAACACTGGTTGGGCACAAATGGCTTCTTTAAGCTTTCTGAATGCTTGTTCAGTCTCTGGGGACCATTTTACCACTACTGGAGCATTAGCTTTAGTAAGGTCAGTTAATGGGCTTCCAATTGTAGCAAAATTTTATATAAATCTCCTGTAATAGCCAATGAGGCCAAGAAATGTTCTCACCTGTTTCTTAGTCAGTGGTCTCGGCCAATTTCGTATGGCTTCAATTTTAGCAACTTGGGGTTTCACTAGTCCCCTACCAATAGAGTAGCCCAAATATTTTGCTTCCTCTAGGCCAATCGTACACTTATTAGGGTTAGCAGTTAAGCCAGCATTTTGTATTGAGTTAAGGACAGCCTGTACTTTTGGAAGGTGAGATTCCCAATCCTCACTGTGTACTACAACATCATCCAAGTATGCAGCTGCATAGCGCACATGCGGCTTTAGTATTCTGTCCATCATTCTTTGGAATGTGGCAGGGGCACCATGCAAGCCGAAAGGCAAAACTCTGTACTGAAATAGGCCATCAGGAGTAGAAAATGCGGTCTTTTCTTTTGCTCGCTCTGTGAGTGGTACTTGCCAATAACCTTTGGTTAAATCTAGTGTAGTGAGGTACCGAGCTCTCCCAAGTCGTTCTACTAGCTCATCAACTCTAGGCATGGGGTATGCATCAAACTTAGAAATAGCATTCAGTTTGCGATAATCATTACAAAACCGTACTGTATTATCAGGCTTTGGTACCAGCACATTTGGACTGCTCCAGTCACTTTGTGACTCCTCAATGACTCCAAGATCTAACATTTTCTTAACCTCTGCTCTGATAGCTTTTCTACGAGCCTCGGGTATTCTGTATGGTTTGAGATTGACCCTTTTTCCTGGTTCTGTTAAAATGTCATGTTTAATCACGCTAGTCCTTCCTGGGACTGGGGAGAATACCTCTTTATTTAATCTAATAAACTCCTTAACTTCCCTTGTCTGGTGCATTGACAGGGTCTCTGAGATATTTACTTCGGGGTCAATATTACACTTATCAGGGAAGGTTGAAGCCTCTGTAGTAACCAGAACTTCCCTTTCTTTCCATGGTTTTAGCAAATTGACATGGTATATTTGCACTTCCTTTCTTCTACCTGGTTGCCTTACTTTATAATTTACCTCTCCTACTCTTTCAATAATCTCATATGGCCCATGCCAAGTTGCCAGGAATTTGTTCTCTACTGTGGGAACCAGGACTAATACTCTGTCTCCTGCTGTATGACACATGTGGCATGTTGCTGCTCCTCTCTGAGCAATTGATGAGCTGCTGCCTGTGTTGCTTCAACTTGCTTGAATAAAGCATCTGTATTTTCCTTTTGAGCCAGTACAAGCTGCTGCAGTATTGAAATGCTCTCTTGCTGTATTGCATTAGTCTCTGCAGTCCTCCTGTTTGTCTCTTGCTGTACAGCAGTGGACTGGAGCCAAGGCCGGACTGGGCATTAAAAGCAGCCCTGGAAAAAATTTTTTACCAGCCCCATAATGCGTCGCGCCAGCATAGTGTGCAGATACAGAGTTAGAAAAGAGAACTTAAAATTAAAAATTATTACTCCAACGTAAAAAAAAGCACTCATATGCTTCAAAATAAACAAAAGTGCTGATTTATTTTAAGAAGACGTGCCTTTGCATGTAATCAATGTTTCAGTCCAACTACCATGACATATTAAGGAAAGCTTGGTAATGGAACTGAAATGGTGAATGTATGTTGGGCACAACTGTAAAAAAATTACGTTATCTTGTTTACTTTGAAGTCCTGTGGGTGCGCTCTTCACTTTAAATATGTTATTGTGCTGGAGTATGCACCTACCTAGCAACAAGACTGGGCCAATATCTGCTCATTACATATGGTCCACATTAATGACATTTCTCTGTGTATTATGCATATATAAATGTACATTAATATATGTGTAAATATAATAGACATAATTTTTTTTATATATATATATATATATATATATATATATATATATATATATATATAACTAATACACACATTAATATACATGTCATATACCAGTGGAGGATCCAGAGCCTGATCCAGGGAGGGGCACTTGTAGTTTATTTAAAGAACAAATCCATGCACAATAACCACTACTGCTCCGTGTAGTGGTTATGGTGCAAGGAGTGCCGGGACCCCCTCACAGAGTAAGTAGTCAAACCGTTTAAGAACAGTTTGACAACTTACCTGGGGTTTGCTGGGATATGGGGCTGTAGTAGGGTATAGGAGCAGTGGTACAATGTGTGAGGGGTGCAGTGTGTGTGTGAAAGGTTCAGTGTATGTGTGTGTGTGGGGGGGTGTAGTGTATGATTGCGTAGCGTGTGTGGGGAAATGTGTGTGTGTGTGTGTGTTTATGGGGGCAGTGTGTATGGTGTGTGTGGAGGCAGTGTGTGTGTGTGTGTGTATGAGGCAATGTGTGAATGTGTATGGTGTGTGTGTGGGGGCAGTATGTGTATGGGGGCAGTGTGTGAATGTGTAGAACACAAGAAACGTCTGCGTGATGGTTCTCGAGAGATGTGGAATGGATAAGAATATCATCAAGATAAACCACCACACATTGCTGCAGCATATCTCGCAGGACGTCATTTATAAATTCTTGGAAAACCGCCGGAGCATTGCAAAGACCAAAGGGCATTGCTAGGTATTCGTAATGGCCGCTCCTGGTGTTAAATGCGGTTTTCCATTCGTGGCCCTCTTTTATCCGGACGAGATTATATGCCCCTCTCAGATCAAGTTTGGTGAAGACCGTTGCTCCCTTGAGGCAGTCAAATAACTCCGTGATTAATGGAATGGGGTAGGCATTCTTAATAGTAATGCGATTGAGACCCCTATAGTCGATACAGGGTCTCAACTCGCCATCTTTTTTCTTTACAAAGAAAAAGCCGGCCCCGGCAGGAGAAGATGACTTCCGAATAAAACCCTTAGACAGTGCATCGGTAACATACTCCTCCATGGCTCGATTCTCTGCTACAGACAGTGGGTAAATCCGGCCACGGGGAGGATTGGCACCAGGTTGGAGTTCGATACCACAGTCGTACGGACGGTGTGGTGGCAGAACGCTGGCTTGACCTTTGTCAAATACATCTTGGAATTCTTGTTACTCAGCGGGTAAGGAAGAGGCAGAACATGTGCCCAAAACTTTGACCGGTTTCTGGAGACAGGACAATGTGCATTGCTGGGACCATGATAATATCTCAGCTTTGCGCCAATCAATTGTGGGGTTATGCTTCTGTAACCAAGGGTATCCCAAAACAACCTGGTAATATGGAGAGGAAATGACCTGGAATTGGATCGTCTCATGATGTAGAGCCCCTACAGCCAGAGATATGGGCACGGTTTCTTGGGTCACGTGGGTTGGCTGTATTGGTCTGCCATCGATGGCTTCGAAGGCTAGTGGAAAGTTGCGAGACTGTAAGGGTATAGAGTGCTTTGATGCAAATGCACAATCTATAAACGAGCCTTCGGCCCCAGAATCAAGAAATGCCCGGGTTTTAATGGATGAATCAGGCCAGGAGAGGATAATAGGCACCAAGGGTTTGCCCACACATATCTCTGGGTCTGCAGAAAGACCACCCAAGATCTGCCCCTGACAGTATCTTGGGTGCGGGCCCTTTGCCGGACGAATCGGGCAAAACTTTAACATGTGACCGTGGTGTCCGCAGTATAGGCACCGACCCTCCCTCCTCCTAAAGGCTCTCTCCTCGACCGAGAGGCGTGAGAAGCCTAACCGCCTTGGCTCCACACAGACAGAGGACTCAGGACCAGGAGGCATGGGAGGTGAGGGAGGTTTGGGTGGGCAAGAAAAGCTCGGTGCCAAATCTTCAAGAGGCCTCCGCAGGCGCTCCCTGGATGAGGATCTCTCTCGGAGTCTGATGTCAATGAGGGTGACAAATGATATCAGTTCCTCGAGATCTTTAGGTAATTCTCTGGCTGCAATCTCATTTTTAAACACATCGGAGAGACCCTGTGCAAAGGCAGCCACGAGAGTCTCGTTGTTCCAGCCACCTTCTGCTGCCATGGTACGGAATTCACTGGCATACTCGACAATAGTTTTTGTGCCCTGAGCATTAGACATGAGTAGTTCGGAAGTGGAGCGAGCTGGAATATCAAAAACCCTTTTGAAGGACGCAACAAATTCAGGGTAATTGTAAATAATAGGCCTCTCTGCCTCCCAGAGAGGTTTTGCCCAAGCCAGAGCCTTTTCAGACAGCAAAGAAATCATGAAGTGAACTTTGTCACTGTCTGTAGGAAATGCCTGGGGCAGGATTTCAAGGTATCCTTTAACCTGATTTATAAATTCTCTGCACTGAGCTGGGTTGCCCCCAAAATACTGAGGGAGCGGGACAGACCAAGTCATTCCTCTAGCCGCTACAGGTTTGGAGGCTACAACCGGTGCTAGAACAGGAAGTGAGGCAGAGGCGGCCGCAATCGCAGGCTGGCCGGGTACTGGATCCAGATGGGCATACTGGTCCAAATGGTGGTTCTGCTGGTCCCACCGGGTAAGTAGGTTAGGTATAGGTGTCTTGCCTGTACCATCTGTATTCATGGCCCTTGCGTAATGTCAGGGACCAGGAACCAGACAGAGACAGAACTAGATGCAAACACACCTTTATTAATAAATAACAATTAAATAACAAAAGCAAAGTCCAGGAATCAAGCAGGGGTCAGTCACCAGAGCGGGTAGTCAGACAAGCCAGGATCAGGAGCACGGAGAGCAGCGGAGTCAGGAACAAGGCCTGAGTCAGGAACCAGGAACAAACAGGAAACACAGGAACAAGGAGACTTCTGGGAAACAGGAAACCACGCAAGGGCAAGGAGGTTCTGGGATTTGCTGCTTAAATAGGCAGAACTGATTAGCAGCAGGGTTGATTACTACTCTCAGGTGAGTAACCGTGGCAACAAGCAGAAGGAGCTCATAGTAATTGCAGCTGAAAACCCATTCCCAGAAACAGAAAGGGTTGCTGTTTAAAACAGCAAAGAAACCCTGACACCTCTAGATCGGTAAAGGTAAGGATAGGTGAACACATAAGGAACACCAAGAATGGGTTCCCTAATCACAGTGTCTCTAGACATTTTTACGAAAAACATAAATCTGACCCAGGAGAATTAGAGTTCTGTGTTATAGATAGGGTTAATAAATACTGGAGAGGAGGGGATGTATCTAAACAACTGAGTATCCAAGAATCCAAATGGATATTTGAATTACGCACCCTGACCCCCAAGGGACTGAACATAGATTTTGAAATTAATGGGATCCTATAGGTATCCACTGCTACCACCTATCTTTTCACACTTATTTATATATTTTTAAAATTCTTTTATATATTTATAGGATACTTGTTAGTATGTATTATATATCTTAGAGTTTGCCATTAGTGATGTCGCGAACATGAAATTTTCCGTTCGCGAATGGCGAACGCGAACTTCCGCAAATGTTTGCGAACGGGCGAACCCGGTGAACCGCCATAGACTTCAATAGGCAGGCAAATTTTAAAACCCACAGGGACTCTTTCTGGCCACAATAGTGATGGAAAAGTTGTTTCAAGGGGACTAACACCTGGACTGTGGCATGCCGGAGGGGGATCCATGGCAAAACTCCCATGGAAAATGACATAGTTGATGCAGAGTCTGGTTTTAATCCATAAAGGGCATAAATCACTTAACATTCCTAAATTGTTTGTAATAACGTGCTTTAAAACATCAGGTATGATGTTGTATCGATCAGGTAGTGTAAGGGTTACTCCCGCTTCACAGTGACCGACCAAACTCCCCGTTTAACGCACCGCAAACAACCGCAAACAGTCCATTTGCACAACCGCAAACTCCCCATTTGCACAAGGTTGGATACCAAGCTAGCCATGTCCCGTTCCTTGTCCTCACTGATGTCATTGAAGGTCTCTTCCTCCACCCAGCCACGTACAACACCAAGGGTCCCCGAAAGGTGACAACAAGCCCCCTGTATTTTTTTTTTTTTTTTAAATGTACACTACTGTTACACCAGATATGCGTTGCACTGGTGTGACACTCTGCCCTGGCAGGCCCTGAAACGCACACGTGTGAAGGAAACTGACTGCTATTATATTACAGTCAAAAAAGTTTTTGTTTTTTTTTAAATGCAAGCTATTGTGACACCAGATATAAGTGGTGGCACTGGGACCACCTTAAAAATATTGGATATCGCTAACAATCATGATCACTATATACTTTCTCTACAAACCTCTAAAACGAACCAAACTACTCATCCATCCGCTATACCACTTTATCCCACCTAGAACTAGTGCCCAGTTAAAATAATTGACTCTTACTTACCCACACTCAGTCATGCCACACACATTTCACCACTACTCTCACTGAATCCCTCTGACTACGGCTAAATTCATCTTCTACATCAGAAAACTACTCCTAAGATTGGGTTGTATCCATGTCTCGGGCCTTTCATTTAGAATAGGGGCAGCTTCGGTCTCCTTCAACACTGACACTCCAGTGCATATTATTAAAAGATAGGGCAAATGGAAATCCTCAGTCTACAACCGATATATTCCTCATCCCGAGAAAGAAATGAGGAAAGCTTTTAAAAGTTTGGCTTTGTAAATTTGATGCAATAAGTGTGTTTTTCTTTAATACCTTTTCACCCTCTTTGCATGAACCCGATTTACATATATTACATTATTCACTCACTCACTCTCTGGGCCGGCCTAAGACATCATGCATGCTCCAAAGATAATTGACTATGGGGGATAATGTATGATAAACACAGGTTACTGGCTATGGGGGGGGGATAATGTATAATAAACACAGGTTACTGGCTATGGGAGGGATAATGTATAATAAACACAGGTTACTGGCTATGGGGGGATAATGTATAATAAACACAGGTTACCGGCTATGGGGGGATAATGTATAATAAACACAGGTTGCTGAATATGGGGGGGATAATGTATAATAAACACAGGTTACTGGCTATGGGAGAGATAATGTATAATAAACACATGTTACTGGCTATGGGAGGATAATGTATAATAAGCACAGGTTACTGGCTATGGGGGGATACTGTATAATAAACACAGGTTACTGGCTATGGGGGGATAATGTATAATAAACACAGGTTACTGGCTATGGGAGGGATAATGTATAATAAACACAGGTTACTGGCTATGGGAGGATAATGTATAATAAATACAGGTTACTGGCTATGGGGGTATAATGTATAATAAACACAGGTTACTGGCTATGGGGAGGATTATGTATAATAAACACAGGTTACTGGCTATGGGAGAGATAATGTATAATAAACACATGTTACTGGCTATGGGAGGATAATGTATAATAAACACAGGTTACTGGCTATGGGGGGATAATGTATAATAAACACAAGTTGCTGGATTTGGGGGGATAATGTATAATAAACACAGGTTACTGGCTATGGGAGAGATAATGTATAATAAACACATGTTACTGGCTATGGGAGGATAATGTATAATAAGCACAGGTTACTGGCTATGGGGGGATACTGTATAATAAACACAGGTTACTGGCTATGGGGGGATAATGTATAATAAAAACAGGTTACTGGCTATGGGAGGGATAATGTATAATAAACACAGGTTACTGGCTATGGGAGGGATAATGTATAATAAACACAGGTTACTGGCTATGGGAGGATAATGTATAATAAACACAGGTTACTGGCTATGGGGGTATAATGTATAATAAACACAGGTTACTGGCTATGGGGGGATAATGTATAATAAACACAGACTACTGGTTGTGGGGGGATAATGTATAATAAACACAGGTTACTGGTTGTGGGGGGATAATGTATAATAAACACAGGTTACTGGCTATGGGGGAGATAATGAATAATAAGCACAGGTTACTGGCTATAGGGGGGGTACTGTATAATAAACACAAGTTACTGGCTATGGGAGGATAATGTATAATAAACACAGGTTACTGGCTATGGGGAATTAATGTATAATAAACACAGGTTACTGGCTATGGGGGGGATAATGTATAATAAACACAGGTTACTGGCTATGGGGAGGATAATGTATAATTAACACAGGTTACTGGCTATGGGAGGATAATGTATAATAAACACAGGTTACTGGCTATGGAGGATAATGTATAATAAACACACAGAAAAAAAAGAAAAAGAATGCAGCTTTAGAATTAATCTAAATTGTATGCTGTCTAGGAGGTCAGAGGGTCTGGGAGGGAGGGTCTGCTGCTGATTGGCTGGAATGTGTCTGTATAATGTATAATAAACACAGGTTACTGGCTATGGGGGAGATAATGTATAATAAGCACAGGTTACTGGCTATGGGGGGGATAATGTATAATAATCACAGGTTACTGGTTGTGGGGGGATAATGTATAATAAACACAGGTTACTGGCTATGGGGGAGATAATGTATAATAAGCACAGGTGACTGGCTATGGGGGGGATAATGTATAATAAACACAGGTTACTGGCTATGGGAGGATAATGTATAATAAACACAGGTTACTGGCTATGGGAGGATAAGGTATAATAAACACAGGTTACTGGCTATGGGGAGGATAATGTATAATTAACACAGGTTACTGGCTATGGGAGGATAATGTATAATAAACACAGGTTACTAGCTATGGGGGATAATGTATAATAAACACAGGTTACTGGCTATGGGGGGATAATGTATAATAAACACAGGTTACTGGCTATGGGGGATAATGTATAATAAACACAGGTTACTGGCTATGGAGGATAATGTATAATAAACACACAAAAAAAAAGAATGCAGCTTTAGAATTAATCTAAATTGTATGCTGTCTAGGAGGTCAGAGGGTCTGCAGCTGATTGGCTGGAATGTGTCTGCTGACTGTGAGGTACAGGGTCAAAGTTTACTCAATGATGACAAATAGGGGACGGACCAAACATCGCATATGTTCGCTGTCTGTGGCGAACGCGAAAATGCAATGTTCCCCGGGAACTATTCGCCAGCGAACCGTTCGGGACATAACTATTTGCCATTTTTTTACCTTTTTAGTTTTGTTTTTTTATGTGTTACTATTTAAGTAGTTATCACGACCGTTTCTTATTGATTGATATAACATATTATATTTTTTCTCTCCTGCCCTTCCTAATTTTCATTATATGGTTAATTATCCTCGTCTAACATGGCGTCTATGGGTCTGGACTTGTGATAATGTAATGAGACTGTCCCATACGGATGATGATTCGGAGGGGTGGACTCTTGAATACAACGTCACGGGAAGTGACGTATCGGACTCCGACTACAGAAACGTCATGGGAAGTGACGCATCGGATCTCAATTGGGAAATGCAAGAAAGGATATGATGAATCCTAGATCGGCCTGATCAATGAGGATTGCGATTCTTTTACAGAAGTTTATGTATATATTTTTTTATTAATTATTTTTTTATTGCATGTGATATAATTTGTATGTTTAGTCTATACTCTGCTGGGAAAACCAAGATGCCGGCTGTTGGTATCCTGACCGGATGCGTCGCCATATTGGGGTTGGCATTGAACGCATCACATATTTGGTAATGGGAGTGTAGATTTCCCACATGTGTTTTCATGTCAATTAATTTGTATGCATATATATATTTTATGTTAGACATTGAATGTATTAGCACCTGAGGAAGTCCCACTGGAGGGTTGAAACGCGTTTTGTGTGTTTTTGTACAATAAATTTACTTATAATCTTTCTACCACTGTGGAGTTCTTAATTTCTGATGATACCATCTGGGAATGCTGATCCAATCTTTTTATTACCATAGAGTTCCTGAGTTCTGGTGATACCAGTGGGTTCCTGAACATCTGGGAGTCCTGATTCTCTACAGCTCCATCTGACATCCCCCTTTGAAGGTTGATATGCATCATAAGTCCCGAGCCTACTTTAATTGGCTCAAAAAAGTGTGAGTTTACCCACTATCTTCACAACACTGTTATATATCATTTACAGGTTCCGCTATGTATCTGTGTTTGTATCATTTGATATAGGAACAAAGAAACTTTGTATCTATTCCAAAGAGAAATACTGTGTAAAAGATACACATTGGTATATTGTATAAGAAGAACATACACATATGAGGTACTTTGCCCCTCTTTGATATCTGTGTATGCGCTTATCACCCTTTTTGTTTCTCCTTTCCACGTACCTAAGTATATCTAAATGACTATATACTTGGGGTGAGGTAGCAGCACAAAAGTTCTTTCTTTTTGAGCGCCAGCTATATTCCTTTTACTCTATTCGTTTTATAAATGTATGTCTTATAAATTCTGTTTCCTCCTATATTTAGCATACAGCCAACACGGCCTCAAACCAGTTTAGCACTATTGCATTCTAGTGGTCTACACCTCATTCCTGTTGTAAATTCTGCTTTATACCCTCCGTTCAACTGGCTCAGTAAGTATGTATTGTATACCTTTTAACATGTATTTTCTCTGCAACCTATATCTGATCTACCAATAACCCCCTCCCTCCCCATTAATTTTATCAAAGCCTCACATAGCCACCCTGCACCTAAGGCCTTATATACATAGTCCTTGCAAAAGGCCTTCAATGGGACTTTGCAACGTCCGTTTCACGTGACTCTCAGTGGGTAACATACTATGTTCCTATTTCAGCCTTTCATTGTGTTTTTTATTTGCATAACATCGCATTACAGGGGTTGCATACTGCTGGGGAAACTGTATCCTTCATCACATACGTTGACCCTACCCCATGCCAAACACTCTGGTTCAGCAGTATCTATTAGGTGGGATCATCATTACCTACATAGGACACAGCCTAAATATACTCACATGTTGCAAATGATTGAGTGTCATCAATGCTATCCAGATCTTGATTCATGGAATACCTTTAAATACAGTCCCTAGTTGACCTTCACTACATTCCCTTCACAAGGCCCTCTATGGTCAACCCAATACAACACAATTTTGGGCTTGAAATAAGTATACCTGCCTGCTTCACAAGGGTTATATATGTCTTATCTTACTTCATTCAATGATATGCTAGACCTACACCAACCCAACCTATATGGCCCTCCTCATCCAATAAGTTTTATCTTTACTCCACATATTAAGCCACCTCGGTCTAGCACAGTATTGACAACGTTACATATGACACCTACTTCTAGAATCTTAATAATCTATCATGTTGGTTATTTATATCATTATCCTTTGATCACAACCTCAGAGGGCCCTCCATCACGTACAACGTTACCACCCTGATATTCATGACAATTCTCCCTACCACTATATATATATACAACAACAAAGGCAGAATTCCTGGCCTCTACACAGCTCTTACAACCTTGATATGTTTATTCCACATTTGTTCATTCCATACATCTGTACCTCTCATACAGCCCTACTTTTTCCATCCTGCAGCTCATGACTTACATTGAGCACTCTCTGCCTTTCGCTACAATACCTCTGCATGTGGCCCTCACTAGGCCTTCATGCTATACGGTTATGTACAAAAAGAGCCGAACCAGGTTCTCCTCCTTCAAAAAGGAAGAAGTTGGGTTGGGAAATTCCGGAAATGAGTTTTGAATCATCTTCTGATGAGTACTCTTCTGAAGATTCCAGTGCTTCCTCTGACAAGGAATATTGCTTTCAGGAACAGTATCTCCATAAACTCATCAAGAAAGTCTATAGCATCATTGATTTGGAGAAGTCTCCTTCAGGTTCACAAGAAAGGAGAAAGCTTACGTTTTTTCCTATTCACCCATCCAAGCAGCAGTTGATGCTTACAGAATGGAAATTTCTGGCCAAGAAAGCGTTTGTATCCAAGCATTTGAAAAAAAAAATTTCACTTAAAGAAAAACCTAACAAGCAGCTGGAGATCATACCTAAAGTGGATATACTTCTTGCACAGCTAGGAAAGAAAACCACACTTCCTATTGGTGGTTCCAGCGGGCTCCAGGATGCGATGGACAAATGAGCAGAATTTTGCTTTAAAAAAGCTTGTTTCCACTGCAGGGGCCCAGAGTAAGACCCTCATTTCAGGTTCTTCAGTAGCAAAAGCTCAAAGATGTTTGCTGGATACTTTGGAGAAAGTTTATATGGGTGAATCCAGAGAGGGTCCTGTTAAACTTTTTAGGAATGTGAAGATGGCTGTGAATGTTTTGGCTGACTCTTTATTAGAGGCGGGGAAATTTTCCGCAAAAATGATGGGGCTCTCTAATGTAACCAGACGTGCAGAATGGCTCAGAAGCTGGTCTGCTGACTCTGCTTCTAAAAATGTGTTGTGTGATCTTTCCTTTGAACATGGTAAACTATTTGGTTCGCAACTGGATGACCTGCTAAAATATATGGCAGAAGATAGGAAAGCCTTGCCTGAAGAAAAATTGGAACAAACCATTCTTCAAAGAAAACAGACATTCTTACAGAGATTCCTAGGTTTCGTAGGTTCTCCTATAAGAAAAAATAAAGAAGGCCAGTTTTCTTTCAGGATAAGGGAAAGAGGAACTTTCCAGAGATAAAAGAAAGAAGAATATGACGCTATTCCAGTAGGTGGCAGACTTCTGTTATTCAAGGTAGTATGGCAAAAGACTACTACAGATGGTTAGGCCCGGTCAGTGGTTCAAAGAGGTTACAGTATAAACTTCCTCCAGGAAAATTCCTTTGTTCAACTGTACATTCCCCAGATATGGTGTCAGTTCTTCTTCAAGAGGTTTGGGTCTTATGGAAGAAAAATGTGATAGAAATTCTTCCAAAGGGAGAAGAATTCAGAGGTTATTATTCAACTATATTTTTGGTAAAAAAGCCAGATAGTTCTTTCCATCCAATTCTGGATTTAAAATTGGTAAACAGGTTCGTGCTTAAGAAAAAATTACTTCACCACCTCTCACAAAATTCCACCAGGTTCATGGCTGTCGATGGTCCCTAGCGTGGTAGTGGATAAGTAAGGCCTGGTGCAGGGTAACCGCATGCCCCCTGGAGTTGAGCACCAGCGTTTGTGCGGCCACTTACCAAGACCCTGATGCAGCCCATTCGGAAGCCAGAGCAGAAGAATGTGGAGATGTATTCAGTACTAGAAACAAGGTAAGACTAGAATAGGCATCAAACAAGAAAACATGACAATACTAGTAGAACCCAGAACCAGAGAAGGATAGAAAGTAAAACCCAGAACATGTACACAATGCATAAGGGAAACAGTAACAGAACAGGAGCAGGACAGGACAGGACTGTACATGGACATGGAATACAAAATAAAACAAGACAAGCGATATAAGGCAAAACAAGAGGAGATAAAACTAAGTACTATATATGTAAAACATTGGAGATTTAGACATACATAAATGGCCAAGATGTATGCAGCCCACCACTGCGCCAAAGTACTCCAAGTAAGGTGGGCCCTAGATATGCATGACTAAATAAACAATAATAAAACACACACACTTACCTGCAAGAAAGGGGCAGAGGACTTGGAGCAACTGCCTGCAGGAACCAACTGAAACAAAAGGATTAATCGAAAAGGAAAGGGTGTGGCAACATAAAACAAACATTTAAAGGAATCCAAGAGACTGGGAATTCCAGGAATAGAATACAGGAATGAACCGAGAAAAGCCAGCATAAAGAAAACCAGACATAGAATAGAAAACCAGAAAAACCAAGGAAAACTAAATAAGAATTGTAAAAAGAGTACTGGACACTAGAGTTGAGCGGACACCTGGATGTTCCGGTTCGCCGAGTTGGGACGAACTTCGTCAAAAGTTCGAGTTCAGGCTCGAACTTGACCCGAACTTGACCCCGAACCCCATTGAAGTCAATGGGGACCCGAACTTTTGGGCACTAAAATGCTTCTAAAAAAGTCCTGGAAAGGGCTAGAGGGCTGCAAAAGGAAGTAAAATGGGGGTAAGAGTAGGACAAGTGCCCTGCAAACAAATGTGGATAGGGAAATAACTTAAAATAACATAAAATACATAAATATTAAAAATAATAATGTTGAACTAGGAGGAGGAGGTGGATGTGGAGTAGGAGGTTGAGGAGGCGGTGACCGTGGCGGTGTAGGTGGAAGCGGCGGTGAAGGAGGAGGAGGTAGCCAACACTGTTTTTTATTTGTTTGATTTTTTTTTATTTTTTTATTGGTGTAGCCCCCAAAATGTTGGGACATATAAAAAAAAGAAACATTTGCGGCCTGCTTTCCATTTCTTGCAGTCCAATATCACCATCAGGTTTTTAAAACTGTCCATCTCCACCAGACAAAATGACAGCATTTCAAGGCCAGGAATTTTGAAATGCTGGCATTCAGGGCCAGGGATTGTGGGTGGGTAGGGGGTACTTCCTCTTTTTCTCCAGTGTTTGGGACATGGACAGCTGAACGCTTCCATGGGACAGTGTGGAGATGCTTGGGGACGGTGGTGGTTGTGGTGGAGTTGCTGCCACATCCTCTGTTTGCGGGGTGGAGGAAGAGGTGGAGGAAGAGGCCGAGACAGCAGCAGAAGAGGAAGCAGGAGGAGCCTGAGACTTTTCTTGGTTTTTGATGTGCTTACTCCACTGCAGCTTGTGCTTTGCATGTAGATGCCTGGGTATGCAGGTTGTGCTCAGGTTCAGAATGTTTATGCCTCGCTTCAGGCTCTGAATGCACAGCATGCAAACCACTCGTGTCTTGTCGTCAGCACTATGTCTGAAGAACTGCAGCGCCAGGGAACTCCTTGGAGGTGGCTTTGGTGTGCTCGGTCCCTGGGTGCAGTGGGCAGTAGCAGGCATACTGTCTAGGGGGCGGCCACTCCGCTTTTGCACCATGCTCTAGGAGGAGGAGGTGGATGTGGAGTAGGAGGTTGAGGAGGTGGTGACCATGACGGTGTAGGTGGAAGCGGTGGTGGAGGAGGTAGCAAACACTGTTTTTTTTTTTTTTCGTTTTTTTAATTGGGGTAGCCCCCAAAATATTGGGACATATAAAAAAAGAAACATTTGCAGTCTGCGGTGCATTTCTTGCAGTCCAATAACGCCATCAGGTTTTTAAACCTGTCCGTCTCCACCATGACAGAATGACAGCATTTCAAAGACCAGGAATTTCAGTGTTTTTTTTTTTTTTTAAAGAAGACATAGAAGCGGGATAGTAAGGCTGAGAATGGCGTCATCGGCACTGGTCATGTTGGTGGAGTACTCGAAACAGTGCAACATGGCACACAGGTCTCGCATGGAGGCCCACTCATTGGTGGTGAAGTGGTGCTGTTCCGAAGAGCGACTGACCCGTGCGTGCTGCAGCTGAAACTCCACTATCGCCTGCTGCTGCTCGCACAGTCTCTCCAGCATGTGCAAAGTGGAGTTCCACCTTGTGGGCACGTCGCATATGAGGCGGTGAGCGGGAAGGCCAAAGTTACGCTGCAGCGCAGACAGACGAGCAGCAGCAGGGTGAGAACGCCAAAATGGCGCACAACTGCTACAGTGAAACTGTGAATGGCTCATTAAATCAGTTATGGTTCCTTTGATCGCTCTATCTGTTACTTGGATAACTGTGGTAATTCTAGAGCTAATACATGCCGACGAGCGCAGTGGGGACGGCCGCTCCGCTTTTGCACCCTGCTCCCTCTTATGCTGTGCTGGTGCCTCTGTGCGACCACCGCCTCTTCCTCCAAACTGCACACGTCACTCGCATGACCTTCATTCCATGTGGGGTCTAGGACATCATCATCCTCCACATCATCTTCCACCCACTCCTCAACCCTGCCCTCCTTGCCAGTCTGCACACTGCAGAAAGCCACAGCAGTTGGCACCTGTGTTTTTCCAGCATGTAAAGTTCACTAAGAATAACTTACTGAAATGGCAAACACTATAATTGGTACAGCCTGTAGATTAGTGATAAAGATTATGGTCCCAGGTGTGTCTACTACATGAATGTCCTGTTCACTAGAGTGTGTAGTCATGAATGTAACCAGTAAAACTTTTTTACGTTTTTACAGCCACTGGGTGGCCCATACATATTTTAAAACTTGTTTAATTTTATTATAGCATGACTTGTAGTCTTGTTGTTAACTTGTCTATAATACATATTTTTGTATGACACAGTGTTTTTTCATTGATTATTGAATTTTAATGGTCTAAGATAATTAACATGTCAACAGGCAAACATAACCCAAATGATTTGTCTCAGTCTTGCCTTCTATACTAAAAACAAGAAGAAAGTATATACACTAAAGGTGAGAAAACTTATAACTGGAAGTGATCCCAGGTGTACTTCACAGCCACCTAAGAGAATATAACCATATATAAAGAAGTGGAAACCACCCAGAGTACGTTAAGATATATATATACAAATAGAATGACCTGTATTGAGGTAGATTCTCCAAGCATATGCTCTGTATAAACAAATCAGATAGCTAACATAGCGTAAAATAGTTTAAATTAAGGATGTAAGTAAATGTGATATGAATGCACTCACAAACAGATGAGAGAATCAAGCCTTTCACCCACTCAGGGGTACTGTGATGAATATAAGATGTAGTTTCTTCCAACCAGATATGTAAAATAAAAGAATCAAATATGGTGAAGTACGTTATAAAATAATATAACACATTTTATTGGTCGCACTTACACTTCAGTAGTAAAAAACAGCGTATCTCCAAATAGTTATGGACCTCCTGGTGCTGTGAATCCAAAGTTTCCACAATAGGAGTCTTGGAGCAATAATTAAAATACAGCAATACATAAAATAAACAGTAATAAATAAAAAAAGTTCACAGGGAATGCTGGACTTCTTCAGGGATTCCTACGAGTTATTCCTTGCGAGTATTTATAGCTTGTAAAATCTCCGATTCATCCGGACAGCTGATGATTTAGCGTGCGTTCCAAAGATGGAACGCAAAAAGGGCGCCGAATGTCCGGAATTCTTGACTCGTATTTCCGGGTATAAGGACGCATGCGCGTGACACGCGCATGCGTAAACAGAGAGTACCGCAACCTGCGAGGGATACAAAGCATATGGCGAAAACCGCCCGAAAATCTGATTTAATTTGGGTTTAATCCCAAATCCAAAGTTTTGAGGTTAAAAATCCAAGAAGCTTATTTTTTGACTAACTCCTGCATTTTGTCTCCTCCCCTCTATCCTAACTGTACAGAATCAATTCCAAAAGCCTGGAAAGAATTCCAACAAAACAAAGGGCATGCATTACAGTGTTTTGGAACTGTCATGGAGTAACACTTCAGGGTTAAGTTCTCAGCAGTGAGGAGCCTGACTCCACCCCCCTCTGACACAGCTCTGACAGTATTTAGGGAGACTGGGCCAGAGGGAGGGTGCTTGGTGATTGATTGTTTGAGCTAACTGTGAGCTCCCTCCTGGAAGCTCCATAGGCTCAGCTACTGGGAAACTGGCACCAGACAAACCCTTCCAGCCTTTGAGCAAATGCAAGGATTGCTGCAAGCCATAAAGGATTACTGGAGAAAGGAAACTTTGCTACTTTACAAGTGGACAATATGTCTGGACTATTGGAGGACTACCCATATAAACCTTAAGTATATCTTTCAGCTAATTGATTACAAAATCATTTATTCTATGAACTGTTTCTTGCTCTGCAAATATATTCATTGCTACAAGTTACTAATCTCATGAAGGACAACTCCCATCATGCTTATTCACTATGAACTGTTTCTTGCTCTGCAAATATATGCATTGCTACAAGTTACTAATCTCATGAAGGACAACTCCCATCATGCTTATTCACTATGAACTGTTTCTTGCTCTGCAAATATATTCATTGCTACAAGTACCCCACTCAGGGGTACTGTGATGAATATAAGATGTAGTTTCTTCCAACCAGATATGTAAAATAAAAGAATCAAATATGGTGAAGTACGTTATAAAATAATATAACACATTTTATTGGTCGCACTTACACTTCAGTAGTAAAAAACAGCGTATCTCCAAATAGTTATGGACCTCCTGGTGCTGTGAATCCAAAGTTTCCACAATAGGAGTCTTGGAGCAATAATTAAAATACAGCAATACATAAAATAAACAGTAATAAATAAAAAAAGTTCACAGGGAATGCTGGACTTCTTCAGGGATTCCTACGAGTTATTCCTTGCGAGTATTTATAGCTTGTAAAATCTCCGATTCATCCGGACAGCTGATGATTTAGCGTGCGTTCCAAAGATGGAACGCAAAAAGGGCGCCGAATGTCCGGAATTCTTGACTCGTATTTCCGGGTATGAGGACGCATGCGCGTGACACGCGCATGCGTAAACAGAGAGTACCGCAACCTGCGAGGGACACAAAGCATATGGCGAAAACCGCCCGAAAATCTGATTTAATTTGGGTTTAATCCCAAATCCAAAGTTTTGAGGTTAAAAATCCAAGAAGCTTCTTTTTTGACTAACTCCTGCATTTTGTCTCCTCCCCTCTATCCTAACTGTACAGAATCAATTCCAAAAGCCTGGAAAGAATTCCAACAAAACAAAGGGCATGCATTACAGTGTTTTGGAACTGTCATGGAGTAACACTTCAGGGTTAAGTTCTCAGCAGTGAGGAGCCTGACTCCACCCCCCTCTGACACAGCTCTGACAGTATTTAGGGAGACTGGGCCAGAGGGAGGGTGCTTGGTGATTGATTGTTTGAGCTAACTGTGAGCTCCCTCCTGGAAGCTCCATAGGCTCAGCTACTGGGAAACTGGCACCAGACAAACCCTTCCAGCCTTTGAGCAAATGCAAGGATTGCTGCAAGCCATAAAGGATTACTGGAGAAAGGAAACCTTGCTACTTTACAAGTGGACAATATGTCTGGACTATTGGAGGACTACCCATATAAACCTTAAGTATATCTTTCAGCTAATTGATTACAAAATCATTTATTCTATGAACTGTTTCTTGCTCTGCAAATATATTCATTGCTACAAGTTACTAATCTCATGAAGGACAACTCCCATCATGCTTATTCACTATGAACTGTTTCTTGCTCTGCAAATATATTCATTGCTACAAGTTACTAATCTCATGAAGGACAACTCCCATCATGCTTATTCACTATGAACTGTTTCTTGCTCTGCAAATATATTCATTGCTACAAGTTACTAATCTCATGAAGGACAACTCCCATCATGCTTATTCACTATGAACTGTTCTTGCTTTGCAACTATTCTCAGCTAATTGATTATTGTTCCTATTGAAGATTATTCTCATGAACTAATGTTACTTAATGCATCTCTATGAACTAAAGTTATTTAATGCATCTCTGAAGAAATACTTAACACTGAACTTAGTGTTGTTGAATTACTTGCAATTCTTATTATTGCCTAAATGCAATTCATTTAAGTTTAACTCTTATTAAAACTTCGGTTGAATCAAGTTACCAGTGATTCTCTCTTTTCTTAAAGCTACAGTATTGATACTTAAGGATTCTCCATTTCTTTACTATTGTAATTAGGGAGTTTACAAGCTGCAGTTGAGCTCCAACCCAAATCACCCCTAGTAGCGTAACAGGAACACTATGATAGAGTTTATTCAGCGGTCAAGTCCTGGGGAAAAAAGTGTGGGAACTCACCCAAGATTCCGCCTCCCCCCCCCCCCCCCTAAAAAAAATTACACTCCTATGCATATAGTGCAGTGCAGGATGTGTATAATGAATGTAGTGTGTTTGTAGTGAATGCAGAGTATGGATAATGAATGTAGTGTGTTTGTAGTGAGTGCAGTGTGTATAATGAATGTAGTGTGTTTGTAGTGAGTGCAGTGTGTATAATAAATTTAGTGTGTTTGTAGTGAGTGCAGAGTGTGTATAATGAATGTAGTGTGTTTGTTGTGAGTGCAGTGTGTGTATAATGAATGCAGTGTGTTTGTAGTGAGTGCAGATTGTGTATAATAAATGTAGTGTGTTTGTGGTGAGAGCAGAGTGTGTATAATGAAGTGTTTGTAGTGAGTGCAGTGTGTATAATAAATGTAGTGTGTTTGTAGTGAGTGCAGAATGTGTATAATGAATGTAGTGTGTGTGTGTAGTGAGTGCAGTGTGTATAATGAATATAGTGTGTAGTGAGTGCAGAGTATGTATAATGAATGTAGTGTGTTTGTAGTGAGTGCAGAGTGTGTATAATGAATGTAGTGTGTTTGTAGTGAGTGCAGAGTGTGTATAGTAAATGTAGTGTGTTTGTAGTGAGTGCAGAGTATGTATAATGAATGTAGTGTGTTTGTAGTGAGTGCAAAGTGTGTATAGTAAATGTAGTGTGTTTGTAGTGAGTGCAGAGTATGTATAATGAATGTAGTGTGTTTGTAGTGAGTGCAGAGTGTGTATAATGAATGTAGTGTGTTTGTAGTGAGTGCAGAGTGTGTATAATGAATGTAGTGTGTTTGTAGTAAGTGCAGATTGTGTATAATGAATGCAGTGTGTGTGTGCTGGATGAAGTGTGTGGGTGTGTGGGTGTGCTTAATGAAGTGTGTGTGTGTGTGTGTGTGTGTGTGTGAGCTGGATGAAGTGTGTGTGTGTGTGTGTGCTGGATGATGTGTGTGTGTGCACTGGATGATTGTGTGTGTGCGCTGGATGAAGTGTGTGTGTGCGCTGGATGAAGTGTGTGTGTGTGCTGGATGAAGTGTGTGTGTTTGTTTGCTGGATGATGTGTGTGTGTGCTGGATGAAGTGTGTGTGTGTGTGTGCTGGATGATGTGTGTGTGTGTGCTGGATGATGTGTGTGTGTGTGTGTGTGTGCTGGATGATGTGTGTGTGTGTGCTGGATGATGTGTGTGTGTGTGCTGGATGATGTGTGTGTGTGTGCTGGATGATGTGTGTGTGTGTGCTGGATGATGTGTGTGTGTGTGCTGGATGATTGTGTGTGTGTGTGCTGGATGATTGTGTGTGTGTTGGATGATTGTGTGTGTGTGCTGGATGAAGTATGTGTGGGTGTGTGTGTGTGTGCTTAATGAAGTGTGTGTGTGTGTGCTGGATGAAGTGTGTGCGCTGGATGATGTGTGTGTGTGTGCGCTGGATGATGTGTGTGTGTGTGCGCTGGATGATGTGTGTGTGTGTGTGTGCGCTGGATGATGTGTGTGTGTGTGTGTGCGCTGGATGATGTGTGTGTGTGTGTGTGCGCTGGATGATGTGTGTGTGTGTGTGTGCGCTGGATGATGTGTGTGTGTGTGTGTGCGCTGGATGATGTGTGTGTGTGTGTGTGTGCACTGGATGATGTGTGTGTGTGCGCTGGATGATGTGTGTGTGTGCGCTGGATGATGTGTGTGTGTGCTGGATGAAGTGTGTGTGTGTGCTGGATGAAGTGTGTGTGTGTGCTGGATTATGTGTGTGTGTGCTGGATTATGTGTGTGTGTGCTGGATTATGTGTGTGTGTGCTGGATTATGTGTGTGTGTGCTGGATTATGTGTGTGTGTGCTGGATTATGTGTGTGTGTGCTGGATTGTGTGTGTGCTGGATTGTGTGTGTGCTGGATTATGTGTGTGTGTGCTGGATTATGTGTGTGTGTGCTGGATTGTGTGTGTGCTGGATTATGTGTGTGTGTGTGTGTGTGTGTGTGTGCTGGATTATGTGTGTGTGTGTGCTGGATGATGGGGGGGATGCATTTGCTTTTTAACCTTTGTTTTTATGTTTTTTTTACTTTACTCCCCCCTCCCTGCTTCTTACCTTGTCAGGGAGGGGGGAGATCGCCTGGTGGTCCGGTGGAGGGTAGCAGCCGCTGCATACAGGGGCCATCACACGCGGTGTTCTTCTCCAGCTCTCTCAGCTTCAACTCTCGCGAGACTCGCCTGTGCGGAGCGTTGCCATGGTAACCCGTGGCAACGCTCTCACAGCCGCGGGTCTCGCGAGAGTTAGAGCTGGAGAAGAAAACCGCGTGTGATGGCCCCTGTGTGCAGTTAGCAGGGCAGGTCCTGCAGGACTGGGAACGGCGTTCCTGCTTTGGAAAAAGTGCAGGAACGCCGTTCCCATGCGTTCCTGCAGGACTCGAGCCCTGAGTTTCTCTTTATATTGTTGAAATGTTCCAAGATTCTAGTATGCAGTTTTCTGGATGTTCGGCCAACATATTGGGCCCCACAGCCACATTGCAGCAGATAAATGACAAAGGAAGAGGAGCAATGAATGTGTTTTTTGATAGTATACGTTTTTTTAGTATAAGTACCCACAAAATCTTTAATTTTTCTTTTTTGGTATTTGCAAGTCGAGCAGTGGCCACAACTAAAAAAAAAACTGTATCGGAGCTTTTAAAAAAATATTACAAGGAGGTGCACTAGGTAGTAAACTAGGTGCCAATTTATTTTTAAGGTTAGTGGATTTTTTATAGATAACCATTGGAAAATCAGGTATTACGTGTTTTAGGATATCATCTCTTTTCAGGATGTACCAATGTCTTTTGAGTACTTTTTCTATCTGTTTTGCTTTAGAGTTGAATTGTTATGAAAGCAAATTCAAATTTATTGTTCCCATCTTTGCTTTTATTTTTGTTATTTTTATATATAGACCTATTTCTATTTTTTTGTTGAACTGTTGTGTGGTCATCTTCCTTTTTATTATCATTTATGCTTATATTTTTATCTTCCAGAAATACTGCTCTCTCAGTGTTTAGTATCTCAATCTCTGTCTTTTCCATGTTTTTAATGTCATAGCCTTTATCTACGTATCTTTGCTTTATAATTGTGGATTGTTCAAGAAAAACCTGATTGTCTGTACAATTTCTTCTAAGCCTGGTTAACTGGCTTTTAGGAATATTGGAAAGCCAAGGACGGTGGTGACTTCTTGAGTATTCTATGGCTGTATTACAGTCCGTGGGCTTAAAGTATGTTTTTGTTTTTAACTGTTTTTTTTCTACTTCAATGAGTTAGTCAAAAAAGAAGCTTCTTGGATTTTTAACCTCAAAACTTTGGATTTGGGATTAAACCAGGAAATTGACTTACAAGGGCTTATTTAATGATTATTTAATGTTTCTTTGTATTTTTCATAATTAATTATGTATGTACATTTATATGTGTACAACTCAATAGATCCTTTTTATGGGAGTATGTTGGGCTATAATGGATTCTACTTTCATATTGTTTGATTAAGTAAATATATTCTATCCTTGGTATATATATTCTCTTCAATATATGGTTGTATTTGGGATATAATTGTGCATATTTTGTTGGTGTGATGCATCAGAACAGTATATGTTAAATGGATTAGTTGTTTTATTGTATAACATTTTTATAGTAAAGCTACTTTGGAGCTTTGTTTTGTTATTTACAATATTTTTCTCTATATTTTATTAATATGCCCCTTATTGTGCATTGAGGGTTCTGGACGTACCACACCAACATTATTACTTTTTTCAAGTATCAGATTTTCAGGCGGTTTTCGCCATATGCTTTGTGTCCCTCGCAGGTTGCGGTACTCTCTGTTTACGCATGCGCGTGTCACGTGCATGCGTCCTCATACCCGGAAATACGAGTCAAGAATTCCGGACATTCGGCGCCCTTTTTGTCTTCCATCTTTGGAACGCACGCTAAATCATCAGCTGTCCGGATGAATCGGTGATTTTACAAGCTATAAATACTCGCAAGGAATAACTGAAACAAAAGGATTAATGGAAAAGGAAAGGGTGTGGCAATGTCCCATCGATCTGCAAGATGCCTATTTACACATACCCATAGCAGCAAACAGTAGAAGGGTTTTAAGATTTGCCATACAAGATCAGGATCAGCTTCTGCATTTCTAATTCAGGGCCTTGCTTCAGCTCCAAGAGTCTTTTTCAAGTTACTCATGGTTATCACAGCAAACGTACCATAGCTGGACGACAGGATACTCATAGCGTCTTCAGAGCTACAAAGATGTCAGAAAGGCTACCATCACCCTCCCAAAACACGGTTGGATTATAAACAAAGATAAGTCAGAGTTTACCCCATCTCTTTCTATCCTTTTTCTGGGTCTCAATTTAGACTTTATTCAAATGAAAATCTTCCTTCCTAAGGAGAAGATAAACAGAATCAAGGTCACCATTATCAGCTTGCAAAAGAAAATGTTTTGCACTATAAGAGAAGCTATGAGACTTCTGGGTCTGTTCACTGATACAATTCCAGCTGTAAACTGGGCCAAGGGACATATGAGACCATTGCAGAAGAATATCCTCTCATCCTGGGAGAGGAAAATGGCATCCCTAGACCAGTCCATAAATTTAAACTCTTCAACTAAGCTTCCATTGGTGGATGACTTCACATTTCCTTTCAGAAGGTCTTTCGTTCCGATTAAAACATTTTGTTTTTATAACCACTCATCAAGTATGGAATGGGGTGCTCACATGGGTACAAAGCTGACAAAAGGTATTTGGAATCTGCAAGATGCAGGAAGTCTTCAAACTACAAGGAACTAAAAGCAATCTGGTTGGCACTTCTCTCATTCAAAAGACATCTGATGGGTCGTCACACTCAGATAAGGTCAGATAATTAAACCCAGTGATAGATCTCATGGCCTCCAGGGACAACAAGAAGACGGACCGATTTGCATCCATAAATTCAACAGACAAACCCGACTTCCTGGATGAGATGTCAATTCAGTGGGATTTTCCACTGGCTTACATCTTCTCTCTGGTTATCCGCATCTCACGTATTCTACAAAAAAATCATCCAGGACAGGTCAAGGATGATAGTAATACTTGCCTTCTGGCCTCGAAGAAGTTGGTTCTCCATTCTACTGCACCTATCCAAGGTTTTGTAAATGTCTTATTTCTGAGAATTCTGAGAAAATTCTGGAACACAAGCTAGTTCCGCTTCACACTCTTCAAACATTCGAATTAACAGTCTGGTATCTGAACGCCAGATCCTGAGATTAAGGGGACTCAGTCCTGAAGTAGTGGATATCCTATTAGCAGCTAAAAAATACTATACTTTGTATACACTAGAATTTGGAAAATGTTCTGCTCTTGGTGCTATAATGTGGGGGTCAATCCTCTTTCTGCTTCAGTTCCTCAGATTTAGACATTTCTGCAATGGGGGTTTGCTAAAGGCCTTCGTCCTGCTACTCTATAGGTCCACATCTCTGCTATTAGTTTTTTCAGTATTCGAGAATTGGCTTCGGATGCTCTTATTTCCAGATTTTTTAGAGCACTTTCTAGACTCCTTCCTACCATCAGGGAATTGGTTCCCCCTTGGGATTTAAATATTGTCCTTTCAGCTCTTTGTGAGACACCGTTCGAACCCTTGAAGTCTGTCAGTCTGAATGTTATCCAGCCTATAAATTCACAGGCCTCCCCTTCTTCTGGGCTGAGACTTCCTGGCTCAGCCCACCCACCGCACCCTTTATTAAGCATTAACTTAGTGGACCCTCTTTTACAGACCTAACCGAACGTCGGTTTCGGCACAGACAAAGAATTTTAATGCTTTCCTATGGGAGGCCTAATGCGCGTTCGCGGCATTGCAGCACATGCTCATTAAGTCTCCCCCGTCGCCAGCTGGGCATGCGCAATAGGTCTCCCCCGCCGGATGATGTCGGCGGGGGAGGAGCGTGGGCGGACCCTGAACCAGGGCAGAGGGATATCGGCGGTGGATACAGGTAAGTCACTGAAGGGGTTTTAACCCCTTCAGCAACTTGGGATGGGGGGTGGGAGGCAGAGGGGACCTGCAGTGCTATATAAAGCTTTCCTCATATTGGAAGAAAGAGCTGTTTCTGTTGTTTATGACCCAAGACCCAGCCAGCCTGCTAATATATATATATATATATATATTTTTTTTTTTTTGTATGCTGAATTGATCCTGATGAAAGCCACAGGAGTGGCTGAAACGTTGATGGCAGCAACCATGTTTTATTGAATTGAAATTGTGTGTGTGTGTGTGCTGGATGATTGTGTGTGTGTGCTGGATGATTGTGTGTGTGTGCTGGATGAAGTGTGTGTGGGTGTGTGTGTGTGTGCTTAATGAAGTGTGTGTGTGCTGGATGAAGTGTGTGCGCTGGATGATGTGTGTGTGTGTGTGTGCGCTGGATGATGTGTGTGTGCGCTGGATGATGTGTGTGTGTGTGCGCTGGATGATGTGTGTGTGTGTGCGCTGGATGATGTGTGTGTGCGCTGGATGATGTGTGTGTGTGTGCTGGATGAAGTGTGTGTGTGTGCTGGATGAAGTGTGTGTGTGCGTTTGCTGGATGATGTGTGTGTGCTGGATGATGCGTGTGTGTGCTGGATGATGCGTGTGTGTGCTGGATTATGTGTGTGTGTGCTGGATTATGTGTGTGTGTGTGTGCTGGATGATGCGTGTGTGTGCTGGATGATGCGTGTGTGTGCTGGATGATGCGTGTGTGGGTGTGTGTGTGTGTGCTTAATGAAGTGTGTGTGTGCTGGATGAAGTGTGTGCGCTGGATGATGTGTGTGTGTGTGCGCTGGATGATGTGTGTGTGTGTGTGTGCGCTGGATGATGTGTGTGTGTGTGTGTGTGTGTGTGTGTGCACTGGATGATGTGTGTGTGTGTGCGCTGGATGATGTGTGTGTGTGTGCGCTGGATGATGTGTGTGTGCGCTGGCTGATGTGTGTGTGTGCTGGATGAAGTGTGTGTGTGTGCTGGATGAAGTGTGTGTGTGTGCTGGATGAAGTGTGTGTGTGTGCTGGATGAAGTGTGTGTGTGCGTTTGCTGGATGATGTGTGTGTGCTGGATGATGTGTGTGTGTGTGTGTGCTGGATGATGCGTGTGTGTGCTGGATTATGTGTGTGTGTGTGTGCTGGATGATGCGTGTGTGTGCTGGATGATGCGTGTGTGTGCTGGATGATGCGTGTGTGCTGGATTATGTGTGTGTGTGTGTGTGTGTGTGTGCTGGATTATGTGTGTGTGTGCTGGATTATGTGTGTGTGTGCTGGATTGTGTGTGTGTGTGCTGGATTGTGTGTGTGCTGGATTATGTGTGTGTGTGTGTGTGTGTGTGTGTGTGTGCTGGATTATGTGTGTGTGTGTGTGCTGGATGATGGGGGGGATGCATTTGCTTTTTAACCTTTGTTTTTATGTTTTTTTTACTTTACTCCCCCCTCCCTGCTTCTTACCTTGTCAGGGAGGGGGGAGATCGCCTGGTGGTCCGGTGGAGGGTAGCAGCCGCTGCATACAGGGGCCATCACACGCGGTGTTCTTCTCCAGCTCTCTCAGCTTTAACTCTCGCGAGACTCGCCTGTGCGGAGCGTTGCCATGGTAACCCGTGGCAACGCTCTCACAGCCGCGGGTCTCGCGAGAGTTAGAGCTGGAGAAGAAAACCGCGTGTGATGGCCCCTGTGTGCAGTTAGCAGGGCAGGTCCTGCAGGACTGGGAACGGCGTTCCTGCTTTGGAAAAAGTGCAGGAACGCCGTTCCCATGCGTTCCTGCAGGACTCGAGCCCTGAGTTTCTCTTTATATTGTTGAAATGTTCCAAGATTCTAGTATGCAGTTTTCTGGATGTTCGGCCAACATATTGGGCCCCACAGCCACATTGCAGCAGATAAATGACAAAGGAAGAGGAGCAATGAATGTGTTTTTTGATAGTATACGTTTTTTTAGTATAAGTACCCACAAAATCTTTAATTTTTCTTTTTTGGTATTTGCAAGTCGAGCAGTGGCCACAACTAAAAAAAAAACTGTATCGGAGCTTTTAAAAAAATATTACAAGGAGGTGCACTAGGTAGTAAACTAGGTGCCAATTTATTTTTAAGGTTAGTGGATTTTTTATAGATAACCATTGGAAAATCAGGTATTACGTGTTTTAGGATATCATCTCTTTTCAGGATGTACCAATGTCTTTTGAGTACTTTTTCTATCTGTTTTGCTTTAGAGTTGAATTGTTATGAAAGCAAATTCAAATTTATTGTTCCCATCTTTGCTTTTATTTTTGTTCTTATTTTTATATATAGACCTATTTCTATTTTTTTGTTGAACTGTTGTGTGGTCATCTTCCTTTTTATTATCATTTATGCTTATATTTTTATCTTCCAGAAATACTGCTCTCTCAGTGTTTAGTATCTCAATCTCTGTCTTTTCCATGTTTTTAATGTCATAGCCTTTATCTACGTATCTTTGCTTTATAATTGTGGATTGTTCAAGAAAAACCTGATTGTCTGTACAATTTCTTCTAAGCCTGGTTAACTGGCTTTTAGGAATATTGGAAAGCCAAGGACGGTGGTGACTTCTTGAGTATTCTATGGCTGTATTACAGTCCGTGAGCTTAAAGTATGTTTTTGTTTTTAACTGTTTTTTTTCTACTTCAATGAGTTAGTCAAAAAAGAAGCTTCTTGGATTTTTAACCTCAAAACTTTGGATTTGGGATTAAACCAGGAAATTGACTTACAAGGGCTTATTTAATGATTATTTAATGTTTCTTTGTATTTTTCATAATTAATTATGTATGTACATTTATGTGTACAACTCAATAGATCCTTTTTATGGGAGTATGTTGGGCTATAATGGATTCTACTTTCATATTGTTTGATTAAGTAAATATATTCTATCCTTGGTATATATATTCTCTTCAATATATGGTTGTATTTGGGATATAATTGTGCATATTTTGTTGGTGTGATGCATCAGAACAGTATATGTTAAATGGATTAGTTGTTTTATTGTATAACATTTTTATAGTAAAGCTACTTTGGAGCTTTGTTTTGTTATTTACAATATTTTTCTCTATATTTTATTAATATGCCCCTTATTGTGCATTGAGGGTTCTGGACGTACCACACCAACATTATTACTTTTTTCGAGTATCAGATTTTCAGGCGGTTTTCGCCATATGCTTTGTGTCCCTCGCAGGTTGCGGTACTCTCTGTTTACGCATGCGCGTGTCACGTGCATGCGTCCTCATACCCGGAAATACGAGTCAAGAATTCCGGACATTCGGCGCCCTTTTTGTCTTCCATCTTTGGAACGCACGCTAAATCATCAGCTGTCCGGATGAATCGGTGATTTTACAAGCTATAAATACTCGCAAGGAATAACTGAAACAAAAGGATTAATGGAAAAGGAAAGGGTGTGGCAATGTCCCATCGATCTGCAAGATGCCTATTTACACATACCCATAGCAGCAAACAGTAGAAGGGTTTTAAGATTTGCCATACAAGATCAGGATCAGCTTCTGCATTTCTAATTCAGGGCCTTGCTTCAGCTCCAAGAGTCTTTTTCAAGTTACTCATGGTTATCACAGCAAACGTACCATAGCTGGACGACAGGATACTCATAGCGTCTTCAGAGCTACAAAGATGTCAGAAAGGCTACCATCACCCTCCCAAAACACGGTTGGATTATAAACAAAGATAAGTCAGAGTTTACCCCATCTCTTTCTATCCTTTTTCTGGGTCTCAATTTAGACTTTATTCAAATGAAAATCTTCCTTCCTAAGGAGAAGATAAACAGAATCAAGGTCACCATTATCAGCTTGCAAAAGAAAATGTTTTGCACTATAAGAGAAGCTATGAGACTTCTGGGTCTGTTCACTGATACAATTCCAGCTGTAAACTGGGCCAAGGGACATATGAGACCATTGCAGAAGAATATCCTCTCATCCTGGGAGAGGAAAATGGCATCCCTAGACCAGTCCATAAATTTAAACTCTTCAACTAAGCTTCCATTGGTGGATGACTTCACATTTCCTTTCAGAAGGTCTTTCGTTCCGATTAAAACATTTTGTTTTTATAACCACTCATCAAGTATGGAATGGGGTGCTCACATGGGTACAAAGCTGACAAAAGGTATTTGGAATCTGCAAGATGCAGGAAGTCTTCAAACTACAAGGAACTAAAAGCAATCTGGTTGGCACTTCTCTCATTCAAAAGACATCTGATGGGTCGTCACACTCAGATAAGGTCAGATAATTAAACCCAGTGATAGATCTCATGGCCTCCAGGGACAACAAGAAGACGGACCGATTTGCATCCATAAATTCAACAGACAAACCCGACTTCCTGGATGAGATGTCAATTCAGTGGGATTTTCCACTGGCTTACATCTTCTCTCTGGTTATCCGCATCTCACGTATTCTACAAAAAAATCATCCAGGACAGGTCAAGGATGATAGTAATACTTGCCTTCTGGCCTCGAAGAAGTTGGTTCTCCATTCTACTGCACCTATCCAAGGTTTTGTAAATGTCTTATTTCTGAGAATTCTGAGAAAATTCTGGAACACAAGCTAGTTCCGCTTCACACTCTTCAAACATTCGAATTAACAGTCTGGTATCTGAACGCCAGATCCTGAGATTAAGGGGACTCAGTCCTGAAGTAGTGGATATCCTATTAGCAGCTAAAAAATACTATACTTTGTATACACTAGAATTTGGAAAATGTTCTGCTCTTGGTGCTATAATGTGGGGGTCAATCCTCTTTCTGCTTCAGTTCCTCAGATTTAGACATTTCTGCAATGGGGGTTTGCTAAAGGCCTTCGTCCTGCTACTCTATAGGTCCACATCTCTGCTATTAGTTTTTTCAGTATTCGAGAATTGGCTTCGGATGCTCTTATTTCCAGATTTTTTAGAGCACTTTCTAGACTCCTTCCTACCATCAGGGAATTGGTTCCCCCTTGGGATTTAAATATTGTCCTTTCAGCTCTTTGTGAGACACCGTTCGAACCCTTGAAGTCTGTCAGTCTGAATGTTATCCAGCCTATAAATTCACAGGCCTCCCCTTCTTCTGGGCTGAGACTTCCTGGCTCAGCCCACCCACCGCACCCTTTATTAAGCATTAACTTAGTGGACCCTCTTTTACAGACCTAACCGAACGTCGGTTTCGGCACAGACAAAGAATTTTAATGCTTTCCTATGGGAGGCCTAATGCGCGTTCGCGGCATTGCAGCACATGCTCATTAAGTCTCCCCCGTCGCCAGCTGGGCATGCGCAATAGGTCTCCCCCGCCGGATGATGTCGGCGGGGGAGGAGCGTGGGCGGACCCTGAACCAGGGCAGAGGGATATCGGCGGTGGATACAGGTAAGTCACTGAAGGGGTTTTAACCCCTTCAGCAACTTGGGATGGGGGGTGGGAGGCAGAGGGGACCTGCAGTGCTATATAAAGCTTTCCTCATATTGGAAGAAAGAGCTGTTTCTGTTGTTTATGACCCAAGACCCAGCCAGCCTGCTAATATATATATATATATATATATATTTTTTTTTTTTGTATGCTGAATTGATCCTGATGAAAGCCACAGGAGTGGCTGAAACGTTGATGGCAGCAACCATGTTTTATTGAATTGAAATAAACAAGAAGTATTTTATTTATCTACAGATCGTGAGTGCAAGCCCTCATTTATTATATATTATATATAATTATATAATATATATATATATATATATATATATATATATATATATGTATGTATAGTGAGTACAGCAACATATATATGACCCTGGGGGTCCTGCTGTCTTCGGTAACGAGGAGGGGGTACAAGGACACTCCTCTGCTGTACTGTGTACTGTTGCGAGCTGAGGCTGTCAGAGCATTGCTATGGGTTTCCATGACAACCCTCCACTTGGCATGCAATGCACGCCGGGCACGTGACAAAAAGAAGAGGAATGGCTGGCAGAGGTGGAAAATGAGACTTCTTGAGAACTTATTGAAGACTACAAACTGTATAAGCATTCTGTGAAACCGGACCACATGCACTACCTGAATAGCAAGGATTGTCAATAAGCATATTCAGGTATATTTGCATATTATGTTTCCCCCTTATGATTTGTTAATTTGTATTAGATTGAGTTTGTCACCGTAAGTTTTATGTAAAGCGGATGCTAGTCCTGAGTAAAAATAAAGCTGAGTATGCAGAAGCGTAAGTAGAAATCATTGAGTGATGGGCCCGGTCGCACTTGCAACCGCAGTAGGTATGCCACTCTGAGTATATTAGTTCCATTGGAAACTATGTGTCCTGGTTAGTTTATTCAAAGATCCCAGTAAGAGAGTCTTCGGACTGGTTGGCTGGTTGCTTTGGTCTCTGATTCCTTGGTTCTTATCTGCCATCACATTCTAGGTTTCTAAATCATAGAGAATAAACATGTGAATCACATTACTTTAAAAATACAGCCAACACACATTACAGCACATACCACACATGCACACTCATTACATAATGCAGCGCACACACATTACATGCAGGCAGCACACACACAGAGCCCGTGCACACATTGGCAGCACACACGCAGGCATACACATTACATACAGGCAACAAACACATTACATACAGGCAGCACATATACACACACATTACATACTGCCAGAACATACACATTACATGCAGCCAGCACACACTCTGACAAATGTAGAGACTATACTCAGGGTAATTCACAACACCTAGAATTTTGCTACATAAATCTAAATGACAAAATTGAAGCAAAAATATCCTTGTTCTGACTACTGCCAAGTTACGGAATATTTCCAGATCAACTATTTGTGCTACTATTTTTCAATTCAGATTTAATTTGTGAGAATTTGTTTATTAAAAAGCCGTCTCAATGTCCCTTCTCCCCTCCCCCCCGAATCTTTCAAATTGATATTATTTTGTGTCAGAACAAGTAGATTGTCTTGACGGATAAGTTGCTTGGGATACCACTTCCCTTTGACAAATAGATTTTTTTAAACAAAATTCCGCACCCATCATTGTATTGATAATAAGCGATTATACATGAGCATTTCATCCAGATTTGGTTGGCTTAGTGTGTCTGTTGACAAGCTGAATGAAAACACAGTGAACGTGCTTTGGAAACGGTTTGTACAAAACACAGTTAACATACATTGCAAAATCAGACTTTATATGTATATTATATGTGATGTATATATACATACATACATCTAAACCGCAATGAAAAAGTTCAGGGGAGGAAAAAAAAAAGCTACTCCTTGTTTAATGAGCTTGATTTCTTCATTAATTTGCTTCAATAATTAAACTTCAGTTGCAAAATCAACATATAAGTTGAAACCAGATGGTGCAGCATCAGAGCTATTTTTGAAGCAGTGAAATTCAGCCTGGACAAAAAAAAAAAAAAAGATTGGTTAGCTCTAGGATAATTTTGATAGACAATAGACAACACTGCAAGTCTAGTGCTCATAAACATCTGTTTAAGTGGTCTTCTCCGCATAGAAATAAACAGTGTTTGTTAAGATTTCTTCATCCTCTTCTTAGACCTATGATCACGTACTTAGGATGACGAGAGAAAGCAGTAGGAATTTACATGACATTATGTTTGGAGCTTAGATGTGGTAATCCATTTACAGATGTAATATTAACCAATTGAGTTTCTTATAGAAGAACCAGTCTAATATCCAATTGGGCAATACAAATACAAATGAAAGAAATTGAAATGTTCAGCTATTGCTGTAACAATAGGCTTCACGGTGGCTCCTGGTAGCCAGATTTACCACATTATTTATAAAATAAAACATAATGCTTTAGACTTGAGAAAGGGAGATTCACCCGAAGCTTATCATTCCAAAACTCTGTATTTACTCTATATATACACACAGTACAGATTATTGGATTGACAAATGTTTAGGAGATCCTCCCTTTCTCAAGTCTAAAGCATTATGCTTTAGGAAGGATATCTAGAAAGTTTCTGCATTGAAAGATACTAATTTATTTTACATCTGCATCAGTGGATATATATATGTATCGCCTACTTAGAAATTGTTGCATACCACGTACTCCCCTTCATGGCAATGGTGGTCCATGGTGGTAGTGGCCTCTTTCAGCAGGATAATGCACCCTGTCACACTGCAAAAATTGTTCAGGAATGGTTTGAGGAACACAACAAAGAGTTCAAGGTGTTGCCTTGGCCTCCAAATTCTGCAAATCTCAATCCGATTATGCTTCTGTGGAATGTGCTGGAACAACAAATCCAAACTATGGAGGCCCCACCTTGCCATTTGCAGGACTTAAAAGATCTGCTGCTAATGTATTGGTGCCAGACACAACAGCACACATTCAGAGGTCTTGTGGAGTCAATGCCTTAACACATCAGAGCTGTTTTGGCAAAACGAGGGGAAACGACACAATATTAGGCCGTTCGGGACCTTCTTCAGGGTCAAAATTCAGCAGGACAGGATTGTCCTGCTGAATTTTGACCCTGAAGAAGGTCCCGAACGGGGACCGAAACGTTGGTCGTAATTTTTAATCAACTTTAATAAAAATTGGAAGTTTTAAGTCCGGAGAGCAGCCTATTTCATTTGGATCATTTATCATTTTGGAGCTTTGGTCTGGCGCCCGGCATTGGCTTATGGTACACGTGAGTGCTGGGGATTTCAAATAATTTTTATATATATATATATATATATATACACCCTGGTATCTAGTGCACACTTGTGTTAGTGACTTCAATAAACAGCACATGAGCACACATACCTAGATAAATTACATCAAGCTTTGGAAGTCTTCACATGCACTTGCAGGTTTGGTGGCATCATCAGCATATACCAGCTGTGTCTAATCTGAATACAAGCAACTGGACGCCAGAAATGTACATGATGTAGTTTAAAGCATTGGATGTCAGGTAAGAGGGGAATTATAAAAATTAGTCTCGGCCAATACAACCTTGCTACAAAGCTTACAGTGCAAGGAGGTCCCTTGTCACTGCGTCCTTGCATACAGTTGCTTATAAATGAAACAATTTGCTGCAACTAAAACTGCCCAAGCAGTGTATGATATTAAAGGAGCAATTTCTAGCTTCTCAGCCTTTCAGGGAGAGCCCCACCTGAGTACTCTCATGCTTTGTGGGTTTTAGAGTATGCTTTGCATAGTAAAACTGTGAATTTGGACTGCCAACAGGATGACAGCAGCATTGGTATGGCTGATATCAGCTTATTCAGTAGTTGCACTCATCAGATCTAGTAATATCATCTCATACCACGATGTTCTAGATCTGACAAGACTATCCCATATTTAAGGGTCCAGTATCCTGGGTTTTTCTCTGGTGTCCTTCATCAGGGCTGCAGAGACCATGTATATAGAAAGAAAATGTGACACAAGGTGTTTAGACATTCTCACCATATGCAAACTGCATTTTCATACCTCCCAATTTTGGGAGACCAGATCTCTTATAAAACCTTGGACAGCAGTTTAAAGAATCAGACCGCAGAATCCAAAGCTAATTGTTGGCAGTACTTCTTCCTGGTCTCAGAGGTGCTGCTGCCTGCTTGTCTGTGGAATAGTGGCAGCACCACAAATATGAAGTGTATATTTTATTTAAAGGGTCACTCTACTGCCCAAATACAAAACACACACACATATATATATATATATATATATATATATATATACATATATCAATGTTCAGTAATTACATACCATATTACCATATTATTTAATTGGGGGTGTATGTATAAGAGCAGCTTGTAAAAGCTAAAGTACTTGTCTGCTGCCTTTGCAAGCTCTCCCCTACTAACCAAGCATATCATTTCTGTGGCTCTAAAATCACAGACATACCAAAGCAGCTCAATGAAAAGTCTTTGCAAGGCAGGTACTCTGGGCAATTGCCTGCCTATTGAGTTTAGTTTGAGGGAGCTAAACAACCAGGATGTAAAATGACTGCATGTCTGATTGAAAGCCAGAGGTGAAATAAGGTTAATTTATAAAAGTTTCAATGTCTAATTAAATCTGCACTTTTTTTAAAATAGAAAAAAGAGAGAATGCACTCTTCCAGAGTATCCTTTTAACTTTCATATATTTTTTTATTCAGATATCTAAATATTGCAGTATAAATGGCAAGGGGGAGGGTTTAGAACCAGCTGGTGGATCCAGGGCCGGCCTTAGGCATTTTGACGCCCTGTGCGAAAAATCTTCACAGCGCCCCCCCCCCCCCCCCGTCATCCATGTATGCTGTAATGTTTGTGTTGTCTGTGTATGTGATAGTAGGTGTGATGACTGTGTGTGATATGTATGCTTTGTGTGATATTTGTAATGGGTGTATTAACAGTGTGTGATATGCGTGTATTGGTTGTATGTGACACACACACACAGAGTCAGACGGCCATACACACACACACAGGAAGACATCCACACACACACAGACACACAAAGGCAGACAGTCTCACACACACACACACAGACACACACAGGCAGACAGTCAGTCATACACACAGACACAGACAGTAATACACACAAACACGCAGACAGTCATACACACAGACACACACAGGCAGACAGCCATACACACAGAGGCAGACAGCCATACACACAGAGGCAGTCATACACACAATCACACACACAGAGGTAGACAGTCATACACACAGAGGCAGACAGTCATACACACAGAGGCAGACAGTCATACACACAGACACACACACAGAGGCAGACAGTAATACACACAGACACACAGTGGCAGACAGTCATATACACACACACACACAGGCAGACAGTCTCACACACACAGGCAGACAGTCAGTCATTCACACAGACACAGACAGTAATACACACAGACACACACAGAGGCAGACAGTAATACACACAGACACACACAGAGGCAGACAGTCATACACACAGACACACACAGAGGCAGACAGTCATACACACACACAGACACACACAGGCAGACAGTCATACACAGACACAGACACACAGGCAGACAGTCATACACAGACACACACACACAGGCAGACAGTCATACACAGACACACACACACAGGCACAGTCATACACAGACACACACACACAGGCAGACAGTCATACACACAGACACACACAGGCAGACAGTCATACACACACAGACAGTAATAAACACAGGCAGAGAGTCACACTCACCTGACAATCACACAGTTACCTGTGGAGTTCATTGTGGAGGCAGTGCAGCTCCTGGTGACTGTTTGGTGGGGAAGCAGGGACTCCTTCCTGCTTCCCCTGCAGCAGTTTTCCGGCGCTTTTAGCTCCGCCCCCGCCGCACGGTAAGCTCCGCCCCCGCTGCAAATTAAAAAAATATATATTTTTTTTTTTTTTTTTTTTAAATCCACGGCGCCCCCTGCTCCATGGCGCCCTGTGCGGCCGCACAGCTCGCACACCCCTAAGGCCGGCCCTGGGTGGATCCCATTCATTTTAATCACACGATTCATGAAGGTTACACATAAATAATAATGTTACACAAGTGATAGAATTACCGGTACTTGAGGTGCACCTTCATTCATGAGATAATTCACAGGTCACTATTATGTGCCACTTCTGATCTGCATTCAATTTCAGCAAATAAATATTGTATCCATCCAGAAATATTCTGCACATCTACATTTTTATTTAATAGAAACATTTTGAAAGTTGAAAGCCTAGATTGAAATAATTTTGCCTTTCAAACGCCCTCAGAATTTCCTGAAATTCAGTATGCATGTTGAACTTTTATCCTGCATTGCAGATCTATTTTTATCTTTGGATTGTTGAGTAACAAATGACCAGAAGAAAAACACACTTACATTTTAACAAGGTGGGGCTGACACATGTGGAACTACGTATAGTTGACAGGGCCGGACTGGGGATACAAAGCAGCCCTGGAAAAAAATCTACGCCAGCCCCATAAGTCACTGCGCCATATATTGTCACATGTATTACGTACAGCTATGTGTTGCCACCTTAGATGATTGAGTAACATATAAACACAATATATATATATATATTTATATTTATATTTATATTTTATGTGTGTATTTATTACTCAATCATCTAGGGTGGCAAGACATGCATACATATACATATATGCCTTACATATTATTGAGATTATATATATATATATATATGACTATGAGTGGGTATGGGGGCTGTATGGTGGGTAGGGGGGCTGTATGGTGGGTAGGGGGGGCTGTATTGTGGGTGGTTAGGGGGCTGTGTGGTGGGTAGGGAGGGCTGTATGGTGGTGGGTAGGGGGTTGTGAGATGGGTGGGGGGGCTGTATGGTGGTTAGGGGCTGTGAGATGGGTAGAGGGCTCTGAGTTGGTGGGGGGCTGTATGGTGGGTGGGTAGGGGGCTGTGAGTCGGTAGGGGGACTGTGAGATGGGTGGGGGGCTGTATAGTGGGTAGGGGGCAGTGAGTTGGGTAGGGGGGCTGTATGGTGGGTAGGGGGCTGTGAGATGGGTCGGGGTTGTGAGATGGGTAGGGGGGCTGTATGGTGGGTAGGGGGCCTGTGATATGGGTAGGGGGGCTGTATGGTGGGTAGGGGGGCTGTATGGTGGGTAGGGTAGGGGGACTGTGAGATGGGTAGGGGAGCTGTATGGTGGGTAGGGGGGGGCTGTATGGTGGGTAGGGGTCTGTGAGATGGGTAGGGGGGCTGTATTGTGGGTAGGGGGCTGTGAGATGGGTAGGGGGGCTGTATGGTGGGTAGGGGGCTGTGAGTGGGTTGGGAGGCTGTATGGTGGGTAGGGGGCTGTGAGATGGGAGGGGGCTGTATGGTGGGTAGGGGGACTGTGAGATGGGTAGGGGGCTGTATTGTGGGTAGGGGGCTGTGAGATGGGTAGGGGGGCTGTGAGATGGGTAGGGGGGCTGTATGGTGGGTAGGGGGGCTGTATGGTGGGTAGGGGACTGTGAGATGGGTAGGGGGTGCTGTATGGTGGGTAGGGGGGCTGTATGGTTGGTAGGCTGTATGGTGGGTAGGGGGCTGTGAAAGGGTAATTACCTTTTAGTTTTCTGTTATTTACTGGTGGTCCAGTGGGCAGCTTTCCAGCAGGTCAGGAACGTGCATGGGGCGGAGCTTACGTACGGGAGGCGGGCTTCTTTCAGGAGGTGGAGCTTCTGCGTGGGGGCGGGGCATGCAGCCAAAATGTAGTTACATTGTGGAGGGAGACTGACAGGTCTCCCTCCAGCCAGGCAGCCACACCAGCCCCAGCTCCTCCCTCCTTATTCTAATAATCAGCATAATTAAGTCATTTAAATATTTCCCCCTCGGACTGTGCCAGCCTGTCAGTCCGAGGGGAAATAATTAAATAGCTTTTTTCATGCTGATCATTAGGGCTGTCAGCCCAGCCCCAGCTTGCTGCGGCCCACCGGGAAATTTCCCGGTATCCCGATGGGCCAGTCCCAGTCCCGATGGGCCATATATATATGACTATGAGTGGGTATGGGGGCTGTATGGTGGGTAGGGGGGCTGTATGGTGGGTAGGGGGGGCTGTATTGTGGGTGGTTAGGGGGCTGTGTGGTGGGTAGGGAGGGCTGTATGGTGGTGGGTAGGGGGTTGTGAGATGGGTGGGGGGGCTGTATGGTGGTTAGGGGCTGTGAGATGGGTAGAGGGCTCTGAGTTGGTGGGGGGCTGTATGGTGGGTGGGTAGGGGGCTGTGAGTCGGTAGGGGGACTGTGAGATGGGTGGGGGGCTGTATAGTGGGTAGGGGGCAGTGAGTTGGGTAGGGGGGCTGTATGGTGGGTAGGGGGCTGTGAGATGGGTCGGGGTTGTGAGATGGGTAGGGGGGCTGTATGGTGGGTAGGGGGCCTGTGATATGGGTAGGGGGGCTGTATGGTGGGTAGGGGGGCTGTATGGTGGGTAGGGTAGGGGGACTGTGAGATGGGTAGGGGAGCTGTATGGTGGGTAGGGGGGGGCTGTATGGTGGGTAGGGGTCTGTGAGATGGGTAGGGGGGCTGTATTGTGGGTAGGGGGCTGTGAGATGGGTAGGGGGGCTGTATGGTGGGTAGGGGGCTGTGAGTGGGTTGGGAGGCTGTATGGTGGGTAGGGGGCTGTGAGATGGGAGGGGGCTGTATGGTGGGTAGGGGGACTGTGAGATGGGTAGGGGGCTGTATTGTGGGTAGGGGGCTGTGAGATGGGTAGGGGGGCTGTGAGATGGGTAGGGGGGCTGTATGGTGGGTAGGGGGCTGTGAGTGGGTTGGGAGGCTGTATGGTGGGTAGGGGGCTGTGAGATGGGAGGGGGCTGTATGGTGGGTAGGGGGACTGTGAGATGGGTAGGGGGCTGTATTGTGGGTAGGGGGCTGTGAGATGGGTAGGGGGGCTGTGAGATGGGTAGGGGGGCTGTATGGTGGGTAGGGGGGCTGTATGGTGGGTAGGGGACTGTGAGATGGGTAGGGGGTGCTGTATGGTGGGTAGGGGGGCTGTATGGTTGGTAGGCTGTATGGTGGGTAGGGGGCTGTGAAAGGGTAATTACCTTTTAGTTTTCTGTTATTTACTGGTGGTCCAGTGGGCAGCTTTCCAGCAGGTCAGGAACGTGCATGGGGCGGAGCTTACGTACGGGAGGCGGGCTTCTTTCAGGAGGTGGAGCTTCTGCGTGGGGGCGGGGCATGCAGCCAAAATGTAGTTACATTGTGGAGGGAGACTGACAGGTCTCCCTCCAGCCAGGCAGCCACACCAGCCCCAGCTCCTCCCTCCTTATTCTAATAATCAGCATAATTAAGTCATTTAAATATTTCCCCCTCGGACTGTGCCAGCCTGTCAGTCCGAGGGGAAATAATTAAATAGCTTTTTTCATGCTGATCATTAGGGCTGTCAGCCCAGCCCCAGCTTGCTGCGGCCCACCGGGAAATTTCCCGGTATCCCGATGGGCCAGTCCGGCCCTGATAGTTGATCAGTCATACAAGAGGTTTTTTTTGTTTGTTTGTTTGTTTTTATACAGTAAGCCTTTCACTTCGTGGGAATAATTGTTTATTTTTTTTTGCTTTCAGCAGAAATTACATATTGTTCCTTATTTCTATATCAGCACCCCAGCCCCACCAATTGAAACACACCAAGCAGTTTGGAAGTTCTGCTTTCTCTATGACACATTCATGAAGGTTTTTAACAAATATTTAAAGCAGCACTATTACTTCTGAAGCAGAATTTTTTTTTTTTTTTGAGTATACAAAGATTATCAGGATTTATATTGGGGGCAACTCCCTAGATCTCTGTATTTGAACACCCTACTGGAAGTAGATAGTTCTATTGCATTACTTGGATTTCATAATCATATGACGCCTTCCTATTAAGCTGTGAAAATGCAAATATTCGAATGATCATATGTACTCCTACAAATCTTTTTTAAAATACATAATAAAACAAGATGCAGCAATTATAATTGCACATAAGCTATGCTATTGCAATGGACAACCAAGGCCAGTGAAGTTCGTTATAAGGGTTCCCTATCAAAACTGGTATATGTTTTTAAATATGATTAGGAATACAATTTTTATAAAAGTTAATAAAAAAAATAAAAAAGGATTTTGATCTATACCTATCTACATAGTGATATATTGTAACAAAATATAATTTTAAATTATAATTTGTATCCTCTAGTGCCCTATGTAATGAACTAATTACTTCCTTCTAAGAGACTGACTAATATTTGACGATAGCATGGTGAGAAGGAAGCAACTGTTAAGGGGGTGGCAATAACAGGATATGTTTTTGTGGTGCTGTGAAATTGCCTCGAAAAATATAGTCATCTACTCATACATATGCTAAACATCAGTTGGAAGTTCTGGGTATAGACTAAACCAGGCCTGTCCAACCTGCAGCCCCCCAGATGTTGCCAAACTACAACTCCCATGATTCTATTAATGAAACAGATAGCCAGGGAATCATGGGTGTTGTAGTTCAGCAACAACTGGGGGGCCGCAGGTTGGACAGCCCTGGACTAAACCCAGGGCCGGCGCAACCGCTAGGCGAACTAGGCAGTCATCTATGGCACACCGGCCTGGGAGGGGGGCGCAGTCTCTGAGTGACTGGAGAGAGAGTATTGCCTGCACAGCGCTCCCCTCCTGTCCAGGTCTATCTTTACCACAAAGCAAACAGGGCAACTGCCTTGTGTCCCTTAATTTACAGGGGCCCATAGCAAGCTGTCCCTTGCACCTCTTGCAGAGACAAAGACAAAATTACCCATGCAGCCACAGGTGGCACTGTGCTGGGAGGAGCTGGTTACTCTTCACTACTTCTAGCTCACAGAGCACCGCATGGGAGAGAGAGAGAGAGAAGGGGGCTCATTGAAAGCATGTGTCACCTTACAACATGTCCAGTAATATATTCAGGATGAATGTTTTTTTAAATTCTGGGGGAACAGATAAACATAGAAAAAATGTACATGGAAAAAATTAGGTCTGCGCTTCCAGTTGTAGTGTGCACCAATGTGCTACCAAGCATTTATTTGAAGGAAATAAAATACTGGTAAACGTTTCGGGCACAAGTCCTTTTTCAATGCTGTTTCCAACAGCTTCTGCTTGCTGGACCTTTGTTTACCAAACACTTTATTGGTGTTTACTCTATTTGAAGTCTGTATTAAATTGTATAATGTCACATCTGTACTCATTCTTTCACTGTATTTCCCAATTCCTTCTCTCTGAATCTTTTAATAGAGTCCGCTTCTCTCAGATTGTTTCGGCTTCTTCCATTTTCATACACTTCTCTCATACTCTAACCTTTCTTCTATCCAATACATCATTCCCCTTCTCTTCCACCACATCACTCTTATTCATCCTGAATATATTGGTATAAAATGTCCACTTCAGTCTCATCTGCCCTGATTTGTGGAGAAAAATATGTGCTCAAGCATTCTTTTAACATAAAAATGGATAGAAGACATGAGGAAAGAAGTGCATTGTTTGTTTGTCGAGGCTGGCTACAGCAGATGGGGCAGCCTGGAGCAGGAGCCATCAAAACCAGTCGACTGATGGTGGCTGGGTACTGGGCAATGCGGGTAAAGGGTCCCCATTGGCACACCAGACAGGAATGCCATGTGTTCAGAAAACGAGATTCACAGTGGTTTGTCCTATACATTTTTTGCTTTCCGTGAAATTCCCATCACCATTACTTTGCTGTGGTTGGGTGAGAGTTGTATCCCTAAACCAGCAGGAGATAATAAGCTCCTGACTGCTACTGCCGTGAAATGATGCCAGTGAAAGAGGTTCATGCACTGGGCATCTAGCTTTGAGGTCTGTAACTACTCTTCTCTCACTCCCCACTGTCCCAGCACACAAATTCACACACACACATACACACACACACACACTGCATCCACTACAGACACACACAACTATGCCTACAACAGCTCTAACTGCCAAACAATCTCTTACCTGCTGCTGTCAGTCTGTTCCATATTCCTCTCTTACCTGCTGCTGTCAGTCTGTTCCATATTCCTCTCTTACCTGCTGCTGCCAGCCTGTACCAACCCATCTTTTACCTGCTGCTGCCAGCCTGTATAAACCCATCTTTTACCTGCTGCTGCAAGGTAATGCCACATCGTTTCTTTCCTGCTGCTGCTAGCCAGTGCCACTTCATCTGGGGGGGAGGAGACAGACAGTGGAGCTTGGGGGAACAAAGAGACACACAGAGGGGCTTAGGGGGAGAAAGAGACCCACAGAGGGTCAGGGCTGCGGGAGAAAGAGATGCATAGAGGGGCTGGCAGGGAAGAGAGACCTACAGAGGGGCTGTGGGCAGAGAGAGACCCGCAGAAGGTCTGGGGGGAGAGAGAGACCAACAGAGGGACTGGGGGGAGAACGAGACACAGAAAGGTGCTGGAGGGGGAAGACACGCAGTGGGACATGGGAAGGGGAAAAAGAGACACACAAAGGGCCAGTGGGAAGAAAGTTGGCGATTTTTGTTTTCGGTGTGGTGGAGTGCAAGTAGCTGGTCTTGCCTAGAGTGCATAATAGTCTTGCACTGGCACTGACCACGCCTGAGCAACATACATGCTTAGGTCTAGCTTACGTCTATAATTAGGCCTGTTTTGAGGTTAATAGTATTGTACTTGCTCTATTGTGTGCCTAAGTCTTGCAAGAAAAAAACAAAAATTATTATTTTAATGTCTGCAAATTTTGCTGCCACCATTACCTACTATAGTCCATACCCCCAATAGTAGGAGGCATGAATCTAGAACTGTGGTGAGCAGGCCATAAACGTGTCTTGCATGGTGGCGGGGCCCACCTTGTAGAGAAGTCATGCCACCTCACAGCCTTTCTGGTCAGCACCTTTCAGGACAGACGATGCTCATAGAGCTGGGGCTCAATGGCCTGACGTTACTCAGAATGAGTGTGGCTATTGATATGTTGCGCAAACTTATTTAGGTGCCCAGACATGGAGAAAAACAGGTAACAAAGCGGGTAGGTGGGTTATAACTCCAAATATAGAACATCTTAAACAAAACTAAGATGCCCAAGCGCAGTCATTTGACATTATTAATGTTTATTGTGCTTGCAGATGCTACACATGCACCATGTGAGCAGAAAATCCACCATTTTGTGGACACACATTAAAGGGACTCTATAGTCACCATATAAAAGCAAGAAAGACAGGTCCCCCAGCCTTCCTTCTTGCTTTTATATGAACTTTCATTAATTAAAAAAAAAAAATCGATGTTTTTATATTAAAAACTTACCTCCGTTCCAGCGCCGAGCTCCCCGCTAGGCCGCGCCCCCTTTTTCGTCAAAATGACGAAATCGCGGGGCCCAATGGGACGGCTTCGCGCTGGACCAATCGCGTTCTTCATAGAGCGGCATTGAATGCCGCCCTATGAAGAACCTGAGCGCTTTACCGCGCATGTGCGCGGAATGCGCGTTCGCGAGCTGAGCTGTCTGACTGACAGCTCAGCTCGCTTTCTAAAATTATCAATAATAATTTAGGGCCCCCACCCGCCCTGTGCGGCGGGTGGGGGCCCTAAAATTATCAATGAGGGGGGGGACCTACTGTCCCCCCCCCGGCCCCACCCCTGTGCGGCGGGTGGGGGCCCTAAAATTATCAATGAGGGGGGGGACCTACTGCCCCCCCCGGCCCCCACCCCTGAGCGGCGGGTGGGGGCCCTAAAATTATCAATAAGGGGGGGGACCTACTGTCCCCCCCCGGCCCCCACCCCTGAGCGGCGGGTGGGGGCCCTACAATTATCAATAAGGGGGGGACCTACTGTCCCCCCCCGGCCCCCACCCCTGTGCGGCGGGTGGGGGCCCTAAAATTATCAATGAGGGGGGGGACCTACTGCCCCCCCCGGCCCCCACCCCTGAGCGGCGGGTGGGGGCCCTAAAATTATCAATGAGGGGGGGACCTACTGTCCCCCCCCGGCCCCCACCCCTGAGCGGCGGGTGGGGGCCCTACAATTATCAATAAGGGGGGGACCTACTGTCCCCCCCCGGCCCCCACCCCTGTGCGGCGGGTGGGGGCCCTAAAATTATCAATAAGGGGGGGGACCTATTGTCCCCCCCGGCCCCCACCCCTGAGCGGTGGGTGGGGGCCCTAAATACAAAGGGGGGTTTCAAGCCATCCAATCACAGTGCTCTGTGTCATTTTACAAGCGTGGGAAAATTCCAAAGAACTTTCCCACGCTTGTAAAATGACAAAGAGCACTCTGATTGGTTTAAACCCACCAATCAGAGTGTTCTTAGCCTAATTGCAGGGCGGGGCAAGGCTTTATAAGCCTTCCCCACCCTGCGGAGCTCAGTCTGTGCGGAGCCCTCCATGGGTGAAGATGGATTTTTTTTTTTTACGCTCGTTTTTTTTTTTTTTTTTTAATTGCGTCGGTTATTATGGATTTTTATTTGGCCTTTTTTGGGGCTGAAGAAAGAAGATTTTAGAAGAAAGAAAACATCGAATGGTAAGTTGATTTTAGCTCATTTTTTCTTTTTTACAGGTTTTTAGTTAATGGTCCCCCCTCATTATTTTTAGGGTGAGGGGGGTAGGTAGGGAGATATTTTTTTTTTGGGGGGGGGGGGAGGGTTAACTAGGGTCCCCCCCCCCCTTTGTATTTAGGGCCCCCACCCACCGCTCAGGGGTGGGGGCCGGGGGGGACAGTAGGTCCCCCCCTTATTGATCATTTTAGGGCCCCCACCCACCGCACAGGGGTGGGGGCCAGGGGGGGACAGTAGGTCCCCCCCTTATTGATAATTTTAGTAGGTCCCCCCCTTATTGATAATTTTAGGGCCCCCACCCGCCGCACAGGGGTGGGGGCCGGGGGGGGACAGTAGGTCCCCCCCCTTATTGATAATTTTAGGGCCCCCACCCGCCGCACAGGGGTGGGGGCCGGGGGGGGACAATAGGTCCCCCACTTATCGATAATTTTAGGGCCCCCACCCGCCGCACAGGGGTGGGGGCCGGGGGGGGACAATAGGTCCCCCCCTTATTGATAATTTTAGGGCCCCCACCCGCCGCACAGGGGTGGGGGCCAGGGGGGGACAGTAGGTCCCCCCCTTATTGATAATTTTAGGGCCCCCACCCGCCGCACAGGGGTGGGGGCCGGGGGGGGACAGTAGGCCCCCCCCTTATCGATAATTTTAGGGCCCCCACCCACCGCTCAGGGGTGGGGGCCGGGGGGGGGACAATAGGTCCCCCCCTTATTGATAATTTTAGGGCCCCCACCCGCCGCACAGGGGTGGGGGCCGGGGGGGGGGGCAGTAGGTCCCCCCCCTTATTGATAATTTTAGGGCCCCCACCCGCCGCACAGGGGTGGGGGCCGGGGGGGGGGGCAGTAGGTCCCCCCCCTTATTGATAATTTTAGGGCCCCCACCCGCCGCACAGCGGTGGGGGCCGGGGGGGGGGGGAGGAGAGTAGGTCTCCCCCCCCCCCCCCCCCTTCAACCACTATTGTGGACCGTAAGCGTCCCTGTGGGTTCGGGCTTCAGCTGTCAGCTGAAGCTGAAGCTGTCAGCTGAAGCCACGCCCACAGCAGTGCTGACAGGCTGTCAGCACACAAAGCGCGTTCACAGTGCTTTGTGTGCTGATAGCCCGTCTGATGCATTCACCCAGAATGCATCGGACGAGAGGCCTTTTTAGGGCCTCTGAACTCGGAAGTCCCTCTGGTGGCCGTCTGATTGACTGCAACAAGAGGTGTTCCAAGCTTCCAATGTAAACACTGCATTTTCTCAGAAAATACAGTGCTTACAAGAAAAAGGCTCCGGGTAGCTGTAGCACTCACCTGAACAACCTCATTAAGCTGAAGTTGTTCAGGTGACTATAGTGTCCCTTTAATTAAAAATGGTACTGCACATTTGCAAAATGGCCACACATATACAACTCCTGTGTAACAACTGCATCTTTATTAACATGCCAAAACTTGCTGTATGACAGCAAATCCCAGAAACTGTTGCTTGGCTCAAAAAAGCAATATTGCTGCTTGCCTAACCAACAAAACCATTTAAAACAATAGTTCTAAACTTTAAAAAATATTGTTACCTCTGTGCTCATAAAACTTTTTACATGTATGGTTTAAAGACTTTCAAAGTTAGCATTTTTCAGTGACTACTAGCAAGAAATTGTTTTAAACCGGTGACCTTGATTGTAAAGAACTACCAATCAATCAGAGGGAATTCATTGAGCCATATAATTTCTCTGTTATTGTGTGACACCTAGCATCACAGTGTGGAGGACAAATTCGCATTTCGACATCTGAAAGCTATTAAGTGATGAATTTGCAGGGAAAATAAGGACATGTCTAAGCACTATGTTGAAAAAGATTGGAGGAAATGAACAGTTTGCTGAAGAGAGCAGAAGCATGTTTGTTCAAATACTGTATATATAAAAAAAAAATTATATATAAAAAAAAAAAACATGTCAACTCATTGAAGGCTGTATTGAATGAGAGTGCTTATCACAGCAATCCATAAGAAGGACTTTGGTAGATTTATTTAAGGGAGTCTCTACAGCTGTACAAAACGTCATGGTTAAAGCTTAAATAATTGTTCTAGAAGAAACAAATTCTGGAATATAACAAAGACATGAAAACGGAGTGTTCTGATAAAAAAAATTTTCGGCAGGAGAGAAATGGGGGCAAATGCACAGCAATTCCCCTGCTGTGCAAAGACTTAACTGTAAAATTTCACAACAGGCATCTCTGATAATTTCACAGGCTTTATTTCTCGCTATCATAACTTCTTTGAGATAAAAGAAACACAGACAGTCTTTTTAATATAACACTCAGTTAAGCTTCAGGCTCAATTATAAGCAAGCCTATCATGGACCACTGCTTTCATACTTTGTTATAACCTTCGGTTACCCTCAAATTGGATAGCAACAGTAATTTTAAGTCAAAGGTGAGATGTGAACATTTAAAAATGGTATGAGCATTGATAATTTAGATAGAAGATGTGAGTGCCATAAACACATGATATAAAAATCTAGAAATACATTTTAAAAATTCACACAACCCAGTAGAAATATTGTAAGTGCATCCAGTAAATAATCCACCATCATTTTAGGACTGGAATGTTTCCAAAACATCAAATATGAATAAAATTAATAAAGTAAAATGACTTTTAAATTAGCGTGCAATGGAACAAGACAAAGTACTATGGAGTTAAGCCATATATACGAGAGTGGATTTAAAAGAACAATAATGTCATATATAATGATTCACCAGAATAATTTAGATTATATATATATATGTATATTTATATATATATAGTTAGAGGATTATAAAAAAACAAATATTCATGTACATGTGACTATGTGATTATAAAAATAAATAAAAGGAAACTGTAGGAAGGTGTAAAATACTTTTTAGTGTCTTTTAGAAATAAATCTCGGTTAACCTGTAGAGGGCCAAGTTCTGAAGAGATCATTATGTGGCTATTTTTACAGGCAGTCCTATTTCTAACATTGTTTTCTATGGGAGCACTGTGGAAATATCCCAACAGTCTCGGGTCCAGCAAGACAGTTCTGAATTCAGAATACTGTCCCACTTGGGATTGTTCTCTAGGTGCAGGGCACCAGATACCAAATCCCCATAAAACACCAAAAGACACACTTTAAACTACACTGATGGCATTCAGTTTATGGGGAGAACACTTTAGCAGTACATGTGGAGCCCTGAGAGGATCTGGACAGCAACATGGCAAGTATTAATCCCAGGCTGATGACCCTTTTTCAGATGGCCTGCCCCCTGTAGGCATCACCAGCAAAGCAAACCACATCACTGGCATGCCCCTATACTCCCATCCCTATCCCGAACCTTACGGTCACGGGTTTGTGAGTCTATTGCTGTTATTCCTTCAATCCTCCACTAGTCCTAAATCCAGATGTGCTGAATATAGTGATGGTATTCCCCTTTGTGTAGAGTGTTCCCAATATAATGGACTCAACCAGTCGTATTGGGTAAAAGCAGCAATCTGAACTTTATTGGGCCACACTCGGCTTCCTATGCAGTGCCCCTAGCATGGGATTTTGAATACAAAATCACAGGGGTTTCCTTCCCACAAGCTATTGTGTTTGAGAGATAATTGAGCTCCAATTAAGCTAATCCAATCATCTCTCAAATAGGAAAACTTACATACAATTTTTGCATATCACAAAAATACATGACAACTGCATCGGAACCCCACAAAAATTATATTCCTGAATAGCCCCGATCTGAGTGCACAATATATTCAAAAAGTGCTCAGATCGGTTTGGTAAAACGAAAGTTATGTTCGTGCGTATATGAACTGGCTGCCTGGTAGAGGTGGCATTGTTAATTTTAAAAGGGGCCAATTTGACTGTATGGGAGGTCAGAACTTACTAACAAAAGTCCTCTTTGAAGCTGGGACCCCAGCAGAGCTACTCTGTAAGGTGTGAGAAGTCACATATAAGTGGCCTTGAAGTCTGGGACATAATTGGGACATGATAACTTAATTTCCTGCTGGACATATAGCACAATAGCTTTTACATAATACAATTAACACAATAGCTTTCATCCAGCTCATCATTTTACATAATAACTCAACATTAACACAATGTACCCACATATCCTATATAACATTTTAAAGTCTGTGACCAGGCCCATAGTCTGCGGGCAGGAGGCTAGCTGTTATGCCTCTCCAGCAGGCTGTGGCACGAGAGCTTCCGTAACACTTACCTTCCAATCTTTGGAGGTATTCTGTCTATAGTCCAGATCCATTGATTTCTTGCCTATTAATTAAAGTATCCAACTAGTTTGTATAGAAAATGGTATGTGGCTTACTGATTCACTTCATTCCTACACAGTCTGAGCTAAATATAGAGCACAACTTCTTTATGTTTCAGAAGTAAGGATAGACTGAGATTTCTCTCATTTTCGATAAGTACCCAGTTTCCATTTGTCATGTAACACATCTGGAACAACAGGAACATATCTCTAAGCTGTATTTTTAGTTCAGGTATTTGGCCTAAAAATATGAAATTTACTTTGAATTCTCGACAATTAACACTTATTAAATCCCACTGGTTTTACTTAGAAACAAACTCAAGGATATGCCCATTCTTAACATTAGAAACTATCAGAATGGTACTTACTCTCTAAAAATATCACATCTTAATTAATACAACTTCATTCTGTCTGACCTTCCCCTCTGCTAATTATACTATTTTCAATCCATTATGAAATTCTTTGCTAGACCTTGTACCTCACTTAAAGGGCCACTCTAGGCACTCAGACCACTTCAGCTTAATGAAGTGGTCTGGGTGCCAGGTCCAGCTAGGGTTAACCCTTTTTTATATAAAGATAGCAGTTTCAGAGAAACTGCTATGTTTACATAAGGGTTAAGCCAGCCTCTAAATCCTCTAGTGGCTGTCTCACTGACAGTCGCTAGAGGCGCTTGCGTGATTCTCACTGTGAAAATCACAGTGAGAGCACGCAAGCGTCCATAGGAAAGCATTGTAAATGCTTTCCTATACGACCGGCTAACTGCGCGCGCAGCTCTTGCCACGCATGCACATTCAGCCGAAAGGGAGGATCGGAGGAGGAGGAGAGCTCCCCGCCTGGCGCTGGAATAAAGGTAAGTTTTAACCCTTTCCTCTCCACAGAGCCGGGCGGGAGGGGGTCCCTGAGGGTGGGGGCACCCTCAGGGCACTATAGTGCCAGGAAAACAAGTATGTTATCCTGGCACTATAGTGGTCCTTTAACATTTTGTCTCCCACTCTGTCAGCCTCTCGTTTGGCTCCCTATTAGTTCCAGAATTATATTTGAAGTCCTAAACCGTGCCTCCAAGCTCTCAAGAACATTTCACCCTCTATACGTTTCTTCTATTATCCCAAAATACTCTCCAACTTACCCTCTTGGTTCTGACCAGGACTTACACCTTTCCTCACACATCTCCAAAACTTCTCCCTTGCGGCCAATCATTTGGAGTCTCATACCTTGTCTCCCCACATTTCAATATTCTCTGAAGATCCCCCCCCCCCCCCCGTTACCACCGCACCATGTTTAGAGAAGCCTACCACACTCTAATGTATTGATGTCCTATATTAATAAATGTCTCATCCAATCTTCAGCCTAATCATCTCTTTCTACTACAATTACGTATTGCCATGTCATTTGGAACCAGTGTGCAGCTGTGCGTATGTTATGATAAATGTTTAAGTGATATATGTCAAACATCAACTTGTCTGTAACCCTGCTATCTTGTACAGAGCTACAGAAACTATACAAATAAATAATAATCGACAATAACTAGATTGTAAGATTTAAACAGGAGCCTTATTAACGTTCTGATTCTGTTAAGATTTGTCATAATAAGTCTCTTATTTGTATTAAAATCCGCTTAAACAAATTGTAAAACTCTGTGGAATATGTTGGCACTATAGGTATGCTGGTAATTATAATAATAATCCGGACATTGATATTCAGTGATTTTTGCCAGTTGCTCCAGCAATAATGAATTAGATAAAGGGAAACAGGGACAAGGGGTAAGCAATGAATGGAGTAAAGACAGATATTGTGATCGGAGTTTCCATATATAATGGTCCAGTCCCTGTTCTAATACAGAGGAACAATGCATTTACTAAAGCATGAATACAAATTTACATCTCGATGATAGACAGACAGACAAAAAAAGACAGACATAGCGACATAAAAAAAAAAAATAACAATAAATAAATATCATCACAAAAAAAGCATAAAGGAATGGACATTAAAATATTGTTACCAAGGATATGTGCAGAGATTACCCTGTCTCCAATCCCAAGGTGCCTTATAACTGCTGATATTAATAAGAATTGCAAAGACATCGGAAGCAGCAAGTTTTACTTCCTCCTATCAAACTTGCGTATGTAGCATGCATATGACACATTCAAGACAGCCCTTTCTTTCCTCAATTGGAGAGGGCCATAGCAGAACTTCTGTGTACGTGTGGGTAGAGGCTCTGGACATTTGTCTATAGGCCAATTCATAAAGCTGGCAGTGTTAAAACTGAAAGCAGTGGCTGTGGGTTAAATTCTATATACATGCTGGGCAGCAGTTCATGGGATGATTAAAAAAGTCCATAGACTAAAAGAAGAGACTACTGGTTGGTGAAGCCTCTTCCTTGTCAGGGTAGGTTCTGCGTGCTGCCGATACTACAACTAGGGACTTTAAAGGTAGGTATTGGTTTTCATTTTGCATACATTATCTATTTAGTGCACAAAAATTAGATGTCAGTCCCTGCCTTTTATGTCACTGTAGTCACAATTTCATGTTCCATTACATAGTGCAATTAATGCCATATTAAATAATAATAACAAAGTATTTAACCAGGAAAGGTACATTCAGATTACTCTGGTTTCCAAGTACGTCCTGGGGATGTTACCTTAGCCCAACATCCAGGGGTTGTTACTATCACCCAATTGAATGGTACTCATACACCTAATGCATGCACTAAACCTCTGTTTATTATCTAAAGTTATATATTGCATATATATAATGCCCGAAACACACTTATATATTAATTAATAATACAGTAAAATGTATCAACCTCCCTAATACTGAAAAATGCATTTTCTGATAAAATACAGTCTAGGTGTAATCAGTCCGATTAAACATCAGATGGACATGGATAGACACTCTGCTTTGTAATGAACTGCACATACATCTGAATCTCCAATGGCCAGAGTGATAGGATGCTGATCAGAGCTTTTAACTCACAGACTATGTTGATATAATCAATTGCTTTCTAATATAAGAATGTATACGGTGTTTTGGTTATATGAAATTCATCTTAAAACTCACACACAAACCACTGAGCTTATTCATTAATCATTAAGCAATTGCTAATTCGACTTAGAATTTCTTAAACTTTCTTTAATTAAAAATCTAATTAAAAATAAAAACCATTATTAAACAGAAGCACTTAAATTGCGGAGTTGAAAACAGGCTGATAAAACCATTATGCTAAAGGTGTGGTCACAAATACTCACTTCTGCTGCACGACAGTGTCTTGATGGAAAACTGGGTCAAGAAAATATTTAATATAATAAAAAAGGCCTGCAGTAGAAATCAATAGGATTTTTCCTTGGATAAATCTGAAGCAATCATGCTGCACTAGTGCTGTCCCCATTTTTGTGTTTGTAAGACAAACATAGTTAGATAAAGATTAATTAGAAAATATCTATACCTAGAACCGTAGAGTTAAATGCTCTAAAACTCCAAAATATCATAAAATAATCATAAAAAAGAAAAACAGCACTTACAATAAAATATATATATATATATATATATATCGATACAACCTATCGACTAACCATACAACCATAAACATCCTAATATATACAGAGTGCACTCAAAGGACTTGTATAGATTTTTTAAATAAGTGCTTTAATTCAGCAAATATGTACCAAGTATATAGATCAAGTCGACGTTTCAGTCCAAACGGACTTTTATCAAGACCTATATATAATATTATGTTTATGGTTGATATATATATAGATATATATATATATATATATATATATATATATATATATATATTAGGATGTTGATGGTTGCATGGTTAATAGATAGGTTGTATAGATATATATTTAATATTTGATTGTAGGCGCTGTTTATATATATATATATATATATATATATATATATATATATATATATATATATAAATAAGGATGTTTATAGTTATATGGCTAATAGATAGATATTAGGATGTTTATAATTGTATGGCTAATAGATAGATATTGGGAGGTTTATGGTTAAATGGTTAATATATATTAGGATGTTTATGGTTATATGGTTCATAGAAAGATAAGGAGGTGTGTAGGAGGAAGTGAGGTGTAATAAATGTTTATGTATATATTTCAATGTAATATTTTTGTTGTAACATGGGGTTGGGGGCGAGGGACATGTTAATGTAGATTTTATAGTACACTTGAATTAGTGAAATATGCCAGTGATAGAGAGAGATGCTGGTTATTAACAGACATTGTTAGCGCCAGTCAAGCAAAATGAATAGGTGTATGCATATCCACTTGGTATATACAGATACTGAAAGGGAACTGCATGTACACCCCAAGCAAAATTATGCACAGGTGTTTCCTCTTGTGATAGGAAGTGAGAAAAAAAAAAATAAAAATAAATTGGAAAAGGTGTCATGTGCCATGGCTGTTTATAGACTTTGCATGAATATAAATAGTACCTAAATTACAAAGGGTACACAAATCTATCTTGATAGTTGCTTCCTCAAATTATTACATGGACTCTATAAACAAGAATTTGAAGTTGTCAGGATATGCATTTCTTAATACACATGTTGTTTTCCCAACTGCAAGGAACCCAATGTTCCATCCACTGTAATTTCAGATACTGTTGTACATCATTGTCATTATATTCCTGGGATTAAGAACATAAAAACAGCAAAAAAAAAAGTAGTTTAGAGTTTTATTGGGTCTCTTTCAGTTTTAAATGGCCAAGTACAATACCAGACAGACTTGTGGTTGCATTGCTGTTTCCTTGTCGATGTAAAGTCACTAGCATCTAGTACCATGCTGTACATATACACCTGCATGCACACATCACATCGCTTTATAGAAATGGACAACCCTTTTATTGTGAAAGTTAAACACATTTAGTTAATTGCGATCTACAAAACCTGAGAAGCTTAAATGTCAAGTAACACTGTCTCCATAGGCAAATCAATTAAGTGGCACTGTTAATCACAAGTAAAACTGATTTACTGAACTATATTAAATTACAGATAATGGTACAAAAATAAACATTTTTCACATGAGCATTAAACACATACTATACTCCAAACATACACAGTACGTTTAACATATAAATCACATATTTATCCCTTCATATTCTTTTGACTTAATGCAAGATGCATCGTGCCATATGTCAAAAATAATTATTGTAACGTTCAGTACTGAGCTGTAAAAGTCTTAACGCTCAGAGTATGTGCTGTTTTACATACATATTGGGTCTATCAGCAGTTAGTGAAAACAGGTCAAAGAAAAGATATGAAAGGTCATGTTAAATCCCTTGTATTCTGCTGAGAAAAAAAAAATCTCTCCTTAGCTGAGAGGCCTTTGCATAAAAACACCTATTGAATTAATAAAGCATATTTTTGTCATTAAATTTATCAATTCTCATTTTTTTTCAAGGTTAAAGCCCTTAGAATTTAGTATGCAAACGTAATATAAATCCTCTTTTTTTTCCCTACTAGAATGGCTTCATGAAAAAGGTTCACAAATAATTGTACGTGTAATAATTTTGTGCAAATCTTCATGGTTTGCTTATATTGTACTAAAGACTTCTAATATTTAGTACCAAGAGATTCATATACACATCAAACCCGACATTGGTACGTAGATAAGTAGGCATGTAAGTAACCTTTTGTTCACAATAGACATCATCAGTAAAAACATATTTCAACAATATTTGTCCAGCTCAACATAATTAAATTTGGCTAAAATATTTCACCACATTTGTCTATTTTTTACTGACACAGCTAAATGACAGAATGACAGTAATGTTAAATGGATGTATCCAGCCCAACGCTGTAAATGAGGTGCATGTCAAATGCACCCCTACACTCTGTTTCTAAAATGAATACCTCTTCAGTACAATAATTTAAACGTCGATTGCTAAGAGAAAAGCAGATTCACAAGAAACAAAATCACCTAGTTTAGTAATACTTTAAAATATCTTTAAAACAGCACGTTACAACTTTTTGAGATACATTCCTTCACCATTATTATTAGCAGTAGTAGAACCTTATTCACAGTAAATTCTGGAATAATGTGTAAAAATAAAAATACCATTGTATAGCTTGTGAGGATAAAGAAATGGTACAGGGAACAAACACATTTCTGATTCAGCAGATGCTTCTGAAAGTGCAAATGTCTCCACAACGCCATAGAACTTTCAGCTTTCTCAAGAACAAGTAGTTCTTGTCTGCTCGTTTTAGCATTTCAATTGCCTTTTACCCGTAAGATCATTACAAGGAACATCCAGATTCATTCAAGATGCATTCCGTTGTGCTAAGAGCTGGGTATGTTGGGCAATCCAGGCATCTTCTTTGTCTTCACAAGCTTGTGTCTCCATTCTGCTTATACTCTGATAAGATGTTGAGAGTCATCTCCTCACTCTTAGATTGCACATTCGCTTCACTTCTTCTAGAGGCTTTCCTCGTTGCCCTGGACAGCTTACGCCGAAAGGTATCTCCTGCCAAGAAATAGAGGATGGGGTCTACACAGCTATTAAGACTAGCAAGACCCCTAGTCACTTGGTAGGTGGCATAAACCCGGTCATTAAAGAAGCACATTTCAGGAGACTGAAAGTCCAGCCTGGCTCGCAGATTCAGATTCTTCATCACATGGAAGGGAAGATAGGACACAGCAAAAACAGTCAGCACGATAATAACCAAATAAATAGATTTCTTCCTCAGAGGTGCATTATTCATATCTTTATAGATCAAGGCTCGGACGATTAATCCATAACATCCCAGAATTAAAATAAAGGGAATACAGAACCCAAATACAGTGGTGCACATGCTATATATGAAGTAGCTTCTTAAGTAATCATCAGAAGATGTATCAAAGCATGTGATGGTTTTATTTTTTCTGATGCCAGTACCAGAGAAGAATAAGATAGGGGATATACCAGCAATAACAATGAACCAGACAAGTGCACTGATGTAGATGGAATTTTTCTTCTTCAACCTCCCAAGTGATTTGAGAGGATGTACTACCCCTGTGTATCGGTGCACACTGATGCAAGTCAAGAACAAGATGCTTCCATAAAGATTAACATGGAAAATAAATCTTTGCAGTTTACACATGGCATCCCCAAAGATCCAGTCTGTTTTATTAAAATAGTAAAATATCAGTGCTGGGAGGGAAAGTACATATAAAAAATCCGCAAGTGCCAAGTTGAACATGTAGACTGAAATACTGCTCCATGGTTTCATATGAAAAATGAACATCCATATTGCTACGCTATTACCAATAAATCCTGTAATGCAAACTACTATATACACAGCAGGGAGGTAATAGAACTGAAAGCCTGTCTTTGTCAGTGAGCATTTTGAGACATTCCCAGAAGATGATCCACTTGTCAGCAAAGTGCTTTGAGTAACATTCAAAAGAGCTGAGAGAAAGACTTCAGTCATGATCTTTTTTCAAGTCAAAACAGGCAGAGAGAGGAAAACAACGGGGTCGGTGACTGCAATCATCTAAAAAGGGGGAAGAAAACAAAAATAAAAAAAAATACAAAAAATAAAATAAAACACAAAAACAACAAAACGAGAAGCATCTGGCAGTTATTATACTAGTAGTCAACCACGGGTTAATGCTCAGGGAGTCTGACAATAAGGTTTATTCTGATGTGACAATCTAAATGGACACCAAGCAATAAAAAGCAATAAAAAAAAAAATAAACAAAAAAAAAAATCACAAACTTGCACCATATTCTTTTAGGTGGAGTATATGCAGTGTATATGAATTGGAAATTAATAAGACAAGCAATCCTCCCACACTAATGCATTTCATTTTGCAGGACTGCATAGGATCTGGTTTCATTCCATCACAACAAACCGTCCTTTAAAGATTCTATATCAGAATGGAATGTGTCAATCATGTCATGGTACCAGGGCTCTATAGAGCTGCAATAAGCAGGACATCCCATGCTGGCATAGGGTCTCTAAGAATCAGATTGTGGTGATAGCATGAAATACCATAGGTCATTAAGGGGTTAAACATCCTCCTATAAATTGAAAAAGGGGGTTTGGTCTGGTCACCATTGAAAGTAGACAAAGGGGGAGCAAAGGGCATAATTTCATAAAACTTCCACCCACTGAACTAGCCCGGGTGTGGACTGTACATGTTTCCATTTACAAGCCTTGCCTACCTCACAGCGTGCTCCTTGCGATCCTGGCAATAGGAAACCTTCACAGTGCTCATTTCAGCCAGCAAGACACCGTGGGACAGGGTATTGCAAAAGTTGCATTGCCCTTGAGAAGCTCCCCGGCAGCACTGTGCAAGATTCTGCCTTCCCACATTGATTCTTTCACACACAGAGAAACTCTGTAGCCGCACTCCTCAATAGAATGAGAAAGAGACAGTGAGGAATGGGAGGGAATCAGGGAGAGACAGAGGGGGGTGGGAGGGAGTAGAGTGTAACCTCCTTGTACACTTGTCACAGGCAAGCAGGCGTGGCTTCCCAGCTCATCCCACTAAAACAACATAGATTCTGATAAGGAGAATTTCCCACAGGCTTGTATTATACTCCGCACTTCTTTCTCTGTGATCCATTTTGACAACCGTAGTGAAAAGAAAGAAAGGGTTTGTAGCCAGTAGGGATTAAGACATCAGTTGTATTTGAGTTTTTGATCAGATTTATGCAGATTAGAAGAGTGTTAGTATAAGTACGGCAGCAAGTTACTGTCAGTGTTTTAAGATCTGCAGGGGGTGTGGATCAAAGTGTGAAATGTCAGGAATTTCCAAATGAATTCAGACTGAATGTTCCAATTTGTAATCTACAAGAGTCACACGGTGGCTATAGTTGACTTAGGGATTTTTTTTTTATTTTTTTTTTCAAACTTTCTGCTATTTTCTCTTTAAATTTGAAACGCTCTTTGATTTGCGGGTATTTAACACTTTAGTGAACTACCGAAAGGGGTTTATTCACTAAACACAGAATTGTCGTGAACTGAAAACCAAGTGTAACAATTCTGGCTAAAATAGCCGAAATTGAAACATTCGCCAGTTCAGCTATAGTAACAGTTTGGATATTTTAGTCTAAATTTTGCAATTTGGATTTCAAATTCCCTCTTAGTGAATAAAGGCTAATTATTAAAACTTCTGCAGAAAATTGCTGCCTGCATTCAAGGCTTGAGATTACTTGCAGGGAAACCAGGTGAAAACATGTAGGTCCCCAGCAGCAGGGAACAGTGGCTACAAAGCACATTTTCGTTTAACTGACAATACAAAGTGGGGAATAAGGCAAGCGAAATAATAGCTGTTTGAATGTCTGCTTTCAGGAAATGCAAGCCTTCCTGTGCAAACAGAGCATTGTTAGTGGGTGTCTTTCAATGGGCTTCTGGGGTATTCACGTAAGCATTTTATTTATTTACAGAGGACACTAAACAAATGGGACATTGTAACAGATTGTTAAGGGTTGCAGCAGACCTACTTTAAACATCTTTCGAACATAAACAGATAGACTGTAATGGTTTAAATTAGCTAGCGAATAAAGCCATTCTTCACTCCAGTTCCAACACTAGCATAATATTACATAGTGATGGACAGGGCTTGAAAAGCGCATCCCTGTACTATATAAACTTTCAATGCAGCAAAAGAGGAAATCAGAATATTAAAAGAGGAACCCAGTAAAAATATTAATAATACTTAATTCCAGTCAGCAGTTTTCATGCAGTGCCCATCAGCATGGAAAACTGGTATGTGGCATGAAAAAATATGGTTTACATGATGCTTTAAGAAATAAAACCCCTTTTCAACAATAAATTAGATTTCATGGAAATGTATCAAATACACAGAATACATAAAGGAATGAATGTCAGGGATCTTAGAGGAACACTCCACGTACTGTAAGCACTATAGAGCACTGTAGTGGCTATGGTTCCAGGAGTGCTCTGGTGCCTTTCGCCCATTGTAAGCAGTCAAATTTAAAATGGTTTGACTTTATACCCGGGGTCCACTGTGTGCACTGTAATGGTTTTAGTGCTTGGAGTGTTCCTTTAAAGGATGCTCTAAGCACAATAACCACTTCAGATCGTTGTAAGAGTTATGGCAATATAACTCTATTGGTGACTTCCTCTTTTCTTCTAATGCCAAACAGTTTTGGAGTAATTTGATCAACCCAGGGGTCTTTTTGGCAACCTCCTCTTCAGCTACATTTGTACTGTGGAAGTCATACTGAGAGCCCTAGGAATCACACTTGGCTATATGGTAGTGTGAGTGATGCGGGGAAGATATGGGTGCCGGGGAGAGCCTTGGCTTTTGTCAAACCTCTCCAAACAGTTTAACAAAAAAATAAAAAGATAGGGTAATGGCACCCAAAGGCTTGCTTTGATTTTCTAATCATCTCTCCTACTGTCCCACTTTTTTGTTTATCTCCATATCCCATTATGTAGGACAGTTTGTTTCAGAGAATATTAGAAGATCTATCTGTACTCTACATGGGTCTATTTGAGTTTGTTTTTAATTTAAAATGTGCACGTCTCCTCGACTGCTCACAGCCTTATTCACTACAGTGTGAATTCAATGTGAATGCCAAATTTTAGGCCTCAATAGCCACACTATAAAAGGTTAAATGTGAAAGGGTTTATAAAATACCCCTTCCTGTCTTACTGGAGATTCTTGGCTGATATCAGCATATCTAATGGCTAGTGTAGGACTCACCTTTTGAGGCTTGCCTTGACGTGGCAGGTGAGCTTATATAGTCAAATGGCCATTAGAATAAAACTAAAGAGCCTCCATTTTGTTTAAATGTACATAGGGATTTAGGCCAGAGCGCAAGTAACGTTCTCTTTGTTTTTACTATGTATTTTGAGCTGTTGGATACTAAGCTACTGCTGCTGTAAGCGCGGTGCTTTATCTTTGTGTTTGAAAATGTGTCTAAGCCCACTATATTTACAGTTCAGCTGTGGGCTGCAATGTGCAATTCACTTTAAATAAATGTTTAATCTCCATCAATCAGTACTTATCATGACTGCTGACCCATAATCCATGTCCCCACCGTTGCCCCCCAATAACACACCAGACACCTTCTTAGTGGATAAGGGCAACGGCCACAGCTTTATTAAATGTATAACTTTTAACATTATCCAATCTGTCAGCTGTTGAGCGGTTGCCCAACAGACAGTTCCCCCAACATTTTTTCCATGAGACTAAACAGCCGGCACTCCGCCATCAGCTCCCATGCGGGCTGTCATCTCCCCAAAGTGACTCTTCGTCTTAACCTTTTCTTTGCGCTGTCCAGGATACCGCCACCGCGATGCCCTCCTCGCGTGCCTTACTGCGCGCCGGCATCGCGCCCCCCGCCGACAGCGCAATTTCAATTCATGACTGGAGTCCCACATCGAATATGCCCAAGCCTACCGGTAACAAATGTACGCCATCCCCCTGCATCAAATTAGCATTATCTCTTTCCAGCTCAAAGTGGCGTACTACAACTCCCCCCCATGCGCTGAATAAATCTAGAGACCGTCATGTTGACCTTCCTCCTACATCTCTCCAAGCCTCTGCCATGTGCGCTCGCCCGCCATACTGGGCAAGGGATGATTTCTAACCAAACTACAATCAAGTCCTTAAAAAGAGCAAAGCAATGCGCAACATCTTGCTTCATGGCCTGGATGAGATCGACCGACCGCCGGCGGCCAATATTATTCCCGCCTGCGTGCAATACCAGGATGACTGGACTGGAGAAGCTGCGGCTTAATTGAAGACATTCAGAGTACATTTGGTCCCAGTGTAGTACCCTTAACCCCCTCCAACGTACCCAAACTGACTCATGGGGAAAACTCAAGTTACGGCCATACACTCTGTCTACCGCGTGCCGGGCTGCCCCCGTACACATAGTAGAGCCCTATTATCCATACGAAGCACAGACCCCTGCCTAAAATGAAGGAACAGACATAACAACCCTACATCCGGGAATCACATAACTAACAAATTGAGGGAAGGGAAGAGGGGGGAGAGAGAAGGGGAAATTGCTAAACCATCATAACATATGCGGGCATACATATAGCTGATACTGGCCCGACTTCCATCTCCTAGCCGTTTTAATGCCTCTGCAGGGAGACCTGTCCGACTCGCCTGCATCACCGCACCTATACGTAAGGAATGTGACGTGTACTGGGTAGGGTCTGCATACCTACAGAATGCAAGAGAACTGGAATCGACTCAGCGACGTACCATCCTGGTGAACCAAAAGGGGACCCCTCCCTTTGACCCAGAAACCGGAGGAACTCCATCACTAGCAAAACTGGGCAGTATACACCCCCCGTAACTCCGATACGAACCTGGGCCCCTTCGCCTGCCTGATCTGTCTTTGACCATCGTATACGGAGCACTATGCCCGATGCTGACAGCTCCAAATCCCTGAGCCACCAACCGCGAGTGCGTCGAGGCCCTGGGTGCTACCAATTCTCAAATCCGCAGCGCTCCGAAAAAGCACAGTAAACCTCATATGCAGGCGAGCACACCTGAGAAAGGAAGGACAACTGCTTCCCCAGTATCTCAAATGAGATCGGCCTACGAGAGTCCGGTCGTCGACATTGCATCCATCCTTCCACCACACGAGAAAAGCCAAATACCTTGGAGACATCCTCCCACCCGAACCATTGACACAAAAAGGAGAGAGCAGACAAGTTGCGACTCGCAACCGCTACACACTTACCAGCCGCGCTGAGCGACTCCAAGAGTTCCAGCATCACACGCAGCCTACCCGCCGCTGTCGACAAGCCCTTTTCCGACCCGATGACAAACCAACGCCGCCATATCTCTGTATAGGACCTCCAGGTTGACTCTGATAGGGATCCCCTAGCCAACCTCCTCAAATGTCAGACATCAGGTTCCCTAACTCTCGAGGATATTGCTCCCCCGTCTGCGCCGCCTCTGGCGCCGTCTCCCGAAACCGGTCCCACTGACCGAGAAAGGGGGTCGGCGATGACATTCAGCACGCCTGGAACATGACACGCTAAACTCCCCACATTATGACGCAGGCTCAAGAGCACTAACCGCCTAAGCAGATGCGACGCAGAGGTAGACCGATTAATTACATGGACAACACCCTTGTTGTCCGTGTGCACCACCACCTTCCTATTCGAGAGCCCTTCTTCCCACAGCTCCACTGCCACTACTATGGGGAAGAGCTCCAGAAACGTAAGGTTGCCCTTTAGCTTACTCTCCTTCCACGCAAGCAGCCATGCGTCTATGCACCAGCGACCGTGGAAGTACGCGCCAAACCCCACAGACCCTGAGGCGTCCGTGAACAGCTTGAGATCCGTATATGACGTAGCAGGACGCAACCAACACGACTGACCATTATACGTACCGAGGAAGGAACTCCACGTCTGCAGATCATCCCGCAGCTGACTGGAAACCCGACCTATGTGAAAAAGCTGACTCCTACAGAACGCCTGTCCCACAGAGAGCACATGAGGTGACCCAAAAGCACCTGGATTTGCCTCAGCTGCCTTTTTTTTTTTTTGCGCACCCTTCACCATATCTACCAACCTGAGTAATTGCTCCAGCTTCCCTTCCGGCAGCCGAAAGACCATGAGCGAGCTATCAATCTCTATGCCCTGATAGGAGAGGACCTCCACTGGCCCCACTGTCTTGATCTCTGCCAGGGGAACCCCAAAGTCCACGAGACCTTCCTAAATGACTCCCATAGACGGACGCATGTGACCGACCCCCGAGCTCCCACGAACAAAAAATTGTCCAAATAGAGCATAATGGACGAACAGCCAGCCACCCATTCGAGAAATGAGGCGAACATCTCAAAGTATGAACATGAAATAGCACAGCCCATAGGTAAACACGTTCAAAAAGAACGAACCCTTAAACTGGCAACCTAGTAAATGAAAACATTCCGGATGCACCGGAAGGAACCAGAAAGCGGATTCAATATCAGACTTCGCTAGGAAAGCCCCGGCTTCCGGCCTCCTTAAGCAATTCAAGAGCCCTGTCAAGCGATGCGTACCTAACGCGGGACACCTCTTTATCAATATCATCATTCACCGACCCGCCCGCCAGGTACGACAGGTAGTGAATGAGCCTAAAAGCCACAGAATCCTTTTTTGGGCACCAAGCCCAATGGAGAGACTCATAAATTGTGAAAGGGCAGAACCGTGAACGGGCCAGCCATGCGCCCCCTTCGCACTTCCTTGTCCAACTTCTCCGCTAAAATGTCTTCTTTTCCCAGCACAGACTTCAAATTACTGGAGAGGGAAGGGGAATCTGAATGTACAAACGGAATCCCGAATCCTACGGCAAACCTGTCCAACAAATCTCACCTGCCCGCCAGTTAGGTTACCGGTCGAGCCACGGCCGCATCCTTACCACGCTCCCCGGCACGGGCGCGTCATCTCTTGACGAACGCTGACCTTGTTTACCTTTCTTGAAGCAACGCAATGCTGGGTGAGACCCTCTGCAATGGGAACACTCATGTTTAAACCTGCAAACTCCGAACCACCTGCAGTGGCTCTCTCTAAAGAGCCAGCACACGCCCTTGCGTGCCCCTGCCGACGCACCAGGAAAAGGGAAAAATGCTGGTCGTAGCGACACCAACATTGGCCCCCCATAAACTTTGTATGCCCCCAAATAAGATCCACATAACCGAACAGTGCCGGGGCCTTCCCTGGGAAGCTCCTTGACACTATACTCGCATATACCATGAACCCTTGGAGCCAGTTTCCAAAGGTGCGTGGAATCTTACCTTATTCACCCTCCGCCAACTCCCCGCACTGCGGTCTGTCCACAGATTCCCGGTCGGGGGAAACCAGGGTTAACACATCTATAAACTCACCCCTGATTATTTTATCCCTGACCTCCAGGGGAATATGCATCCCTAGTGGTGCCATCTCGCAACCGGGCATAGGGGGAGGACCAGACGCTAACGCCTGCATAAGGACACTAACCAGCACCTTGGCCTGAGCAGCCCCCTCTGGCAGCCTGGCTAGTACAGCCCTAAGCAATGAGAGAACACTATCCCCTTGAAGATCCCTTGCTTGTCGCCAGCGCTTCCCATGCGCTAGCGCAATACTCACCAGTACCCGTTGCAGGAATCAGCGCTGGAACAGTGGTCCTCTCCTCCTCCGATCTAGACTGGGCACTGCCCTCTTCAGAAGGTGATGTTGGGGACACACGGCCGCCTGTACCCGGGGCCGCTGTCTGTACCTGCTTCTCCTGTCATGTAGATGTTGCTGCGCCCAGGCCTGGGACCGGCGCTCTCCCCTCTGCGCCGCAGTCCTGTACTCGCCCGGCGTTCCTGCGCCGACTTCCGGTGTACGCCACGTCGCGTTGCGTGCGTGATGTCGACACTTTCGCTCCGGCCGGAAAAGACTCACGCGGACTGCGCGATCTTCTGGCGGGCTTGCCGCCATTGCTGGGGCCGCCATCTTGGGCCTCACCTCTTCCTCCTCGTTTGGACCGTCACCTGCGCCCCGCGGCTACCGCTGGCGATGTCCTCTCACCACTGCCGGCGACCCCCTGGCTCCCTTGTCGCCACCGATCACCTCTCCTCACCGGACGGGGGGATAAACGCGACGGAGGCCAGGACCGCCTGGCCCTCCGTCCGCCAGCCACCGCAACATCATCTGTTGTCCCTGTGGTCCCCAAGGTCGTTCCCACGCCTGATACCAGGGCCTCCAGCGCCCCCGGCCTGTGGGATGCCTGTTAGGCCTCCAGGAGCCTTACCAGGTCGGATTCAGCCATCAGTGTTGTGGTAGTCATACTGGAAGGGGTGTTACACAGGGTCTCAGAGGCCTCTGGTCAGCCTAACAACTTATTTTTCTTCCTTTTGCTTGCAGAAATCTTCAGGACAAAACTGGACAAATTTAAAAGTCAGTATTCTCCTCTCCCTTGTCTCTGCTGACTGGTGAGTCTCCTCCCCCAGCCTCCTACCAAACTGACCACTTTGCAACCTTGTATAATTTTATAATCCAGCCCCTTATTCATGTGCAGCAGTCATGCTCCCCCTTCCCAAGTTGTCCAGGGGGAAACTGTCTCTCCACACCCCACTCTCCCATCCAGCTAGGGTGTTTTACATGCACCGATTTGCAGAGTTAAGGCATTAAAATGTATTTTTGGAAAAATTTTACAACTCTGCTATAGTCACAAATGGGATTATTATTATTAATATTTTATCTAAATGTTATATTTGGGTTTTCTATTCACTATAATTTAGACATTAAAAGATAAATCCAATTGTTTTTGTTTGTTTGAAGTGGAGCACTGCACTTTTAAATACATAGACCTATTTTTAGTTTTAAGCCGGACCTACAAAAATAATATTTTAGCTAAGTGGCTACAGCATCTTCAAATGAGGCAAACAAAATAGTGTTTGCTTCCACTTAATCTTAGCTTTCCATATGGCCATTAGAATTTAGCTGAATATCTGTCTGCACCAGGGCCGGACTGGGGATACAAAGCAGCCCTGGAAAAAAAAATCTATGCCAGCTACATAAGTCATTGTGCCATGTATTGTGTGCATTATATATATAATAATAATAATAGTAATAATAATAATTATATATATATGTATATTATTATTATCATTATAATTATTGCCATTTATATAGTGCCAACAGATTCCGTAGCGCTTTACGTTATTATGAAAGGGGGTATTTAACTATAAATAGGACAATTACAAGAAAACTTACAGGAACGATAGGTTGAAGAGGACCTTGCTCAAACGAGCTTACAGTCTATAGGAGGTGGGGTATAAAACACATTAGGACAGGAAATAGCAATCAAATAAAGTGGGAGTGAAGCAAAGCTGGGGGAGAGATTAAAGTGCTGCCCTTTAGGAGAGAGCAAGAGACAGGCATGTAAGGTAGAGGTTACTGTGCGAGGCCATAAGCTTTCCTAAAGAGATGGGTATTAAGGCACTTCTTAAACGATTGAAGACTAGGGGAGAGTCTGATGGCAGTTGACAGGCTATTCCATAGGAAGGGAGCCACCCGCAAGAAGTACTGCAAGCGTGAATAGGCCGTACGGGTGCGAACAGCGGACAGGAGACGGTCACGGGCAGAGCAGAGAGACCGAGAAGGGGCATATCTATGAATCTGTGAAGCGATATAAGAGGGGCTAGACTTGTTCAGTGCTTTATAAGTATGGTTAGCACTTTGAATTGACTCCTATAGGATACAGGAAGCCAATGTAAGGACTGACAGAGGGGTGAGGTGTGAGAGGACCGACTAGAGAGGAAAAGTCTGGCGGCAGCATTCATTGCAGACTGTAGCGGGGCAATTTGGCTTTGGGGAATACGAATTAGGAAAGGGTTACAATAATCCATGCGGGAAATTGCTAGTGCATGGACAAGCTCCCTGGTAGCATCTTGCGTAAGACAGGGGCAGATGCAAGCTATGTTTTTAAGATGGAATCTACAGGATTTGGCAATATACTGGATGTGAGGTACAAAGGTGAGGCAAGAATCAAGTATGACGCCAAGACAGCGCGCTTGCTAGAATGGATAATGTGGATACCACTAACTTGAAGGGAGAGCGAAAGAGGAGGATCAGTATCAGGAGGAGGAAAGACAAGGAGCTCAGTTTTAGAGAGATTAAGTTTTAGAAAGCGGGAGGACATTCAGTCAGAGATGGAAGAAAGGCAAGCACTATTGATGTACCGAACTGTTCGCTGGCGAATAGTTCCCGGTGAATATAGCGTGTTCGCGTTCACCACGGCGGGCGAACACATGCGCGTTTCGATCTGCCCGCTATTCGTCATCATTGAGTAAACTTTGACCATGTGCCTCACAGTCAGCAGACACATTCCAGCCAATCAGCAGCAGACCCTCCCTTCCGAATCCTCCCACCTCCTGTACAGCATCCATTTTAGATTCATTCTGAAGCTGCATTCTTAGATAGAGGAGGGAAAGTGTAGCTGCTGCTCATTTGATAGGGAAATGTATAGCTAGGCTAGTGTATTCAGTGTCCACTACAGTCCTGAAGGACTCATCTGATCTCTGCTGTAAGGACAGCACCCCAAAAAGCCCTTTTTAGGGCTAGAACATCAGTCTGCTTTTTTTGCCTGTGTAATCTAACTGCAGTTGCCTGCCTGCCAGCTTCTGTGTCAGGCTCACAGTGAATACTGTGCCCACTTGCCAAGTGCCACCACTCATATCTGGTGTCACAATAGCTTGCATTTAAAAACACTACAATTTTCACTGTAATAGATTGAATAGCAGTTAGTTGTCTGCAAGCGTCTGTGTGTCAGGCCTACAGCATGTACTCTGCCAACCTCTGCCAGTGCACAGTGCTACTCATATCTAGTGTCACAATAGCGTGCATTTAAAACCAAAAAACGTTTTTCACTGTTATAGATTGAATAGCAGTTAGTTGTCTTCAAGCGGGTGTCAGGCCTACAGCGTGTACTCTGCCAACCTCTGCCAGTGCACATTGCCACTCATATCTGGTGTCACAATAGCATGCATTTAAAACCAAAAAACTTTTTCACTGTTATAGATTGAATAGCAGTTAGTTGTCTTCAAGCGGGTGTCAGGCCAACAGCGTGTACTCTGCCAACCTCTGCAAGTGCACATTGCCACTCATATCTGGTGTCACAATAGCGTGCATTTAAAACCAAAAAACTTTTTTCACTGTTATAGATTGAATAGCAGTTAGTTGTCTTCAAGTGGGTGTGTCAGGCCTACAGCGTGTACTCTGCCAACCTCTGCCAGTGCACATTGCCACTCATATCTGGTGTCACAATAGCGTGCATTTAAAAACAAAAACAATGTTTTCACTGTTATAGATTGAATAGCAGTTAGTTGTCTTCAAGCGGGTGTGTCAGGCCTACAGCGTGTACTCTGCCAACCTCTGCCAGTGCACATTGTCACTCATATCTGGTGTCACAATAGCGTGCATTTAAAACCCAAAAACTTTTTTCACTGTTATAGATTGAATAGCAGTTAGTTGTCTTCAAGCGGGTGTCAGGCCTACAGCATGTTCTCTGCCAACCTCTGCCAGTGCACATTGCCACTCATATCTGGTGTCACAATTTAAAAACAAAAAACTTTTTTCACTGTTATAGATTGAATAGCAGTTAGTTGTCTTCAAGCAGGTGTCAGGCCTACAGAGTGTACTCTGCCAACCTCTGCCAGTGCACATTGCCACTCATATCTCGTGTCACAATAGCGTGCATTTAAAACCAAAAAACTTTTTTCACTGTTATAGATTGAATAGCAGTTAGTTGTCTTCAAGCGGGTGTGTCAGGCCTACAGCGTGTACTCTGCCAACCTCTGCCAGCAGGGCCGCCATCAGGGCATGACAACCATAACGGTTGTCATGGGCCCGGCGGTCCTGGGGGGCCCCGAGCCCCACATTCATTATGTGTATATATATATATATATATATATATATATGTAGCGATTTTCGCTATATATATGTGCACAGAGGGCCCCCTGCTACCTATACAATGAAGAGAGGGCCCAGCAGCACACTCTGTCCTCCTTTCTAGCTGCTCTCTGTCTAACTTTCCTGCACCCTGCGGCTGCCAGAGCGTTGCCACGGGTTACTATGGCAACGCTCCGCACAGCACGCAGGCCTGTCTTGTGAGATTTAGTCAGAGAGGAGCTGGAAAGGAAGATAATGTGTGCTGCTGAGCCCCTCTTCAATGTACCGCGGCTGGCTGCCTCCACCATGCCACTAGATCAACAGGAAATGCGATCTCCCCCCTCCCTGGCACGGTAAGAACCAGGGAGGGGGGGAATAAAATTTAAATAAACAACAAATAAATAAATAAAAAATACTCCCCTCCCCCCTATTTTACACACAAACTGAATCCTTACAAGCACACTCTGCACTACACACACACACACACACTACATTCACTAAACATACTCTGCACTACAAACACACTACATTCACTAAACACACTCTGCACTACACACACACACACTACATTCACTAAACACACTCTGCACTACACATACACTACATTCACTAAACACACTCTGCACTACATTCACTAAACACACTCTGCACTACACATACACTATATTCACTAAACACACTCTGGACTCACTACAAACACTACATTTACTGAACACACTCTGCACTACACACACACACTACATTCACTAAACACACTTTGCTCTACACACACACACACTGCATTCACTATACACATTTTGCTCTACACACACACACACTACAATCACTATACACATTTTGCACTACACGCACACACTACATTCACTAAACACACTCTGCACTACACATACACTACATACACTACATTCAGTATACACTCTCTGCACTCACTACAAACACTACATTCACTAAACATACTCTGCACTACATTCACTAAACACACTTTGCACTACACACACACTACATTCAATAAACACACTTTGCACTACACACACACACTACATTCACTATACACACATTTCACTCACTGCACACTACATTTACTAAACACACACAGCACTACACACACACACACTACATTCACTAAACACACTTTGCACTCACTGCAAACACACTACATTCACTACAAACACACTACATTCACTATACACACATTCTGCATCTAATGCATGCATACAAACATTACATACATTACACAAAACGTACAATCTGCATCCACTATACACACTGCATCCATGATACACATACTGCATCCACTATACACACTGCATCCATGGCACACATACCGCATCCACTATACACATTCTACATACACTATACACACTGCATCCATGACACACATACCGCATCAACTATACACACACACACACTTCATCCTTGTGGGCATACTCGGGGCTGGCCCCGGGGGCCCAGATCTTGAGCTGTGTCATGGGCCCTAACATTTCTGATGGCAGCCCTGTTTGCCAGTGCCCATTGCCACTCATATCTGGTGTCAAAATAGCGTGCATTTAAAACCAAAACACTTTTTTCACTGTTATAGATTGAATAGCAGTTAGTTGTCTGCAAGCGTCTGTGTGTCAGGCCAACAGCGTGTACTCTGCCAACCTCTGCCACTGCACAGTGCCACTCATATCTGGTCTCACAGTAGCTTGCACGCATAGTACCAATAATCCAAAAAAAAAAGACAGGCAGAGGCAGGCCACCCCGCAGGGGCCGTCGTGGTCGTGGTGCTGTGATTCCTTTTTGCCCTAGAATAATGCCCAGTTTTCAGAGGCCCCGTACCCTGAACTTGAAAAGTTCTGAGGACATAGTTGACTGGCTAACACAGGACACCCAATCTTCTACAGCTTCCGCTCGGAACCTTGACGCACCATCCTCCTCAAGCTTAGCTTTGGGCACCTCTCAAGATATCACTCACCCGCCTGCCACCACCACCAACACTAGCACCACAGCCGCTTCACTTTATCTGTCAGAGGAGTTATTTACACATCTGTTTGAAGAAATGAGTGATGCGCAACCATTATTGCCAGAGGATGTAGATAACAGGGATATGTCTCAGTCAGGCAGCATTACACACATGGACGTACGGTGTGATGATGATGATGTTGTACCCGCTGCTGCTTCCTTTGCTGAGTTGTCAGATACAAGTGAAGTGGTTGATGATGACGATGCGTCCATGGATGTCACGTGGGTGCCCGCTCGGTAAGAAGAAGAACAGAGCGAAAGTTCAGATGGGGAGACAGAGAGGAGGAGGAGACAAGTTGGAAGCAGGGGGAGGTCGTCGCAAGGAGCTAGTGGCACAGTCAGACAGCATGCATCGGCACCCGGGGTCAGCCCGACAGCACGCCAATCAACGCATGCTTTGTCCACCACCAGAATGCTGTCATTGCAGAGCTCAGCAGTATGGCATTTTTTTTGTGTGTCTGCCTCTGACAACAGCGATGCCATTTGCAACCTGTGCCAAAAGAAACTGAGTCGTGGGAAGTCCAACACCCACCTAGGTACAATTGCTTTGCGTAGGCACATGATCGCACATCACAAACGCCTATGGGATCAACACATGAGTACAAGCAGCACACAAACTCAAAGCCGCCATCCACCTCCTGGTCCAGCATCTTCAGCCACGTCAACCACTGCTGTCCTCCTTGCCCCCTCTCAACCATCCGCCACTCCGTCTCTCACCTTGAGCAGTTCCCGCTCATCTGCCCACAGTCAGGTGTCTTCAAGGACATGTTTGAGCGTAAGAAGCCAATGTCAGAAAGTCACCCCTTTGCCCAGCGTCTGACAGCTGGCTTGTCTGAACTATTAGCCCGCCAGCTTTTACCATACAAGCTGGTGGAGTCTGTGGCGTTCAAAAAATTTGTAGCTATTAGGACACCTCAGTGGAAGGTACCCGGACGAAATTTCTTTTCGCAAAAGGCAATCCCCAACCTGTACTCGATTGTGCAAAAGGAAGTAATGGCATGTCTGGCACACAGTGTTGGGGCAAGGGTCCATCTGACCACTGATACCTGGTCTGCAAAGCATGGTCAGGGCAGGTATATCACCTACACTACGCATTGGGTAAACCTGCTGACGGCTGCCAAGCATGGAATGCGTGGCTCTGCAGAGGAGTTGGTGACACTGCCACGACTTGCAGGCAGGCCTGCTGCCACCTCCTCTACTTGTGCCAGGAGCACACATATTCTAAACTCCCTACTGGGATTGTCTCTAAAACAAGTCGTTGAGGAGCCAACTCGTAAAGAGGCCATACTAGATTTAGTGTTAACAAATAGAGATTTGGTATCAGATATTACTGTAGGTGAAAGTTTAGGATCCAGTATCAGTCAGTGTGGTTTAATATAAGAACAGTGACTGAGTCACACCACACAAAAACAAAAGTTTTAGACTTTAGAAAAACAGACTTTTCCAAAATTAGAATATGTGTAAAGGAGTCATTATCAGACTGGAGCAATTTAAATGGAGTCCAAAAGAAATGGGATTATTTAAAAGTTGCACTACTGAAGGCAACAGAAAATTGCATTAGGCTTGTCAGTAAAAGCAAAAAATTCAAGAAACCACTGTGGTACTACACAGATGTAGCCAAAATAGTAAAAAACAAAAAGTTAGCATTTAGTAATTATAAAAAAACCCAGAGTGAGGAAGACAGAATGACCTATAAGATTAGGCAGAAAGAGGCTAAGCAAGTTATAAGAGCTTCCAAATCACACACAGAAGAGAAAATAGCACAGTCAGTAAAAAAGGGGGACAAAACCTTTTTTAGATACATAAATGAGAAAAGAAAAGTAAAACAAGGATTAGTTAGATAAAAAACAAAAGAAGGAAGGTATGTAGATGAGGATAAAGGTCTAGCTGACTGCCTCAATGAATATTTTTGTTCGGTATTTACAGATGAAAATGAAGGAAAGGGACCTCAGTTAAGAAAAAGGATAAATGAGTCATTTATTACACGTGAGTTTACAGAGGAAGAGGTTCTATTTCAACTGTCAAAAGTAAAGACAAATAAGTCAATGGGACCTGATGGAATACACCCAAAGCTATTAAAAGAGCTTAGTGGTGTACTAGCAAAACCATTAACAGATTTATTTAACCAATCATTGATAACAGGAGTAGTCCCAGAAGATTGGAAGTTAGCGAATGTTGTGCCCATTCACAAGAAAGGTAATAGGGAGGAGTCGGGCAACTATAGGCCAGTAAGCCTAACTTCAGTAGTGGGGAAAGTGATGGAAACCATGTTAAAGAATAGGATTGTTGAACATCTAAAAACACATGGATTTCAAGATCAGAGACAACATGGGTTTACTTCAGGGAGATCATGCCAAACTAATCTTATTGATTTTTTTGATTGGGTAACTAAAATTATAGATCAGGGTGGTGCAGTAGACATTGCTTACCTCGATTTCAGTAAGGCTTTTGACACTGTTGCACATAGAAGGCTTATCAACAAACTACAATCTTTGAGTTTGGATTCCAATATTGTTGAATGGGTAAGGCAGTGGCTGAGTGACAGGCAACAGAGGGTTGTAGTCAATGGAGTATATTCGAAGCTTGGGCTTGTCACCAGTGGGGTACCTCAGGGATCTGTACTTGGACCCATTCTCTTTAATATTTTTATTAGTGATATTGCAGAAGGTCTTGATGGTAAGGTGTGTCTTTTTGCGGATGATACTAAGATATGTAACAGGGTTGATGTTCCAGGAGGGATAAGCCAAATGGAAAATGATTTAGGTAAACTAGAAAAATGGTCAGAGTTGTGGCAACTGACATTTAATGTGGATAAGTGCAAGATAATGCATCTTGGACGTAAAAACCCAAGGGCAGAGTACAGAATATTTGATAGAGTCCTAACCTCAACATCTGAGGAAAGGGATTTAGGGGTGATTATTTCTGATGACTTAAAGGTAGGCAGACAATGTAATAGAGCAGCAGGAAATTCTAGCAGAATGCTTGGTTGTATAGGGAGAGGTATTAGCAGTAGAAAGAGGGAAGTGCTCATGCCATTGTACAGAACACTGGTGGGACCTCACTTGGAGTACTGTACACAGTACTGGAGACCCTATCTTCAGAAGGATATTGATACATTAGAGAGAGTTCAAAGAAGGGCTACTAAACTGGTTCATGGATTGCAGGATAAAACTTACCAGGAAAGGTTAAAGGATCTTAACATGTATAGCATGGAGGAAAGACGAGACAGGGGGGATATGATAGAAACATTTAAATACATAAAGGGAATCAACACAGTAAAGGAGGAGACTATATTTAAAAGAAGAAAAACTACCACAACAAGAGGACATAGTCTTAAATTAGAGGGACAAAGGTTTAAAAATAATATCAGGAAGTATTACTTTACTGAGAGGGTAGTGGATGCATGGAATAGCCTTCCAGCTGAAGTGGTAGAGGTTAACACAGTAAAGGAGTTTAAGCATGCGTGGGATAGGCATAAGGCTATCCTAACTATAAGATAAGGCCAGGGACTAATGAAAGTATTTAGAAAACTGGGCAGACTAGATGGGCCGAATGGTTCTTATCTGCCGTCACATTCTATGTTTCTATGTTTCTATGTTTCCTACTCCATCCTCTTCCATAACCTCCTCGTCTGAGTCCTCTTCTGCTGCTGCATCTTGCTCCACATCAACGGCACCCCCCAGCTCCCCAGGTACTATTCCACATCTCGGATACGGCAGTGTCACGCCGTCTTGGGTTTGACTTGCTTGAAAGCAGAGAGTCACACCGGACAAGCACTCCTGTCCGCCCTGAACGCACAGGTGGAAAAGTGGCTGACTCCGCAGCAACTGGATATCGGCAAAGTGGTTTGTGATGACGGAATAAATTTGTTGGCGGCATTGAAGTTGGGCAAGGCACATGTGGGTAATCTGATCATACAACGCTTTGTGCATAAGTACACAGGCTTACAGGACGTCCTGAAGCAGGCCAGGAAGGTGTGTGGCCATGTCAGGCATTCCTACATGGCCATGGCACACTTTGCAGATATCCGGCGGCGAAACAACATGCCAGTGAGGCGCTTGATTTGCGACAGCCCGACACGTTGGAATTCAACACTCCTAATGTTCGACCGCCTGCTCCAACAAGAAAAAGCCATTAATGAATATTTGTATGACCGGGGTGCTAGGACAGCCTCTGGGGAGCTGGGAATTTTTTTGCCACATTACTGGACGCTCATGCGCAATGCCTGTAGGCTCATGCGTCCTTTTGAGGAGGTGACAAACCTAGTCAGTCGCACCGAAGGCACCATCAGCGACATCATACCATTTGTTTTCTTCCTGGAGCGTGCCCTGCGAAGAGTGCTGGATAAGGCCGTAGATGAGCTTGAAGAGGAAGAGGAAGAGTTGTGGTAACCATCACAACCAGAAACCTTATCAGCATCGCTTGCTGGACCTGCGGCAACGCTGGAAGAGGATTGTGAGGAAGAGGAGTCAGAGGAGGAATGTGGCTTTGAGCAGGAGGAGGAAGACCAACCGCAACAGGCATCCCAGGGTGCTCGTTGTCACCTATCTGGTACCCGTAGTGTTGTACATGGCTGGGGGGAAGAACATACCTTAATTCTCCCTATTCTGCATAGTGACCCTATGTAGGGGGAGCAGTCCCTATTCTGCTCTGTGTCAGTGTGTATCAGGGATCATTAGGATTGGTGTCAATCCATATCTGCCAAGTGACCCTATGTAGGGGGAACAGTCCCTATTCTGCTCTGTGTCAGTGTGTATCAGGGTCCCTAAGGACAGGTGTCAATCCATATCTGCCAATTGACCCTATGTAGGGGGAACATTCCCTATTCTGCTCTGTGTCAGTGTGTATCAGGGTCTCTGAGGACAGGTGTCAATCCATATCTGCCAAGTGACCCTATGTAGGGGGAACAATCCCTATTCTGCTCTGTGTCAGTGTGTATCAGGGATCATTAGGATTGGTGTCAATCCATATCTGCCAAGTGACCCTATGTAGGGGGAACAGTCCCTATTCTGCTCTGTGTCAGTGTGTATCAGGGTCCCTAAGGACAGGTGTCAATCCATATCTGCCAATTGACCCTATGTAGGGGGAACATTCCCTATTCTGCTCTGTGTCAGTGTGTATCAGGGTCCCTGAGGACAGGTGTCAATCCATATCTGCCAAGTGACCCTATGTAGAGGGAACAGTCCCTACTCTGCTCTGTGTCAGTGTGTATCAGGGATCATTAGGATAGGTGTCAATCCATATCTGCCAAGTGACCCTATGTAGGGGGAACAGTCCCTATTCTGCTCTGTGTCAGTGTGTATCAGGGTCCCTGAGGACAAGTGTCAATCCATATCTGCCAATTGACCCTATGTAGGGGGAACATTCCCTTTTCTGCTCTGTGTCAGTGTGTATCAGGGTCCCTGAGGACAGGTGTCAATCCATATCTGCCAAGTGACCCTATGTAGAGGGAACAGTCCCTACTCTGCTCTGTGTCAGTGTGTATCAGGGATCATTAGGATAGGTGTCAATCCATATCTGCCAAGTAACCCTATGTAGGGGGAACAGTCCCTATTCTGCTCTGTGTCAGTGTGTATCAGGGTCCCTGAGGACAAGTGTCAATCCATATCTGCCAAGTGACCCTATGTAGGGGGAACAGTCCCTATTCTACTCTGTGTCAGTGTGTATCAGGGTCTCTGAGGACAGGTGTCAATCCATATCTGCCAAGGGACCCTATGTAGGGGGAACAGTCCCTATTCTGCTTTGTGTCAGTGTGTATCAGGGATCCTTAGGATAGGATACATACGGGTAAAGACAAGTCTTTCCAGAAGCTTTGGGGAAAAGGGAGCAGGTATATGGGACGATAGTTAGAGGGGAAGGACAGGTCAAGAGATGTTTTTTTTCAGGATAGGTACTACAGTGGCATGTTTAGATCAGCAGGGACAATGCCAGAAGAGAGAGAGCAGTTGAAGATGTGTGCTAAGGAAGGCACAAGACAAGGGGAGAGAGATCTGATATGGTGAGATGGGGCAAGATCGAGCGGGCAAGTGGTGGGGCGAGAGGAAAGGAGAAGCGCAGCCACCTCTTGTTCAGTACCTGGTGAGAAAGTCTGAAGGGTAGGAAAGACATGATCTATGTGTGGTTGAGAAAGAGAAAGGCAAGGTGGGGAGAAGGAAAACCCCAAACCACCCCCAGATGTTGCTGCTGCAAACCCTTTGATTCTTTGGCCAGCTATTCATTCAAAGAATTCTGGGAATTCTTGCTCATCAATACCTGGGGGGTTCTGAGTTTGAGATCACTGTTGCAGAGATTGTCTAGGAAATCCCATTGACTACAACATTACCCAGGCAATGTACACAGTTGTGGGGGATTAGTAAAATGAGAAGGACCTGGTGATAACTGAAGACAAAATAAATATAAACTGTGCACAGTCAGACAGAGACTAGTGGGCATTAGCATAAGAAGTTGTATTTACACATAATAAACATATTACCTTAATATAAAGTTCAAAATTAAGTTCTGGTACTAAAATCAATATCACTGGAAAATGTGCACAGGTAGGATATAAAGTGAATAAATTAACTGGAATATTTGAGTTGTTAAGAAAGTCTAAAACAAATGTTTAGGTTTTTTTTTTGGGGGGGGTTAAGAAAAAAACTAACAGAATTATTCAGTAAACATAGAATTTGCTTCAATTGGAGTCGATTATTCCAGATGAAGTCAGCTATTTTAACCTCAATTTTCTCTCATTTTGATTTAATTCTCTAAAAATCTGTGTTTTAGTCAAAACCTTTGTTAGAGAGATTAATGACTTAATTCTAAACTGTAGAGAATTAAAAAAAACTAAATTCCAAAAGTTAAACCCAATTAGTCAAGTTGGAGAAAAGCTTCTCCAACTCATTTCAGTAATGGTAACAGCCTGACTACTTCATTGCAATTTCATATTCAAGAGCCAACATATTTTATTTATTTGAAAGTGCTTTAACAGGAAGAATGCATTGGACTTTCAAGCATGGGCTGGAATGCATAAACAATAAAATATAGATACAAAGTTACACATTTAACACACATAAAACATAAATAACCGGCAGCAGTTGCTGCAAAATTGAGTTGATTGAAGATGATGAGAGAATGCTCTTTTCAGAGACTTGTGGAGAATGCAATTTTTTCTGGGAAGTTTTTCCACAGTTGCAGTGCTTTGTATGAGAAGGCTTAAAGGAACATTCTGAACACCATAATAATTTCATTTACATGAAGTTGTTATGGTGCCAGGAAGGCACCAGACACATTCTTACCTTTACGGGTTAAACATTCTCAAACTATTTAAACCTAAAGTTGCCACCAGCGCTGATATTAGCTCCCCCCAGGCGGCATCCTGCTTTGAATATTTCAGTTTCAGGAAGCGTGGAATGCAGCCGAGCAGGGGGGCCGCTGATTGGCTAAGAGCAGTTACCTGACGCTCCCGGCCAATCAGTGATTTGCCGTTCACAAAACTGGCTTGAAAAAGGTATCGCCTGTGAGAGAATTGAGATCAGCACTGGAGGTAACTTTGGGGTTCGAGAACGGTTTAACCCCTAAAGATACGAATGTATCCGTAGGCCTCCTGGCAACATAGCAACTTCAATTAGATTAGGTTGTTATGGTGCCTAAGGGTAACTAAACTGTCCCTTTCATGACCCACTGCTTTGTTATAAAGGAGAATGTAGTGTGAGGTGCTGAAAATAGACCTTAGGATAGCTGGTGCTGGAGGGCAGGATGGAATATGTTGCTTAGGTCATGGGGAGCATACAAGGCAAGTTAAGTAAATAGTCTGGATTGAAGTGTTCACTACTTCTGTTCTTTCAATACACAAGAATGGGTAGTGTAGCACTATATATAGAGGAGGAGTGTGAGGGTCCCTGTATGTTGTGTGTAACTGAGACATGGAGAGAAGTGCTTCCCTTTTTGACAGCAAACATTCAACACTTGTGTCGACGCTTTTCATCTTTCTTTTTTCTGTTCTGCTGCTCACTGACGAGTGAGCAAATAACTCAGTGCATATTAGATCAGTGCACATTCACATGACTGTGAAATTCTGCAATTTGAATGATTGGTTACTCGGAAACCAGGCTGCCCAGGAGGTCTTTGCTAGGCCCCTAATTAAATATTTTTGGAGAGGCCTTTGGGGACCAACTTACTACCAGACAGTGTTTTATCTGGATGTAGGAACAATGTACATTTTTATTTCCCTCTGTTTTCTGCTGAAACGTTCTCAAGTTGTGACTTTCATTATTATGTCTAGATGTTGGTATTATCTGCACAGCTGCCTTTCAAATCAAGGGTAGGACATTTATACACATGGAAACAGAAGGGGCATGAGATTGGAAGTTTGTGGGACTCCACATGTAACACTAAATAGATTAGAAACATTGTTGCTAATACATACATGTTGGATTTAATCTGATTAATAGGAATGGAACCAGTCTACGGAGGGTTCTCCTATGCTCAAGGTTTTTAGTTTATTTATGGTTAACAGTACCAAAATCCATTGTCAAAACAATGAGAATAACTCCAATAAATACATTATATCCTATGCCACTCAGTATGTTTTTGCAAATGTTTAGGAGGCCAAATAAGGTTAAGTGGTTTGAGATGAAACCAGGTTAAAGTAGAATTAAATTTTCCAAGATTTTAAGTAGACAAAGAAGAATTACATAGGTCCTTGGGCATATGGACAGAGGTAGGTGGTACGGACAGATTCTTGTCATTTATTTTTATGAGGGGGATTAAATGGGGCATCTGGCCCTGCTGGCATCACCCTATTTCTAAGTTTCTGAGGGTATTGTGTTGTGCTGCTCATACAACGCAATGCCCTCTGAAACCTGGCTGACTTTTACATGTTGCGTAACCGAGCAAGATGCACACTGTGTGAGAAATCTATTGCACTTGTTCATGGTCTCTTCTGGCATGGACACTGTTTAAGGGTTGAGGTAGAGTTATATACACACATAGAACATTTCTGCTGCAGAACAGCCAGTGAGGAAGTGCAGAGAGTCACATACAGAAAGCATTGTGATTGGCCATGCTACATGTTAACAGGAACGTCAGAAGAATGGCTCTTCAGAACAAGTTTATTTTGTGTTGAGCCACGTGTGAAAAAATGGGACAGAAAGAGGGGAAGAGACATGTGGAATGAAGAATGGGGAGATGCATGGGGAGAGAAATAACAGCTATGAAGACATAGAGAATATATCGGTATTAATGGGTAAGAGATGGGGAGACACATGTGGGGAGGAATGAGAGAGACATATGTGGGGAAAGATGGAGAGAGGTATAGGAAGAGACAGAAGTGGATAGGATATGTGGAAAATTATAGAGGAAAGGTACATGTGAAGAGAACTATGGTGATAAGAAGACTAAGATGCCCAAAAAGCATTAACACTTTCAATACATGTCTGACACACACAGACACAAACATACACATACCCTCCAAACAATTTCAGCCCCATACTCACACATAAGCATTCATTGTGCATAACAATTACTCACACTCCACTCAATACATGCCTGCATTCTCACACACTTTACCTTCAACGATGCACCCCTGCAATTAGCTCTGTATAACAACACTTTATTAATTATTATTATTATTATTATTGTCATTTATATAGCGCCACCAGATTCTGTGGCGCTTTACAATATTATGAAAGGGGGTATTTAACTATAAATAGGACAATTACAAGAAAACTTACAGGAACGATAGGTTGAAGAGGACCTTGCTCAAAGGAGCTTACAGTCTATAGGAGGTGGGGTATAAAACACATAAGGACAGGAAATAGCAATCAAATAAGGTGGGAGTGAAGCAGAACTGGAGGAGAGAGTAAAGTGCTGCCCTTTAAGAGAGAGCAAGAAACAGGTATGTGAGGTAGAGATTACTCCGGGAGGACATAAGCTTTCCTAAAGAGATGGGTTTTAAGGCACTTCTTAAACGATTGAAGAATAGGGGAGCGTCTGATTGGAAAGGAACCACCCGTGAGAAGTCTTGCAAGCGTGAATAGGCCGTACGGGTGTGAGCAGCGGACAGGAGAAGGTCACGGGCAGAGCAGAGAGACCTAGAAGACCTATGGATCTGTGAAGAGATATAAGAGGGACTAGAATAGTTCAGTGTTTTATAGGTATGGGCAGGGCCGGCGCTACCATTAAGGCGGACTAGGCAGCCGCCTAGGGCGCCCCTTGGGAAGGGGCGCCGCCAGGAGCGCCGGCCCCCCTAATGCTGCAGCCGCCCGAGCGCTCTGCAGCTTCGCCCGGGCTGGTGCGTCCATGAGGGCGCACCGCCCGGGCGCAGCATGAGGAGAGGGGCTGACAGGAGGGAAGCGCTCAGCGCTCCCTCCTGTCACTCCCTCACTATAGCTTGGCCGAGCCCTGTATGATCCGCCGGTACAGGGAGCATTTGTCTCCTGTACCCGGACGGACTAACAGGAAGTGAACACTGAGTGTTCACTTCCTTTTAGTCCGGCCGGGTACAGGAAACAAAAGCTCCCTGTACCCGCGGACAGTACAGAGCTCAGCCACGCTACAACATAGGTAGGGGAGGGTGGGGGGAATAAAGGGAGGGGGGGGAGAAATAAATGGAGAGGGAGGGAGGGAGGGAGGGGGGGAGAAATAAATGGAGAGGGAGGGGGGGAAATAAATGGAGAGGGAGGGAGGGGGGAAATAAATGGAGAGGGAGGGGGAGGAGAAATAAATGGAGAGAGAGGGGGGGAGGAGAAATAAATGGAGAGGGAAGGGGGAGAAATAAATGGAAAGGGAGGGGGGGAGAAATAAATGGACAGGGATGGGGGGAGAAATAAATGGACAGGGAGGGGGGGAATAAATGGACAGGGAGAATAAATGGACAGGGAGGGGGGGAATAAATGGACAGGGAAGGGGGGGAATAAGTGGACAGGGAGGGGGGGATAAATGGACAGGGAGGGTGGGGGAATAAATGGACAGGGAGGGTGGGGGGAATAAATTGACAAGGTGGGGGGGAAGTAATTGACAGGGAGTGGAATTGACGGGGTTAGGAGGGGGAATGAGAGTGGGGAGGGGAGAAGAGAGTGACAAGGGAGGGGTGAGAAGAGAGGGACACGCAGGGGAGAAGAGAGTGACAAGGGAGGGGGAGAAGAGAGGGACAAGAGGGGGGGAAGAGAGGGACAAGGGGGGAGAAGAGAGGGACAAGGGGGCAGAAGAGAGGGACAAGGGGGGAGAGAAGAGAGGGACAAGGGGGGGGGAGAAGAGAGTGACGAGGGGGGGAGAGAAGAGAGTGACGAGGGAGGGAGAGGGGGAGAAGAGAGTGACAAGGGAGGGGGGGAGAGATTGACATCCATCACACACACACAATGCACCCCTTGCACACAGAAAAACACACAATGCATTACACACACAGACACACACACACAAACAATTCAACCCTTACATACAATGCATCCCTTACACACACAGAAACACACAATGCATTCCTTACACACACTCAATGCACCCCTTACAGACGCACACACTGCATCCCGTACATACACAGAAACACACATTGCAGCCCTTACACATACAAACACAGATTCACACAATGCATTCCTTACACACATATCAGGACATCCCCTACTCCTGTGAACAAACTATTTGGTGGAACATGAAGGTGGACCCTGGGGCCCAGACCATGAGCTGTGTAAAAGGCCTTTAAAAAAAATGGAGCTGCTTTCCGTTCTCCCAGAACACAAACAGCCTCCAGAGAGCCTGTTCTACACGAGACGAGTGGAGCCAGACTGCAGCTAGAGCCCATCACCATCCTCATCTGATTGTAAGTAGGCAATCTAGTATATTATTCGTGGCACTAATCTCTAATTTACCTCACATTAAAGGGACACTTTAGTCCCCAGAACCACTGCAGCTTAATGTAGTGGTTCTGGTGTCTATAGCCTGTCCCTGCAGGCCTTTTAATGTAAACACGGCGGCACTGCAGCACTTGCGTTAGTTAACATGGGGCATTGTGATGTCATATGGGGGGGGGGGGGGGGCGGCAAACTTTACTTTTGCCTAGGGCGGCAAAAATCCTTGCACCGGCCCTGGGTATGGGTTAGCACTTTGAATTGACTCCTATAGGATACAGGAAGCCAATGTAAGGACTGGCAGAGCGGTGAGGTGTGAGAGGACCGACTAGAGAGGAAAATCAGTCTGGCGGCAGCATTCATTACAGACTGTAGCAGGACAATACAGCTTTTGGGAAGATCAATTAGGAGAGGGTTACAATAATCCATGCGGGAAATTACTAGAGCATGGACAAGCTCCTTAGTTACCCACTTACATTCGCCCATACACGTGTAGTCCTGATAAGAGTATATTTCCCGAGTACCGTATATACTCGAGTATAAGCCGAGTTTTTCAGCACATTTTTTGTGCTGAAAAACCCCATCTCGGCTTATACTCGAGTCAATTGTCTGTATTATGGCAATTTGCATTGCCATAATACAGACAGGGGCTGTGGGGGCTGCAGAGAGATGTTACTTACCTTCCTGCAGCTCCTGTCAGCTCTCTCCTCCTCTGCCGGTCCGTTCAGCTCTTCTGTCAGCTCACAGTGTAAATCTCTCGCGAGATTTACACTGGGAGCTGACCGAGGTGCTGAACGGACCGGCAGAGGAGGAGAGAGCTGACAGGAGCTGCAGGAAGGTAAGTAACATCTCTCTACAGCCCCCACAGCCCCCTCCTACACAGTGCCCATCCACTGGACCACCAGGGAAGGAGAGCCCCCCTCCCTGGCCAGCTAGCAAGCAGGGAGGGGGGACGAAAAAATGCATATATATATTAATAATAATAAAAAAATAAAAATAATAAAATAAAAATAATAAATAAATAATAATAAAAAAATAATAATAATAAAAAAAATGTAATGAAACAAAAAAAATATTAAAATAATAATTAAAAAATAAAAATGCCCACCCCCCACCAAGGCTCTGCATCACACTCTGCATTACACACACACTGCATTCACACACACACACACACACACACACTGCACTCATACACACACACACTGCACTCATACGCAGCACTCATACACACACACTGCACTCATATACACACACACTGCACTCATACACACACAAACTGCACTCATACACACACACACTGCACTCATACACACACACACTGCACTCATACACACACACACTGCACTCATACACACACACTCAGCATTCATACACACACTGCATTCATGCACACACACAGCATTCATGCACACACACACTGCATTCATGCACACACACACTGTATTCTCATACACACACACACTGTATTCTCATACACACAGCATTCTCATACACACAGCATTCTCATACACACACACACTGCACTCATACACACAACATTCATACACACACACTGCATTCATACACACACACTGCATTCATACACACACACTGCACTCATACACACAGCATTCTCATACACACACACTGCACTCATACACACAGCATTCTCATACACACACACACTGCACTCATACACACAGCATTCATACACACACACACTGAACTCATACACACACACTGAACTCATACACAGCACTCATACACACACACTGCATTCATATACACACACTGCATTCTCATACACACACACTGCACTCTCATACACACACTGCATTCATTATATACACACACTGTAAATAAATATTCAATTAATATAATTTTTGAAGGATCTAATTTTATTTAGAAATTTACTAGTAGCTGCTGCATTTCCCACCATAGTCTTATACTCGAGTCAATAAGTTTTCCCAGTTTTTGGGGGTAAAATTAGGGGCCTCGGCTTATATTCGGGTCGGCTTATACTCGAGTATATACGGTATATGTTTAGATAACAGCAGGTTGAAACACAACTTAACTCCCTGTCATTGAGTCTTTAATAATATTAATTTAATTCATTAATTTTGCCTTAAATATACGGTCTATGAAATTCACACTGAATTCCTAGCAATTCTCACTTTAATGAGATACACTTTTAGTGATACAAACACATACACTCTAATTCTACATAAACTTAAATGCACCTGCGTGCACGCTATATACAGAGACATAGAAATACACAGGGATATCTTCACTAAACAGAGAGCTGTTTAAACAGAGCTGGAATAATAACTGGGTCATAGAATTTCTTCAGTTTAGCTCATTTGGCCTATAATTTCAAATACGATTATTTTAATTCCATAGTGATACTGCAGTGTGTATTTGTTCTTGCCTGAGGGACCATCAGATTTTCTCAGTAATTTGCAGCTTCTCCCCCCCCCCCCCCCCCCACCCTCAAATACAAATCAGAAAAAGGTACAATTGACCCACCCAATGAGCTTAAACTCTAGAATTTGCAGCATTATTATTATTTTTATTTTTTTTAGAGGATTTTGAAACTGCTGGTCAGATAGATATAAGGGGCTTTTGAAATTAACTTATTAAAGAGGCAATTATTAGAAAAGATTTCAGTCACCTGGAAATCCATTCAATAAAGTTAGCCCGAAGACAGAGTGTGTAGTTATTGCTTGCCATTTTGATGGTGCTTTGCAAATTAAAATGTAACCTCCGCAGCTAACAAACTGTGGGTGAGGTCTTGTCCCTTAAACTGCCCTAAACACCAGTGTATAAGAGAAGAGGTAGACATAGACAAGATAGCTCATATCATAACCTGGGTTTGGAATTACAATTTACAGTTTACAATGTGTAACCTTACCTTAAAATGTAATTTATTATCTAATCTGACCATATCAAATCACTCATAGATTAATTACTAAAATGAGTTAAGCTAAAAACAATATCTTTAAATTGCCCAAGTCCAATTTAGGTATGATATTTTTAATTGAAGTCTAGTTCAATACTACAAAGAAAAACAGCCTCAATTGATATGTAAGTAAAAGTTCTCACCTCCCTCCTCCTGTCCATTGATCTTATCTGCATTCACCAGCAGGCTCCATATTTAATTTAAATTTACCCCCACGGTCATAATACACAGGACAGAATTGTAGAAAAAGAGCAAAAGAAGGAAAATAGTAAAAGAAATGCAGCAAGTTGCTCCCTTAATTTACCCTAGTTTTCAACTTTTTCCAGCCACTGTAGCATTAATCTAATAAAGCAACAGAGGAGTGAGGGCCCCTCAATGTCTTTTTTGTTCGACTATACGTTTGTCAGAAGGGCATTCCTTCTCTGTCACTTTATTAGATACATTTCAGCATTAGGCAAATAAGTTGGTGTATTCACACCAGGAAATTGGTATACAATAGGTTTACGTACTAAACACTGAACGGCAGTAAAACAAAAACAGAATCACAAAATGTCTGCAAGAAAAGCTGATTTGGATCAAATCTGCAACTCCGCTCAAGTCACAGCTTTGCTATTTTAGTCTCGATTTTTCAATACAATTTTCAGTTCACTAAAAGTGATGTAGAAAAGGACCAGCGGTTTTCCTTGGGACAAACAAATCTGGAATATGTTCTTAAAATGACACCATATAGATTACCTTGTCTAATTTTCCGAATTTCACAATAAAGGTGAAGAATTACATCGAATCAAACAGAGTTTATCGGATTAAAATTGTCTAGAGCCTTTTCACAGTGTAATGCCTATGGTCATGCCTTTGCAGTAACTGATTCTGTTTGTTGCTTTTGGTCTTATCGTTATTGAGATCTGCATGCATATTATGTTAAGCAAAACATGCCTCGGGGTAAAGTAGATCCTTACTGAGTAGGCAAAGAACATTAAAAAAAGCTTTACTACTTATGTTAGAAAAAGTGCCCTTAAAATTTGCTTTGGGGGAATTTACAAAAAATGTTAGAACTGGTTTATTTTTTATATGTATATATTTGCACTACAAAAATTAAACGGACTGTCGAGTCAGAATAATTCGAATAACCATCTATGTTACTTCATTGATGTGTTAACAAGTCACTATTGGCTTTAAAGAGATTTCAAAGTATAGCAGGATATTGCCATTGTAAATGTTTTTACACCTAATGAGTCATGGTGGCAATTGAGTTTAATAAGCCACACCCTATATTTGAAAGAAAATATAAATGGAATGCCGATGAAACAGACAAACTGGTTTGTGAGAAGTTAACTGAAAGGATCTCTCTTAGATGCCAATAAGCTAATGTATGCATAACACTTAATTGCCCAGAATAAGGAAAAGCATTCCTGATATGGGAACCTGGTCCTACTACTTCTAATTAATGCATTTTTTATTTTTTTTAAAATCACACATGTAACTTCTAGAGATACAAGAGAAAAGTCCAGAAAAGAGTCGTATAAAAAGAAAATCCTTGCTGGCTATTTCTGGCCAAGTGAGGGAGCTTCTACAGCAGTGATTTTATTTTCTTGTGGGCGTGATTTAAGAGTTGGTTCAACGTTTCAGCCTTTGTTGATAGCCTGCTCTGTCTTGTGTGACATTAGTATGGCAGACATTACATCATTAAGGGGTTATTCCAACCAAAAAAAACTGTGTTTTAATAACTGTTGACATTAGCCAGCACGGAACTCTTGTTCCAGACTTGCTAATAAACCTGTAGGCAGTAGAGTTACACCTCCAGGAGCAAGGGCCTTTATGGTTATTATTGTTATTATTTTTGGCATTTATATAGAGCCAACATATTCCGCAGTGCTTTAAAATGCTACAAAATGGGGGAATTTCACAATAAATGAGACAAATTCAAAATGTTATAGGAACAATAGGTTGATGAATACCCTGCTCAAACGAGCTCACATGTCTGTATTGGCAGCATTTCATAGTGAAATGCAGCACATATAGACTGAATACACCATAAGCACTTCAAATCACTGATGCAACAACTCAATTTAGAATCTGTAATACAATTCATGGCTAGATTATGCAAGAGACAATGTGCTTTCTTTGCTCAACAAAAATCTAGAGTCAGTTTTCAATGAGAAACAGCATGGTAACAAAAACAAAAACACTTGAGTAAAGTCACAGTCTCCCGTAGTGCAGAACTGTTTAAAAATATAAGAATAATTTGTCAGAGCGTCGGTTTCTTCCCCAACAAGTTTGCAGTGGATTACAAATCATAGCCACATGTTTGTTGTCATTGCCCCTCAATATGCAGCCCTGTTTAGGGATTTTGTTTGTTGTCATTGCCCCTCACTATGCAGCCCTGTTCAGGGATTTTGTTCGTTGTTATTGCCCCTCACTATGCAGCCCTGTTCAGGGATTTTGCAAAGAAATGTGCACAAACCAAAATATGTGGGTCTGGAGAGCATAAACCCTAACAAGATTATTAATTGTCAGGAATGCAAGTGAGTTTAAAGTGAATTTCAACTTTTAGACCAAAGTAGTCAAACCAACAAAATAGCTGACTTTAGTGAAGAATCCTATAAATCTTGTGTAAAGTAAGTAAGGACTTTGCTGCCAATTTTATGACACATGGGAAAGCCTATGCCACAATTGCAAAGGCTTCAAAAAAGCATGGAAGATGTAAATTATTTGCTATTTATAAAAGACCGAATCAGTGTAAGTGGTCTTGTAAGCTGTACAAGGCAACAATAAAATGTATAACCCACATTTTAATGTTGTTATTATTAAGGCACAGAGTTCTACAAACCATTGTTCTGTGTAACAGGATGTTCGAAACACAAAAACAGATACAATCACACATATGTAAGTAATACTCCCACACTATGTTTAAATCTAAAGTATCAACTATTATTTTTGTCTGCTTGGCTATTTGTAAGCCGACATAAGTCCTAACGTAATAAGGGTTGGTGAAATTTGATTATATATATATTACTAGTTAAATTATTTTCTAAAAATACTAATTACAACTAAAAAAAATACCATGAAATAAAAAAAAAAATCAGTATATCATTTTTACTGTAACTTAACATAGTTGTTTTGCCCAGAAATGAGCATCTGGGCATTCAGACAACATGTCATTTGCATGATCTGTTTTTGAAACAACTCTCTGCGCTTCATCTTATCTACATATTGCAGCATCTGGGCCAAAGGATCTACACAGGAAGTGCTCTGAAAAGGTCAAAAATGCACTTATTCCTCAATATCAGTAATGGTTAATCTTATAATGCAGATGTTTGAAGACTATATATCTGATATAGCTGAACTGCTAAGCGCAGTTCCAGGAATAGCTTGTGCTATAAGTATACCTAATAGTGCATAAAAAAAAGAAATAAAAAAAAGATTTGCTCTTTAATTTGCCAATGTTTCTCTGACCTAGACTTTTAATAATATTCAGCCGTGACCCCTGAATGCCAATGGAAGCTTTGTCTGATATATCTGATGTAAGTTATGTGCCAACTAGCTGTGAGTTAGATGCACATGTGCACTGGGCATGTTTATCTAACACATGTGCTATTGAATCTCAAGAGACTTTTTTTGCCACCAAAGACTTTAAATATTATTTAATTAAAGAGCAAACTATGGCAACTTGACAACTGATTATAACATGTAGGCCAAAATAGACATGTTATTAAAAAAATTACTGTTTTTTTTTTAATTTTATTTTTATTTTTAATCTAACGTTGCAACTGCAAATAGAATTGAAATGCATTTTTTTGGCTGCACTAAAATGCATAGCAAACATTCAAGATTAGACTTGAAACCACAAGCACAGATACAACACACAGATACACACCCATGAGTATACAGAAGAGGAAGAAAAATCTTTAGCAGGTGATCCAAAGAAAACAAATACAAATTAATTCACCTTCTTCAAAAGCTAGCAAGTGTAGGAAGTCTGATTGTGTCAGTTACGTGTCTATTTGTGGATACAACAACGTTAGCATGGATACATTACTTGTTACACTGTATTACAATACAAAACATACACAACCAAACTTAAAACAGAATTTACTATCTTTCAGGTTTTTGAATGACAGTACTATGTATCAGGGGAAATGTCATGACAGTTTTTATCTTAAACCAAGGTTAAATATTGTAAGATGATGGTGAAAGGGATACTAAAAATTGATATTTATCAGCTAAACATGCCTTCAGTTGTAAAAGATAAAAAGATCTCTCTTTGAATTTTGAAAAGTAATTACCAAGCAAAAAGACATTAAAATAAAATAACCATTGATGACCTTTCAAAACTGACAATCCACTGCTACTTAGATTGGCATCTCTATGGTTAATTACATTTACTCAAAAAAACAAAATTAAACTGCTTACACAAACTGATATGAAACATAGGCCACTACCGTTAATTTGAGTAATTTGTTTTATTCAATGGATATAATTTCATTCAGTCAGAACTGTACCTGTTTTAGATAGCCCAAATTATTGGGAAACATACAGTTCCTGTTTGGGGTTATGATCAAGCATAGTTTGCACTTAGCACAATACGTCTCTATAAAGTTTAAATTATATATATTTACAAAATGGAGACAATTAGGTAAAAAAAAAAGAGAGAGAAAAACCCAATTGGAAAGCATTGTGATTGGCTGAGATTATCAATTCTGATTATGTAAGCAAAAGAGGCGGACCCATGTGGCACTGGAAATTAGGTGATTTTTTTTTACTATATCCTCCTGGGAACCGAAGAAAAAAATTGTCTCCCAATTTCTTTCCATTTTTGATGAAAGGAAAGAGGAAGTTCCCAGTATCCCATCCTATCACATGACATATCACTGGAAAACCCAGGATATCCTCTTTACAATACAGCAGGGATCGATAGAGTAGCTCAAAAGAATAAAAGGAGATACATGTGAACGAAATGTCCAGTACAGAGGACACAAGTTAATGGGCTGGGTCTCAGGAGAATATTTAAGGGAACAAGGATTCCCTAAATAGTTATTTTACACTATAGGTTCAGGAATACATGTTTGTATTCCGGACCCTATAGTGTTCCTTTAAAGTATGAATTATTGGGAATTGAAAATTAATTCAGAGTGAATTTCAAAGATAGGCCAAAATGGATGAACTAAAAACACATCTCACTTAGAGAATTGTCAAGCTGAACTAATATAGCCTAACATTTGGTAATACACACTTTAGTGAATGACCAACACCCAGGGCCAGATTTATATGTCTAGTGCCCCTAGGTACATCATTTTAAGTTGATGGGAGGTGCAAGCTCAGAACAGAGGAGGTATATAATATTGATTAAAAAAAATCACAAAAACTACAAGTGACTCATGATAATATTAAATGTATGCTTTCTAATGCAAGGAGCCTACATAACACAATGGGTGAACTTGAGGCAATAGCTTAACCCAAACAATATGACATAATAGGCATACCAGAAACATGGAGGGATGAGACACATGACTGGGCAGCTAACTTAAATGGGTACACGTTATTTTGGAAGGATAGGAAAAGCAAGAAGGGTGGTGGGGCATGTTTGTCAACCATGAGTTAAAGCCAAATTTTAAGCAAGTGGAAAGTGATGAGGAAAATGCTTTTTGGGTAAATATCTGCTTGGGGCAAAAAATCGTAAATCAACTATTGGTTGGGATATGTTATAAACCACCTAATGTTAATATTGATGAGGAACAACAGCTGTTTGAGCAAATTGAGGAAGCTGCAAATCTGGGTAACATGTTAATTACTGGAGATTTTAATTACCTGAAAATAAACTGGGGCAGAGGTACTAGTAGTTCAGCAAAGGGAATTAGGTTTTTGAACTTGTTAAATGACACCTTCATGTCACAACTTGTAAAAGCACCGACTAGAAATGACACTTGTCTGGACCTGGTTTTAACAAACAATGTTGATCTTTTGACCAACATTCAAGTAGGTGAGCACAATATAGTGTCCTTTAAAATAAACTCAAAGATCAAAAGCACATAGGGTATGCTAAAACATACTTTTAAAAAGTCCAATTTCAATAAGTTAAGGGGAGCTTTACAATATATAGGTTGACATAAACACTTTAGCGAAAAGAACACTGAGGATAAATGGAATCTTCCAACATATATTAAAAAGGTACATTTCTTAGTATGTACCATTGGGTAATAAATATAAAAGAAACAAATTGAAACCAATTTACCTTAGTAATTTGAATTATTCACTTAGGGAAAGTGAATAAAGAAATTAAAAATAAGACAAAGGCACTCAAAGCCTTTAAATCGGACAAATCAGAGGCATCCTATAAAAGATATAAGGAAGCCAATAGTGTGTGCAAATAGGCGATTAGATTCGCTAAAGGGAACAAAACATTTCCAATGTAGCTGTTTTGGTAAAAAAAATATAATATTTATTATTATTATTATTATTATTATTGTTATTTCTTTATGTTACGCCCACTTATTCCACAGAACCTTACAATGTTAGAAAGGGGAGAATTTATCACCAGTAGTTACATAGTTATATAGTTTGAAAAAAGCAAAGAACAAAGTTACTTGTGCACTATCCCAAATCACTATGCACATCTAAATAGCTGAAGGTTTTTTAGTATCAGTGCAGTGGCCATTCAAGTGTAAGCTTACCTGCCATGGCAAGGCAAGTCCCACGCTAACAATTCATCCTTTCAGCTAAAAGGTAAAAATCTCTAATAAGACAGAGAGGGCTATTTTTCTATATGCCTACACACCTATTAATCCTTATTAGGGGACACATGGGATGTGTGGCAACACTGTAACACTGTGTAATACAAAAGCAAATACATACATACAAAATTAAGCTCTGAACTCAAATTCTCATTACTTCTGGGTGGCAGCAATCACAATAGTACACATCAGCCCCAATACCTACAATAAAAACCAAAGCAAAGCGTGCACGTAATCTAAGAGGTTTTGCCTTGACGTGGCAGATGAACTTAAACTTGGCCATTGGAGTGATACTAAAAAACCTCCAGTTCTAGCATGTTTATGATTGGCAAGTAATTTCATACTCACTGCTTTAGATCGGCTTGCCTAGCTAGCCTTACTGGTAGTCAGCCTGTACTAATTTTCATGTTAGCCAGGCTACAGCTGTTTTATTTATCGTTTCTGAGATCTATCACAAATGGCTAGCCTGTGTTTCTTGATTAATATTTTATCTTTTAAAAAAATGTGCATCCTAATTTGACATTTAGTGATCTAATCATCAGTTTGTATTAGCTCATTTTGTTTTACACCAAATGTCACTGTCTAATTGAATATGCTTTTCTGCACACCTAAAATAAAAAATGTAAAAAAAAAAAACCTCCAGTTATTTAAATGGGCATAGAGATTTCGGATAGTGCAAAAGTAACATTTTTCTTTGCTTTTTTTAAACTATATAACTGTAGTTAATGTCGATAAAGTCTCCCCTTTATAACACTGTAAAGCTCTGTAGAATAAAATCAAATCTTTAATTGTGATTGTTTGTATTAGGGCTGATGTGCACTGTAGTCATTGCAGGAGTAATGGGAGTTTGAGCGCACAACTTAATTATATATGTTTGTAGTTTGGAAAAAAGACTTACATCCATTAAGTTCAGCCTTCCTCACAAATGTTTCTGCTTTTGATCCAAAAGAAGGCAAATAAGACAAACTACTACACAATTTGGCAGTAATACTAGGTTGATGAGGACCCTGCTTAAACGAGCTGACAATGCACAACAGGTACAACAGGGATTTAAAACCAAATAGGAAGGCTGGTATGGAGCATAGCAACCAGGTGACAGGGTGGAAAAAGAACAGATTGAAAGGTGAGAGTGAAGGGGAGTGTGGACCCACTAATTAAGTTGAGAGAATGACAGTTATTACCCTGGGAGGCCTTATTCTATTCTGAAGAAATTGGTTTTAAGGGACTTCTTAAAAGACCAAAGAGAAGGGGTGTGTTTGATGGGGAAGACAGACTGTTCTGACAGACAGGGGAGCTGCCTCTGAGAAGTCATGAAAATAAGAGATAGCAGTATTGGTACAAGCTGTGGAGAGGAAAAGGTCACCAGTGGAGTTAAGCAGAATCTATGTTCAATTTTTTTTGTATGTATTCTGCATTCATATAGTGAATCACCTCCTAATAAGAGATTTCTGTTCATAGAGTCTGTTACACTACACCAATTAGCCATGAGCTCTTTGTAACCAAGCATTTTTATTTTAAAAATATTATCATAGCAATTACTTAAAACAAGAGATACATAGCTAGTACATAAACATTGGCTAAAACAGGAAATCCATTCATAGTTTGATATTGAGATACACAAAAGTGTAAATTACAGAAATGTTTACAATTTTATATGAAATTGTCATTCATTTTTTTTACATAAATATTGGGGGAAGATGGTTAGTCACTTTAGGAGCTATACAATATTGCTTATCATGCAATATTTCAGAGTCTGAAATGCTTTTTTACATACCAATAAGGTTAAACACCCCAATTATGAATGGCCAACAGAATATAGGAATAACGTCTATATTTGAGCAATATCTGTACCGGAGGTAAAAGGGAGCAACAGAGATTCAGATGGACAGAATAGAACCCTAGCAGAAATTTGTTTTTAGTCTTCAAACATAAAAAGGTAGGTAAGTTAAGATTTGCACACAGACATTTGACATATCTTGCTTTGGTTAAGCAAAATGATCGAAAAATAAATTGTTGCTATTTTGACAGGGCCTCCTTACTTAGAATTGTGAAAAAGGCCATTACAAAGGTATTTGTTGTATTCCCCTAAATCAATACTCCAGGCACTAACATAACTTATATGTATTTTATATTTTTCTGCCGAAACAATTATCTGTATTATCTGTTATTTTTTGCAAACAAATACGTTTTGCAGCATTCAGCATCTTAACCTTGCCCCCACTGTTTCAACATCCCATTGCGAAATACTTTCCTCTTGTTAGTTACAGTACACAGTTCTCGTTTTGTCTCATCTTCCTCAGAAGCAGTGTCCAAAAATACAATTGTACATGCCATTGAGAACTACAAAAAAGGCTTCTGAGAGCTGACGTTGACAAACGTTTTAATACATATATAACTAATAACTGAACTATAAGTTACCCAAAAAAACACTACTCTAAGCAGAACTAAAGGTTGTGCCAGAGATCTACTGTCAGCCAACAGTTCAGGCTACGTAGACCAGAATGAGAAGTTATTGACCAGGTATTTGGTCAAGCAACTATCTGGAGTGGACACAGTTAATATTTTTTAATCTTTTATTATATGTGCTTGGTTGTTTTTGTATATTTTTGCATATTTTCAATAGTTTTCTTATTCAATTACATTACAGTATAGTCCGTTAAAAAAAGAATGACTCAATGTCCCTCTAACAGGAACCTATCTGCTTCTTTAGTAAATGTCAGGCAGCAGAAGTGGTTGCCAACAGTCTATTTACTAGACTGCAGTGAAAATAAACACATGAGATCTAGATAAGATCTTTATTGATTTCTGTTAACTATCAGATAAAGCTTAATGTTTACCATATTCTATGTCAAAGGTAAATTGTAACTTTCCATATTTTCAAAAGATTATATTAATTATCCCTATTTTTAACAAATATGTATTTGATCCAAGGAGACATCTGACTGCTATTTTGGGGTCAAGAAGGAATTTTTTCCTAGTATGTTGCAAAATTGGAAGCGCTTCAGACTAGGTTTTTTTGCCTTCTTTTGGATCAACAGCAAAAACATATGTGAGGAAGGCTGAACTTGATGGACGCAAGTCTCTTTTAGCGATGTAACTATGTAACTATATATATGTGGGAAAAATTAAATGTGGAATCCCCACCTTTTTACCCTGTAATTGAACACCTCCATTATATCTCCCGGTCAATCATGGGTTTAAACTCTATCATTGTCACTTGGCAGACAGCTTTGAGAAAGCATATAGAGAAGAGAAGAAATTAAAGAATGTTTTACTTTTCCTAATAGTTTGCATTGTTTTGCTGTGTCATTAACATTACAAAGGCTTTGTCACCATCTAGGGACTTTTTTCTTAATTTGCAAAGGCCCCCTCCCCCAACAGTGACTTTGGACATTGACACTGGTTAGTTATAATGCAAACAATTAACAAACGGGGGAAAGGGTCAAGAAAAACACCTTGTGGGTTTCTCTATGGAGAATCCCGCAAGACCATTGGACCCCCATAGACAATGACTTTTTCCCCTGGAGAGAAGTGACAAAACGGTAGCTTCAAAAAAACAACAAAACAAACAAAACAAAAAACAGTGCAGGGTATGAGATAAAAAAAAAAGAAAAACACAAGTTGCATTGTCATTTTAAATGTTGTATTTAATGGTATGAATCCAGGGAATTGCCAGTTTCTCTTTAAGCTATGTCCTTCTGATTCACATACAGGATACAACAAAGGTATTCCAAGATACTATTGTGTCACTTAATTATCTACTAGCTGAAACCAATTATGTAACTAACTAAGGTGGCAACCATGAGAGATAATTGCATGGATCCTGGCAAGGCTATCTTTTACTTTCCTATCCATGTGCATATTGTATCTACATCGATACAGGTATTTCCTAACATTTGATACGGGCAATCATTGGGCAATTATTTTTCTAACAATAAACATTGTCCTGTAAAATAACAAACTCTAATAAACTCTACACTATGCAAGTCTTGCATAGTGTAGACTTTGCACTTACTTTGAAAAGACTTGCATAGTGTAGAGTTTACAATTTGCAATAGCAGTGTAGAGAGTACTGCAAATCTCCAGCTCATCTGTACACACGAAGGTGAGTAATTCTATAATCACAACAATTTAATAGTAATTTGACTATTCACTAAGCACTGTCTTGTGTTTATACTCATGAAACTGAAAAGATTTGTTTTTTAGGTTGGGTTTTTCAAAAAAGGTTCTGCTGCTTTTTCAAATTTAACAACCTTGTAATGAGAAAAAATAGTTCAAGACATACATACATACATTGATTTCCAGTATCCCAACCAAACCATGCGGCAGTTTACGTGATGTTAGCATGGGGATTTAGTTACCCAGGGTCTAGGGTGTTTCACTAACTGGCCACTAATGACCCTGTTGCGAGGAGTCCAGTTGATGCTGATTAGTATTAACTTTTTTAACGTGAATTGTCAAGATGGCTCTTGGTAGAACTGCAAAATGGCTTAAGTCGTCTTTTTTTCCATGTGGGCTGTCAGTAATTATTCCTCATACTACGGAATAGCTTTAAAATGCTGACTTAAATTAATCTATAAAAAGAAAAAAGAAAAATCATGATTTTTTCTTCATAGGTTCACAGACCAACTAAGTACCAATGATATTCCAGAATGCAAATATCAATGTGCATCTATCATTCACAGAATTTCTCATTTGATTATTAAATTGAATCTGCGTGACGTTGCTAAATACACAGTGTATGGGTTGAGAATAGATGGCGCGTTCAACACCTTAGGAGCACACTGGTGCCCAGAGGTATACCGGATTGATTGGTAGCATTTACATTTATGTAAATAACTGGACACAAGCTTAAACCTTAATGTTAAATGTATTTAAACAATCAAGATCAATTTGTTTATATATAAGAAATTGTATCTCCTCCATAGTGCCACTATTCCACATGTGTGTCCAAGTTACACTTTAACTGAATTTCATTGAAAATGTATAATTCCCATTTTCTATTCTATATCTATTTAATTACATTGATAGATGACCTGTGTATCACCTAAGAAAGCACCAATATGTCTGAGTTTGTATATAATCACCTGCAATCAATCCTGCAATCAATCCTGCAATCAATTTGTTTAGAGGCAATTGAGGAAGTCTCTTTAGTTGCGAAGAGCATTGAGTGGTCAGCCAGTGGTTAGATACTAGATTCCAGTTTTGCTCTATCTCTAGCTTTTTATCTGTCACAGTCCTGCTTTAATTGTTTTTTTTTCTTATTGTATTTTATACTCTAATAAAACTTTTTTTGAGCTACCTGCTGGTGCCTGGTTCCTGTATACCTTCACTGACTATCTGGGACTGTGAAGAGTGCACCCCTACACTGTATTTACAGCGCCTTTCCACTGCTTTGGACCACATGAGTAGTTCTTATTATCAGCCTAGTTTACTATATTGTTAGATATATGCTGCACTATGAGATCTTGTTGTTCCTCTCTTTTATATTAGATGTTTTACTACATCATTATCCCTATTGCTATTAAGGAGAGTATTGCCATTTATACTTTGTTTATTTTTGGGCTGGGTTCCCACCCTGTTTGAATAGAATGCTCTCCCTGGCCATTCCCACCTCCTATAATCTCAGATCCAGTACCAAAACTGTATTTAGTATACTGCATTACGAAAAGAAAGCAGCTCGATCCTCATTTTCTTGTAGAGCACCAAAATTATGGAACCACCTCCCGAACACAATTAAATCTTCCTCCTCACTAAAATCCATTAAGTGATCCCTGTTAACATATCTTAGCACAGCATACACCTATAATTAGTGATGTCGCGAACATAAAATTTTCGGTTCGCGAACGGCGAACGTGAACTTCCGCAAATGTTTGCGAACGGGCGAACCGGGCGAACCGCCATAGACTTCAATGGGCAGGCGAATTTTAAAACCCACAGGGACTCTTTCTGGCCACAATAGTGATGGAAAAGTTGTTTCAAGCGGACTAACAGCTGGACTGTGGCATGCCGGAGGGGGATCCATGGCAAAACTCCCATGGAAAATTACATAGTTGATGCAGAGTCTGGTTTTAATCCATAAAGGGCATAAATCACCTAACATTCCTAAATTGTTTGGAATAACCTGCTTTAAAACATCAGGTATGATGTTGTATCGATCAGGTAGTGTAAGGGTTACGCCCGCTTCACAGTGACAGACCAAACTCCCCGTTTAACGCACCGCAAACAACCACAAACAGTCCATTTGCACAACTGCAAACTCCCCATTTGCACAAGGCTGGATACCAAGCTAGCCATGTCCTGTTCCTTGTCCTCACTTATGTCATTGAAGGTCTCTTCCTCCACCCAGCCACGTACAACACCAAGGGTCCCCGAAAGGTGACAACAAGCCCCCTGGGACGCCTGCTGTGTTTGGTCTTCCACCTCCTCAAGGCCACCTTCCTCCTCTGACTCCTCTTCTTCAGACTCCTCTCTCTGCGTTGCCTCTCTCTCCGTTATGATAAGGTGTGTTAAGTAGTACTATTCCTATCAGTTTAATCACTGTTACGTCCCCTATCAGGGGACGTGTATATAAGGCATCGATTTTAGGAAGCAGGAGATGGAAAAAGATGCTTGGTCGGTCCTCCTACTTCAAATTTGGGGCACTGCGTGTGCAATCTAATGTGCCACCAGATAGGAGTGGTGTGTTAAGTAGTACTATTCCTATTAGTTTAATCCCTGTTACGTCCCCTATCAGGGGACGTGTATATAAGGCATCGATTTTAGGAAGCGGGAGATGGAAAAACATGCTTGGTTGGTCCTCCTACTTCAAATTTGGGGCACTGCGAGTGCAATCTAATGTGCCACCAGATAGGAGTGGTGTGTTAAGTAGTACTATTCCTATCAGTTTAATCCCTGTTACGCCCCCTATCAGGGGATGTGTATATAAGGCATCGATTTTAGGAAGCGGGAGATGGAAAAAGATGCTTGGTCGGTCCTCCTACTTCAAATTTGGGGCACTGCGCATGCAATCTAATGTGCCACCAGATAGGAGTGGTGTGTTAAGTAGTACTATTCCTATCAGTTTAATCCCTGTTACGTCCCCTATCAGGGGACGTGTATATAAGGCATCGATATTAGGAAGAGGGAGATGGAAAAACATGCTTGGTCGGTCCTCCTACTTCAAATTTGGGGCACTGAGTGTGGAATCTAATGTGCCACCAGATAGGAGTGGTGTGTTAAGTATTCCCCCTCATCAGGCCTTTTTTAGTCGAATGTATCGCCCACTGTCAGTCCCTTCGGGATCCATCCCTCATTCATCTTAATAAAGATGAGGTAATCGAGACTTTTTTGACCTAGGCGACTTCTCTTCTCAGTGACAATACCTCCCGCTGCACTGAAGGTCCTTTCTCACAGGACACTTGAAGCGGGGCAGGCCAGAAGTTCTATCGCAAATTGGGATAGCTCAGGCCACAGGTCAAGCCTGCACACCCAGTAGTCAAGGGGTTTATCGCTCCTCAGAGTGTCGATATCTGCAGTTAAGGCGAGGTAGTCTGCTACCTGTCGGTCGAGTCGTTCTCTGAGGGTGGACCCCGAAGGGCTGTGGCGATGCGTAGGACTTAAAAAGCTCCGCATGTCCTCCATCAACAACACGTCTGTAAAGCATCCTGTCCTTGCTAGCGTGGTCGTGGGAGGATTAGGATTTCTTTCACCTCTTCCCCTGTTAGATTCCCGTTGTGCTGTGACATCACCCTTATACGCTGTGTAAAGCATACTTTTTAATTGATTTTGGAACTGCTGCATCCTTTCCGACTTGCCGTAATTCGGTAACATTTCAGGCACTTTCTGCTTATACCGGGGGTCTAGTAGCGTGGACACCCAGTACAGGTTGTTCTCCTTTAGCCTTGTTATACGAGGGTCCCTCAACAGGCCCGACAGCATGAAAGACCCCATTTGCACAAGGTTGGATGCCGAGCTACTCATGTCCTGTTCCTCGTCCTCAGTGATCTCTCTGAAGGTATGTTCTTCCCCCACCCACGTACAACACCACGGGTACCAGATAGGTGACAACGAGCACCCTGGGATGCCTGTTGTGGTTGGTCTTCCTCCTCCTCCTCAAAGCCACATTCCTCCTCTGACTCCTCTTCCTCACAATCCTCTTCCAGCGTTGCCGCAGGTCCAGCAAGCGATGCTGATACGGCTGTTTCTGGTGGTGATGGTGACCACAACTCTTCCTCTTCACGCTCATCTACGGCCTGATCCAGCACTCTTCGCAGGGTACACTCCAGGAATAAAACAAATGGTATGATGTCGCTGATGGTGCCTTCGGTGCGACTGACTAGGTTTGTCACCTCCTCAAAAGGACGCATGAGCCTACAGGGATTGCGCATGAGCGTCCAGCAACGTGGCAAAAAAATTCCCAGCTCCGCAGAGGCTGTCCTAGCACCCCGGTCATACAAATACTCGTTAACGGCTTTTTCTTGTTGGAGCAGGCGGTCGAACATTTGGAGTGTTGAATTCCAACGTGTCGGGCTGTCGCAAATCAAGCGCCTCACTGGCATGTTGTTTCGCCGCTGGATATCGCTGGAAAAGTGTGCCATGGCCGTGTAGGAATGCCTGAAATGGCTACACACCTTCCTGGCCTGCTTAAGGACGTCCTGTAAGCCTGGGTACTTATGCACAAGGCGTTGTATGATCAGATTACACACATGTGCCATGCACGGCACATGTTTCAACTTGCCCAAATGCAATGCCGCCAACAAATTTCTTCCGTTGTCACAAACCACTTTGCCGTTCTCCAGTTGGTACAGAGTCAGCCACTGATCCACCTGTGCGTTCAGAGCAGACAGGAGTGCTGGTCCGGTGTGACTCTTCAGGCAAGTCAACCCCAAGACGGCGTGACACTGCCGTATCCGGGATGTGGAACAGTACCTGGGGAGCTGGGGGGAGTGTCGTTGATGTGGAGCAAGACGCAGCAGCAGAAGAGGACTCAGCCGAGGAGGTTATGGAAGAGGATGGAGTAGGAGGAGTAGAGGAGGTGGCAGCAGGCCTGCCTGCAAGTCGTGGCGGTGTCACCAACTCCTCTGCAGAGCCACGCATTCCATGCTTGGCAGCCGTCAGCAGGTTTACCCAATTTGCAGTGTAGGTGATATACCTGCCCTGACCATGCTTTGCAGACCAGGTATCAGTGGTCAGATGGACCCTTGCCCCAACACTGTGTGCCAGACCTGCCATTACTTCCTTTTGCACAATCTAGTACAGGTTGGGGATTGCCTTTCGTGCAAAGAAATTTCGGCCGGGTACATTCCACTGTGGTGTCCCAATAGCTATGGTACAAGCTGGCGGGCTAAGAGTTCAGTCAAGCCAGCTGTCAGACGCCGGGCAAGGGGGTGACTTTGTGACATTGGCTTCTTACGCTCAAACATGTCCTTGACAGACACCTGACTGTGGGCAGATGAGCGAGAACTGCTCAAGGCGAGAGACGGAGTGGCGGATGGTTGAGAGGGGGAAAGCAGGACAGCAGTGGTTGACGTGGCTGAAGATGCTTGACCAGGAGGAGGATGGCGGCTTTGAGATTGTGTGCTGCTTGTACTCATGTGTTGATCCCATAGGCGTTTGTGATGTGCGATCATGTGCCTTCGCAAAGCAGTTGTACCTAGGTGGGTGTTGGACTTCCCACGACTCAGTTTCTTTTGGCACAGGTTGCAAATGGCATCGCTGTTGTCAGAGGCAGACACACAAAAAAAATGCCACACTGCTGAGCTCTGCAATGACGGCATTCTGGTGGTGGCAACAGCATACGTTCATTGACGTGCTGTCTGGCTGACCCCGGGTGCCGATGCATCCTGTCTGACTGTGCCACTAGCTCCTTGCGACGACCTCCCCCTGCTTCCAACTTGTCTCTTCCTCCTCCTCTCTGTCTCCCAATCTGAACTTTCCCCCGTTCTTCTTCTCTTCTGGCGGGCACCCAAGTGACATCCACGGACGCATCGTCTTCATCAACCGCTTCACTTGTATCTGACAACTCAGCAAAGGAAGCAGCAGTGGGTACAAGATCATCATCACACCGTACGTGTGTAATGCTGCCTGACTGAGACATATCCCTGTTATCTACATCCTCTGGCAATAATGGTTTCGCATCACTCATTTTTTCCAACTGATGTGTAAATAACTCCTCTGACATACCAAGTGAAGCGGCTGTGGTGCTAGTGTTGGTGGTGGCGGCAGGCGGGCGAGTGGTAACTTGAGAGGTGCCCGAAGCTAAGCTGGAGGAGGATGGTGCGTCGAGGTTCCGAGCGGAAGCTGTAGAAGATTGGGTGTCCTGTGTTAGCCAGTCAACTATGTCCTCAGAACTTTTCAAGTTCAGGGTACATGGTACTTGAGAGGTGCCCGAAGCTAAGCTGGAGGAGGATGGTGCGTCGAGGTTCCGAGCGGAAGCTGTAGAAGATTGGGTGTCCTGTGTTAGCCAGTCAACTATGTCCTCAGAACTTTTCAAGTTCAGGGTACGTGGCCTCTGAACACTGGGCATTATTCTAGGTGCCAAATGGAATCACAGAACCACGACCACGACGGCCCCTGCGGGGTGGCCTGCCTCTGCCTGTCATTTTTTTTTTCGATTAGTGGTACTATGCGTGCAAGCTACTATGACAACAGATATGAGTGGCACTGGTGTGACACTGTGCCCTGGCAGGCCCTGAAACGCACACTCATGAAGGAAACTGACTGCTATTATATTACAGTCCAAGAAGTTTAGTTTTTTTTAAAATGCAAGCTATTGGGACACCAGATATGAGTGAGTGGTGGCACTGGGCAGGCCCTGAAATGCACACTCGTGAAGAAAACTGACTGCTATTATATTACAGTCCAAAAAGGTTTTTTTTTTGTTAAATGCAAGCTATTGGGACAGCAGTGAGTGAGTGGTGGCACTGGGCAAGTGGGCACAGTATACGCTGTGAGCCTGACACACACGCTGGCAGACAACTAACTGCTATTCAATCTATTACAGTCAAAATTGTATTTTTATTTTAAAAAAATGTACACTACTGTTGCACCAGATATGAGTTGCACTGGTGTGCTACTGTGTCCAGGCAGACCCTGAAACGCACACTAGTGAAGGAAACTGACTGATATTATATTACAGTCCAAAAAGGTTTTTTTGTTAAATGCAAGCTATTGTGACACCAGTGAGTGAGTCCTGGCACTGGGCAGGCCCTGAAACGCACACTAGTGAAGGAAACTGACTGCTATTATACTACATTAAAAAAGTTTTTTTTTGTTTAAATGCAAGCTATTGTGACACCAGTGAGTGAGTGGTGGCACTGGGCAAGTGGGCACAGTATATGCTGTGAGCCTGACACACAGGCTGGCTGGCAGGCAGGCAACTGCAATTACATTACACAGAAAAAAAAAAAAAGCAGACTGATGTTCTAGCCCTAAAAAGGGCTTTTTGGGGTGCTGTCCTTACAGCAGAGATCAGATCAGTCCTTCAGGACTGTAGTGGACACTGAATACACTAGCCTAGCTATCAATTTCCCTATCAAATCAGCAGCAGCTACACTGCCCCTACTCTCACTAAGAATGCAGCTTCACAATGAATGTAAAATGGATGCTGTCCAGGAGGTGGGAGGGTCCGGGAGGGAGGGTCTGCTGCTGAATGGCTGGAATGTGTCTGCTGACTGTGAGGTACAGGCCAGGGTCAAAGTTTACTCAATGATGACGAATAGGGGGCGGACCGAACAGCGCATGTGTTCGCCATCCGTGGCCAGGGACGCCATCAGGGGGTGACAACCATAACAGTTGTCACGGGCCCGGCAGCCCTGGGGGCCCACGTGTAGCGCATGCTGATGGGGCCCATCGGGTGGCCCACTCACTTAGGGCCACCCGATGGGCCCTGTATCTTCAGGGGCCTGGTCAGTGCTGCGGCCGTGCAATAGCGCGACCGGGCCCCTTTAAAAAAATCCCAACCGCAAAGTACTGCTCGGAGGAAGTGGCCGTCACTTCCTCCCAGCTCCCTCCCCTCAGCGCCGCGCGGAGGCAAGAAAGACAGGCCGCAGTCCGCAGGAGCCACGCCGACTCCCATCAGCCACAGCCTTCCACCTGCAAAAAAAGGTAAGAAAAATTAGCTGTATTTGTGTATGTATGTCAGTATGTATGTCAGTATGTCTGTGTGTATGTTAGAATTTCTGTGTGTATGTTAGAATGTCTGTATGTATGTCATAATGTCTGTGTGTATGTCAGTATGTCTGTGTGTCTGTATGTATGTATATATGTATGTATGCCAGTATGAATTAATGTATGTCTGTGTGTATGTATGTAATGTCGGTGTATGTATGTGTAAGTCCTCATGCATGTGTGTCTGTATGTATGTTAGTATGTCTCAGTATGTGTGTGTCAGTACATATGTCTATATGCGTGTATTTCTGTTTCAGTATGTGTGTCTGTTAGTATGTATTTTTGTGTGTGTGTGTGTCTGTTTCTTTTTGTATCAGTGTGTGTTTTTGTGTCTGTGTGTATTCCTGTGGGCGGGATTTGGAGGCGGACCCTGTGGGCGGGATTGGAGGCGGGCCCCAGGGGGCCCAGACCCTGAGCTGAGTTAGGGGCCCCAAAATTTCTGGTGGCGGCCCTGTCCGTGGCTGATTATGGCTGATTATATTTCTTACCTGTTCTGTGTTAAATGAATATGTGTATATTAATATTACTTAGAATGTTTAATATTATACTGTGTATTTTAATATTACTTTGTATATTTAATATTATTCTTTACCATATTGTTAAAATGCAATGTTTGTGGTCCCAGCACATACATTGAAATCTTAATGTATCCTTCCTGGTAAATTATTTTATAAATAAATACATGTCATTGCACTGCACGTGCATTTTATTAGTAGCGTAATTGTCTACATGAGCCTGAGTACATTTCTGTGACTGACAAAAAGCTAACACATACAGCCTGGATAAAAGGAGGCACCTAGAGCTATTTAGACATCCTAATGTTATTAATACATTTTAATTTTGTTTTCATTTCTCTCCACATTGCGTAGTACACTCGTGAAAGCTGTTAACTTAATTGCTCAGTCTAATTATTGTGTAATTAAATAAGTTTTGAGTTACAACATAAACTGAATTATTAGTAGTTAGTGTCTTTGGCAATTCCCAAACCAGGTGATGACGAGCCATGCTTGCTTGAACCAAGCTGCTTGGCCTATCTTTGAAACTACGTCTGCAAGTCTCCTTCAGAAGTACGAATGTGACCCAGGTAAGTTATCCAAGTGTTCTAGAACAGTTTGACAAATTACTCTGAGAAGGTGCAAGGACACTCATGGCACCATAACCACTACATTGATCTGTAGTGGTTATAATTTTTTGAGTATTCCTTAACTCACTAAAAAGCATCACAATTCACACAAACATGTATTTTGGATTTGATAACTGAAAGTTTAACAGATTTGAAAAGGGATTCTTTACAAAGTCTATTCACAAAGGTCCAGCATTTCAATTGATTTTATAACCTGGAAAAAACAACAATTTGATTATTTTATCTCGCTGCCCAGCTGTAATTTATTTTTATTGGCATACAAATAGAAATATGCCTTATCAATTCATGCTATTACACGAGTAACTGTTCAAGGACAAAATAAAAAAAAGAGAAAAGAAAAATACCTTGTATTATAAAGGTTATTGTTAAAAGGCTGTTTTTGTACACTATGTAAAGCCATGCTGCAGGCAATGTCACTTTGCCACAGTTAAATACTGACTCAGGTGTTGGATTGTAGTGAGGATCTAAAACAACAAGCTGCCTTTTAGTGCAGATTATTATGCTAATGTGATGCTTTAATTTGATGTTTTAGGTAGGCAGGTGCAAAAAATAAGCCTTGTATCTCTTTGTGACCTAGCTTGGGTGGCAGGGGTGACAAAATCTAATATGAAACTATTCACAATTTTGAGAAAAAAACAACCTCTAGATTAAATTATTTTAATGCAAAGCTCTCTCATCTTTTATCTGTTTAACTAATGCAATCCTGTTAATAAACAGGTCTATACGAGAAGGTCAGTGCCTTCAGAGGCAAACCCCATCAGATTCCTTTTTTCTTCGAGTATGGATCTGTGACTTTTCGCGTGAAAACATTTTTACATGAATGTGACTGCATTTTTTATGTGTCTGTGTGAATGAATTAAGTGAAGTCCATGAAGTCATAGTTTGACAGGTTTGGTGTCCAGCACCTACAATGGCCTCCACAGGGCCCAGACCTCAACCATATTGATCATTGTTGGGTTGAATTGAAACCCACATTGTGAGATAGACTTTCTCATCTAACATTAGTGCAAACATTCAGCCAAAAATAATTTGTGAGTTAGGCAATTTTCCACAGACACAATTCAAAATCTTGTGGAAAGTCTTCTCAGAAGAGTGGCAGCTATTATAGCAGAAAATGGGGTGGGGGGAGATGCCATATTAATACCCAAGGTTTTAGAATGGAATGCCCATCAAGCTCATAAAGGTGTGATGGTCAGGTGACTATGGCCATAATGTACATGGGTCATGGGCATTAATATACAGCTAGAACCTGTACATGTCTTAGACATGTGCATAGAATGGATTGACATTTATATTTCAGATCTTTTTTGAACTACCTTGTTAACATTAAAAAAAGATTAATGTTAATGAATATCTCATTATTCTGACACATGCCATCACTTAGTGGTGAATATATATTTACATTTCTTAATGGTTCGATTGTCCACTACACTAATAATAATTGCACCTAGGTCTCCCTACATTTACAGACATGCTGCCTACTGTCCTCTAATTAAAGACAGGAGTTGATAGCTGCAGGCAAAGCACAGTGACCTCAAATCATCCACACATCTCCTGATTGAGAGTGGCAAATGTACAACTCATGAAAGCATTTAAAATGCAAATATTTTCATTTGGTTTAGTTAAAATATTAAACATATTTACAAAGCTATACATCCTTTGGCCTGTTTTCTTTCTTTTTTTTTTTTTTTAACTCAGTTCAGTTTTAACATTTTAACTTAAAAATAAATTTTAACTTAAAAAGAAATTATCACCTAAAAATTAAAAAAAATTAAAATTCAAATGATTATTTTCCATATTAAATCCTCTCCTTTCAGCGTGACAAGGAAATATGTATTTCCTAAAATGTATGATAGTTTTTCTCTTCTCCAAAATATGCAAGTATCTGTAAATGGCCATGTGGACAGATCTGCTTGTTAAAATATAAAGTAACAGATTTTTAAGTGACGGTGTTATGTGGAGGCATGTGAGCCATTAAATACATATTTCTGCCATGGTGTCTACAAGGGTTCCAAACAGTATTACAGACCAACTGCTTTGAAATGGAACTGTTATTTTTTTTAATCTCACAGATTGATGGAGAAATCCGAACAAGTTTGGGCAGCAATGGCATCCCTGAAATCTGTTACTATTTGTTTTCCCTTTGAAATAGAGTTAAGTTTTTTAGTAAGTGTATCTAAAGTAGGATCTATACACTCTACTTTAAAGATGATCTGCCATTTTCTTTCCTTTCCTTACTTGCATTTATTAATAGTTATTAACTTTTCTTCCTTGGGCCAGATCTCAATATGTCAACACAGCCATTTTGTTCTCCTCTTTCCATGATGTATGCTGTTTGCCCTAATGTGGGATCGTACTGATAACTTGGGGGGTACACTTAATTGTAAACTTAAACAGAATCCTGCTTTAAGCCTGGTCCATTTTCATGTTTTGTCAACACGAGTATAATATATTATGAAAAGTAGTCCCTATTTTCCTTATGTATTTTGTTTAACCCATTAACCCCTTAAGGACCAAACTTCTGGAATGAAAGGGAATCATGACTTGTCACACATGTCATGTGTCCTTAAGGGGTTAAAACTACAGCACTCAGGAAAAAAAATTGAAATAGATTCCAATTTAGTGAGGTATAGTGATGTACCGAACTGTCCGCCGGCGAACAGTTCCCGGCGAACTTAGCGTGTTCGCGTTGGGCAAACTTTGACCCTGTGCCTCTCGGTCAGCAGACACATTCCAGCCAATCAGCAGCACTCCCTCCCTTCCACACCCTCCAACCTCCCTCCCAGCATCCATTTTCGATTCATTCTGAAGCTGCATGCTTAGTGAGAGGAGGGAAAGTTTAGCTGCTGCTGATTAGATAGGGAAATTGATAGCTAGGCTAGGGTATTCAGTGTCCACTACAATCCTGAAGGACTCATCTGATCTCTGCTGTAAGGACAGCACCCCAAAAAGCCCTTTTTAGGGCTATAACATCAGGCTGCTTTTTTTTTTTTTTTCCTGTGTAATGTAATTGCAGGTGCCTGCCTGCCTGCCTGCTTCTGTGTGAGGTTCACATTGGATACTGTGCCTACTTGCCCAGTGCCACCACTCATATCTGTTTTAACAATAGGTTAAGCTTTACATTTAAAATAAATTTTTTTTTTTCACTGTAATAGAAGAGCAGTTGCCTGCCTGCCAGCTTCTGTGTGAGGTTCACATTGGATACTGTGCCCACTTGCCCAGTGCCGCCACTCATATCTGTTTTAACAATTGGTTAAGCTTTAGATTTAAAATAAATAATTTGTTTTCACTGTAATAGAAGAGCAGTTGCCTGCCTGCCAGCTTCTGTGTCAGGTTGGATGCCTTGCCCATTTGCACAGTCAGTGCCACCACTCATATCTGTTTTAACAATTGGTTAAGCTTTAGATTTTAAATAAATCATTTTTTTCACTGTAATAGAAGAGCAGTTGCCTGCCTGCCAGCTTCTGTGTCAGGTTGGATGCCTTGCCCATTTGCACAGTCAGTGCCACCACTCATATCTGTTTTAACAATTGGTTAAGCTTTAGATTTTAAATAAATCATTTGTTTTCATTGTAATAGAAGAGCAGTTGCCTGCCTGCCAGCTTCTGTGTGAGGTTCACATTGGATACTGTGCCTACTTGCCCAGTGCCACCACTCATATCTGTTTTAACAATAGCTTAAGCTTTAGATTTTAAAGAAATCATTTTTTTTCACTGTAATAGAAGAGCAGTTGCCTGCCTGCCAGCTTCTGTGTCAGGTTGGATGCCTTGCCCATTTGCACAGTCAGTGCCACCACTCATATCTGTTTTAACAATAGCTTAAGCTTTAGATTTTAAAGAAATAATTTTTTTTTCACTGTAATAGAAGATCAGTTAGTTGTCTGCAAGCGTCTGGGTGTCAGGCCTACTTCAGCGTGTGCTCTGCAGACCTGTGCCAGCGTGCTTTGACAGTTGCCAATCATATCTGGTGTCTCTTTAGCGTGCTTTTACAAAGAAAAAAGGTTTCCAGTGTAAGCTAATAGCAGCCAGTCAGTGTCCTTCAAGCGGCTCTGTCAGGCCTTCCTTCAGCGTGTGCCCTGCACAACCCTGCCAGCGTACTTTGACAGTTGCCACTCATATCTGGTGTCTCTATAGCATGCTTTTACAACCAAAATTTTGTTTCCACTGTAATAGAAGAGCAGTTGCCTGCCTGCCAGCTTCTGTGTGAGGTTCACATTGGATACTGTGCCTACTTGCCCAGTGCCACCACTCATATCTGTTTTAACAATAGCTTAAGCTTTAGATTTTAAAGAAATCATTTTTTTTCACTGTAATAGAAGAGCAGTTGCCTGCCTGCCAGCTTATGTGTCAGGTTGGATGCCTTGCCCATTTGCACAGTCAGTGCCACCACTCATATCTGTTTTAACAATAGCTTAAGCTTTAGATTTTAAAGAAATCATTTTTTTTCACTGTAATAGAAGATCAGTTAGTTGTCTGCAAGCGTCTGGGTGTCAGGCCTACTTCAGCGTGTGCTCTGCAGACCTGTGCCAGCGTGCTTTGACAGTTGCCAATCATATCTGGTGTCTCTTTAGCGTGGTTTTACAAAGAAAAAAGGTTTCCAGTGTAAGCTAATAGCAGCCAGTCAGTGTCCTTCAAGCGGCTCTGTCAGGCCTTCCTTCAGCGTGTGCCCTGCACAACCCTGCCAGCGTACTTTGACAGTTGCCACTCATATCTGGTGTCTCTATAGCGTGCTTTTACAACCAAAATTTTGTTTCCACTGTAATAGAAGAGCAGTTGCCTGCCTGCCAGCTTCTGTGTGAGGTTCACATTGGATACTGTGCCTACTTGCCCAGTGCCACCACTCATATCTGTTTTAACAATAGCTTAAGCTTTAGATTTTAAAGAAATCATTTTTTTTCACTGTAATAGAAGAGCAGTTGCCTGCCTGCCAGCTTCTGTGTCAGGTTGGATGCCTTGCCCATTTGCACAGTCAGTGCCACCACTCATATCTGTTTTAACAATTGGTTAAGCTTTAGATTTTAAATAAATCATTTTTTTCACTGTAATAGAAGAGCAGTTGCCTGCCTGCCAGCTTCTGTGTCAGGTTGGATGCCTTGCCCATTTGCACAGTCAGTGCCACCACTCATATCTGTTTTAACAATTGGTTAAGCTTTAGATTTTAAATAAATAATTTGTTTTCATTGTAATAGAAGAGCAGTTGCCTGCCTGCCAGCTTCTGTGTGAGGTTCACATTGGATACTGTGCCTACTTGCCCAGTGCCACCACTCATATCTGTTTTAACAATAGCTTAAGCTTTAGATTTTAAAGAAATCATTTTTTTTCACTGTAATAGAAGAGCAGTTGCCTGCCTGCCAGCTTCTGTGTCAGGTTGGATGCCTTGCCCATTTGCACAGTCAGTGCCACCACTCATATCTGTTTTAACAATAGCTTAAGCTTTAGATTTTAAAGAAATCATTTTTTTCATTGTAATAGAAGAGCAGTTGCCTGCCTGCCAGCTTCTGTGTGAGGTTCACATTGGATACTGTGCCTACTTGCCCAGTGCCACCACTCATATCTGTTTTAACAATAGCTTAAGCTTTAAATTTTAAAGAAATCATTTTTTTCACTGTAATTGAAGAGCAGTTAGTTGTCTGCAAGCGTCTGGGTGTCAGGCCTACTTCAGCGTGTGCTCTGTAGACCTGTTCCAGCGTGCTTTGACAGTTGCCAATCATATTCGGTGTCTCTTTAGCGTGCTTTTAAAACCAAAATTTATTTTTCACTGTTATAGATTGAATAGCAGTTACTTGTCTTCAAGCGGGTGTGTCAGTCCTTCCTTCAGCGTGTGCTCTGCAGAACTGTTCCAGTGCACATTGCCAATCATATCTGGTGTCTCTATAGCGTGCTTTTAAAACCAAAATTTATTTTTCACTGTTATAGATTGAATAGCAGTTACTTGTCTTCAAGCGGTGATGCGCAACCATTATTGCTAGAGGATGTAGATAACAGGGATATGTCTCAGGCAGGCAGCATTAAACACATGGAGGTACGGTGTGATGATGATGATGTTGTACCCGCTGCTGCTTCCTTTTGTGAGTTGTCAGATACAAGCGAAGCGGTTGATGATGACGATGCGTCCATGGATGTCACGTGGGTGCCCGCTCGGCAAGAAGAAGAACAGGGCGAAAGTTCAGATGGGGAGACAGAGAGGAGGAGGAGACGAGTTGGAAGCAGGGGGGGGTCGTCGCAAGGAGCTAGTGGCACAGTCAGACAGCATGCACTGGCACCCGGGGTCAGCCCGACAGCACGCCAATCAACGCATGCTGTGTCCACCACCAGAATTCCGTCATTGCAGAGCTCAGCAGTGTGGCATTTTTTTTGTGTGTCTGCCTCGGACAACAGCGATGCCATTTGCAACCTGTGCCAAAGGAAACTGAGTCGTGGGAGGTCCAACACCCACCTAGGTACAACTGCTTTGCGTAGGCACATGATCTCACATCACAAACGCCTATTGGATCAACACATGAGTACAAGCAGCACGCCTACTCTAAGTCGCCATCCTCCTCCTGGTCTAGCATCTTCAGCCACGTCAACCACTGCTGTCCTTCTTGCCCCCTCTCAACCATCCGCCACTCCGTCTCCCGCCTTGAGCAGTTCCCGCTCATCTGCCCACAGTCATGTGTCTGTCAAGGACATGTTTGAGCGTAAGAAGCCAATGTCACCAAGTCACCCCCTTGCCCAGCGTCTGACAGCTGGCTTGTCCGAACTATTAGCCCGCCAGCTTTTACCATACAATCTGGTTGAGTCTGAGGCGTTCAAAAAATTTGTAGCTATTGGGACACCGCAGTGGAAGGTACCTGGCCGGAATTTCTTTTCACAAAAGGCAATCCCCAACTTGTACTCGATTGTGCAAAAGGAAGTCATGGCATGTCTGGCACACAGTGTTGGGGCAAGGGTCCATCTGACCACTGATACCTGGTCTGCAAAGCATGGTCAGGGCAGGTATATCACCTACACTGCGCATTGGGTAAACCTGCTGACGGCTGACAAGCAAGGAATGCGTGGCATTGCAGAGGAGTTGGTGACACCGCCACGAATTGCAGGCAGTCCTGCTGCCACCTCCTCTACTCCTCCTACTCCATCCTCTTCCATAACCTCCTCGGCTGAGTCCTCTTGTGCTGCTGCGTCTTGCTCCACATCAACGGCACCCCCCCAGCTCCCCAGGTACTATTCCACATCCCGGATACGGCAGTGTCACGCCGTCTTGGGTTTGACTTGCTTGAAAGCAGAGAGTCACACCAGACAAGCACTCCTGTCCGCCCTGAATGCACAGGTGGAAAAGTGGCTGACTCCGCAGCAACTGGATATCGGCAAAGTGGTGTGTGACAACGGAAAAAATTTGATAGCGGCATTGAAGTTGGGCAAGTTGACACATGTGCCGTGCATGGCACATGTGTGTAATCTGATCGTACAACGCTTTGTGCATAAGTACACAGGCTTACAGGACATCCTGAAGCAGGCCAGGAAGGTGTGTGGCCATTTCAGGCGTTCCTACACGGCCATGGCTCACTTTGCCGATATCCAGCGGCGAAACAACATGCCAGTGAGGCGCTTGATTTGCGACAGCCCTACACGTTGGAATTCAACACTCCTAATGTTCGACCGCCTGCTCCAACAAGAAAAAGCTGTTAATGAATATTTGTATGACTGGGGTGCTAGGACAGCCTCTGGGGAGCTTGGAATTTTTTTGCCACGTTACTGGACGCTCATGCGCAATGCCTGTAGGCTCATGCGTCCTTTTTTTTTTTCAACGTATATTAACATTTTTAGTATACAAATGTAAAAACATATCCCATGCTTTACCCATTTTACAGTACAACTGTACACATGCAACAGAAAAGAAATCACTGAAATTCAACAACACAAAGCTTACATGGGCTTTGAGGTGTTTGCCAAAATGCATGTATTTGTAGCCCAGATATAACAGTGGCTATAATTAACCTATGTAAACTTGTCACATCTGGCACACTTATACATTACTAAACACAGAATAGTAGTGAACTAAAAAACAAATTAAAAAATTCTGGTATTTGAAGAATATATTCAAATCATTCGTTTTTTGCCTACATTTTGTCATTCAGTTTTCAATTCAGTACAAATAGATGTTCAGTGAATAAACAGCTTAATATGGGGTTGTTGCTTGCTAAAAACAGACAGTTATGCTTTCTTCAGAAAACAATTATTGAACATTTGAAACTCCCATAGAAAGTATGGCTTTCAACTTACTGAGACAAATTAAAATTTCAGCTTTGATGTTCAGCACATTACATGTATTTTTTTCAATATTTCGCTAAAACATAACAGTTAAAAAAAAACAAAAAACGTAAATATAACAAAACTACAACATTTATGCAAAAGGTTGAGGTCCTGCAGTAAAATGTTGATCAGATAAGAAGTTAGGTGGTATTATTTGTGAAAGCGGGTAAGAGAAGAGATTGGCTGGGTCAATGGACAATGGATTTACTGCATGAGTAGGGGGCAACATACCATGCCAGCCAGGGTAGGCTGCTTCTGGATACAATGGAAAAGATGGATATGGGAGACCTGCTGGAACAGTATTTGGCACATGGAGAGGTGGCATAATATTAGCACCCTGACTCTCTCCTATAATTACAGAGAATTCTCCTGGGAACTGAAGGCCATTGCTAAAATTTTGGAGCATATTCATGATCTCAGGCATGCCAACTTCCTCTCCTGTATCCTCAGAATTCTGATTCCACTGCTCAAAATTTGGGAAACCTGGAGGAGGGAGCCCTTGCTCGGCCATTTGTCTCTCCTCTCGTTCAACATCTGCTAATATGTCAGAGAAAATATCATCTGGGATATCCAAACCTTTATGTTTCTTGGAAGATTTTTTGGGATAAGCTGTCCAGGAAGGATGGCTTGGAAGAAGCAAGATCAGAAGCAGAATAGGTCTTCCAAACCTGGACCTCCCAAAGGACGCAATCTTTGAGGGATGGGTTGGCCAGCAGGTAGAGGCACTAGGAACGCCTCCATGCCATGACTTCTGATGATTGCATATCTCAGCTTCCGATTAAGATAAGAATACAGCCGAGCATATGAAACTGCATCACTTGACGTTCTTTGATTCAGTCGGATCACACACATGTCCTTGGTGCACTCTGGCCAGATAAGATCCACATATTCCCAAACAGACTCTTGCAAAATGCATCCTTCGGATGTTAACACTTTTGGTAAATCCTGGCAAAGATGACTGCTATAACCAGACTCTGGCGTGGCTGTAACTTTAAACTGCTTTATAGAGAACATGTGAAGGAATCCCTTCCACACACTTGAGTCTGCTGGATCTGTGAGTCTAGTATCTGGATCCTACAATTTCTTGTTCTTCTTTTCAATGCATGAAGAATGTTGATTGCCATTAGTTATATGGTGTTTCCATATTTTCTCTGGTTTCTTGGTAATTACCCATTGGCTTAAGTCAGCATCACCTGGGGGGTTTATCAGCCCTTTGCATATAAGGCAGTCCTGATCTAAAAGGTGGCTCTTGTGTTGGGATGTTGTGTCCCTTTTCTCTGAGATGCAATCCTGCTGAGAATCCTGAGGCTGCCACACAGAATCAGACAGATCCTCTAGGGTCAAGTTCTGATCGGGCACGGTATCAATTTCAATTAACCCCTTGTGTGTCAGCTTTGTCATCTGAATCTGGTATGGCTGTCTTTCCTCTTTCTCGATTAGTTCCAGTGCATGTTTTCACTTTTGAATTCTCCAGTTGGCCAGCTCCTGTGCAGCCATTTACGTTGCACTCATTAGAACCAAACACTGTGGGGTGATTTCACCAAGGACCACACGACGGAACAGGATCTGATTTTTAGGGTCCTTCAAATTGAAAAGGAGGCTCCGGTATTTATTCTTATATCTGCTGTCAGTACACAGGAAAAGTTTAAATATTTCTTGTTCTACGTTCTCTGCAACTCCACGCACCGACTCATCCAATACGTGAAGATCTGGGGTTTCTTTGACTCTCCTCAGTAGTGTATCAAACAGAGTCTGCACTGTGATAACACGGACATCTTCAGGACATAACTCAACTATTTGCAGATAGGCAGTCTGCAGCTTCTCTTTTTCACCTGTTCTCTTCTTTCTCTTATGCGTATTCTTGTCTATATGCAGGTGGTCTCTTGCCTTTCTTTTAACCAATTCGTTCCTTCCATATGGTTTCAAAAGATCTCTGGCATCATTACTTTCAACGCAAATAACGTCATCATAGTTAGTCTCCTCATTATTCACCGGGAAGAGAGTGTTTGCACTGACTACCCACTGACTACCCACTATGGCAGTTCCTAAAATGGCTGCCATATACACGTCCACTGATAGGAGACGCGGAAGGTATTAAACTGATATGAACAATACTCCACTCCTATCAGTAGGTCCGTCCCATTGTGATTTATGCCCCCCACCCACCGCGCAGGGATGGGGGCCGGGGGGGAGGAAAGTAGGCCCCCATTGTGATTTATGGCCCCCACCCACCGCGCAGGGGTTGGGGAGGACAGTAGCTCCCCCCAGTGTGTATCATGGGCTTTGAGGAAAGTTGTCAATCCATACCTGCCTTGTGACCCTTTGTAGGGGTAACAGCCCCTATTCTGCTCTGTGTCAGTGTGTATCATGGTCTCTGTGGACGGTGAACAGTCTCTATTCTGCTCTGTGTCAGTGTGTATTATGGTCTCTGTGGACAGGGAACAGTCTCTATTCTGCTCTGTGTCAGTGTGTATCAGGGGTTTTGAGGACAGGTGTCAATCCATATCTGCCAAGTGACCCTATGTAGGGGTAACAGTCCCTATTCTGCTCTGTGTCAGTGTGTATCATGGTCTCTGTGGACGGTGAACAGTCTCTATTCTGCTCTGTGTCAGTGTGTATCATGGTCTCTGTGGACAGGGAACAGTCTCTATTCTGCTCTGTGTCAGTGTGTATCAGGGGTTTTGAGGACAGGTGTCAATCCATATCTGCCAAGTGACCCTATGTAGGGGGAACAGTCCCTATTCTGCTCTGTGTCAGTGTGTATCAGGGGTTTTGAGGACAGGTGTCAATCCATATCTGCCAAGTGACCCTATGAAGGGGGAACAGTCCCTATTCTGCTCTGTGTCAGTGTGTATCATGGTCTCTGTGGACGGTGAACAGTCTCTATTCTGCTCTGTGTCAGGGCAGGCCTTTGAGGACAGGTGTCAATTTTAAGGTGATTTCTGCCCTTTATGGATTAAAAGCAGACTCTGCATCAACTGTGCAATTTTCCATTGGAGTTTTGCCATGGATCCCCCTCCGGCATGCCACAGTCCAGGTGTTAGTCCCCTTGAAACAACTTTTCCATCACTTTTGTGGCCAGAAAGAGTCCCTGTTGGTTTTAAAATTCGCCTGCCCATTGAAGTCAATGGCGGTTCGCGCGGTTCGCGCGGTTCGCCGGTTCGCGAACATTTGCGGAAGTTCGCGTTCGCCGTTCGCGAACCGAAAATTTCGGGTTCGCGACAACACTAGTGAGGTATATAGAAGAACATCAGATAAAGTTTATTATTGGTGATAGTTGCATTGGTTTCCATAGTAATTTTCCCAGTTTTAAAACTTTGTATATTTTTTTTTCAGAACAAAACACTTGGATATGTTAACAATATATTATGCTGTAAGGGGACATAGCTTTAGCACTGGATAAGATGGCTGCATAACTCCTGTGCTCCCCAATGACTCAGCAAAAAAATATCTAGAGTCTAATTATAAAGACACATCATAGACCATATAGCACACAAAGGACTTTGGAATCAGAAACGTGCCCTGTGACACCCTCTCTGTGCCTATACATACTTAGCATTCTCAGTCTACGGTCCTCCCAGTTATTGGGCGCATTACCAGGGCTTTAACAGGATCAGTTCTTTTATACACTTTAATTTGGTTCCCTTCCTGTATCTAATATTGCTTTTACAAGGATTCACCCAGGGGTAGTTGTCATACTCTACACCAGGGGGCAGCATGCTTACACACAGGTTGGGTATCTCATTTACCTTGGGATTTTTAATTTTTTTTTCTCCCAAGTCTGTATGTTCACTCTACGAAGTTAAGGGCCAACTAAATAACAGACTTGTACTGGTAGACGCATCATATGTCCTGATTTTGCATTATCTCCACACATAAAATCATGGGGTCACTGCCATGCCATTCCAAGTCAGAATCTTTGGTCTTGAGATTTTACTTTCTTAAATTTGACCTTACATTACTTGTTCCTTACTTATTTTTTTTCTTCATCTCTTTGAATTAGTGGCAAGTCAGCCTAGCATATAAAGCTCTGATTATTTTGATTCATGTATCATGTGTTTACTAATGAACGCTGGTAAATAGTGCTATATAATATGTTCATTTCCAGATAGTCTTTCTTTTTTGTATGAATCAATCTCAATGCTTTTGAGTAAAGCTGGTGCCTCTGGAGCCACAAAGGCAACCTTTGGCACTCCAGATGTGTGGACTGCATTACCCATGATGCTTTGCCAGCATTATGGCTGTAAGAGCCATATGGGTGATGTAGTCCACAATATCTAGATTGCTGAAGGTTGCCTACACTTGATATAGACTGACAGACTGCTGGAATGCACTTCACCCTGAGGAACGTGACTTTACCTTTTTCTCACACCTACACTTCTCCTACTCAAGAATAGATTATTTCTTTGACACATTACCATCTATATATCTATACAAACATCTTACAGCCACTTAGTCGCACCAGCACCCAATATGATTACAATCACTTCACCCCTCTATAAAGCAACGGTTTCCCACTGTAGACTAAATTACTCTTTTCTATTCAACACTCTAATTTTATCTGAAGCTAAGAACGTTCTAATACATTATTTCAAAGAAAACGGCCTCAACTCCCATGGAAAATTACATAGTTGATGCAGAGTCTGGTTTTAATCCATAAAGGGCATAAATCAGGTGCTTTAAAACATCAGGTATGATGTTGTATCGATCAGGTAGTGTAAGGGTTACGCCCGCTTCACAGTGACAGACCAAACTCCCCGTTTAACGCACCGCAAACAACCGCAAACAGTCCATTTGCACAACTGCAAACTCCCCATTTGCACAAGGTTGGATACCAAGCTAGCCATGTCCCGTTCCTTGTCCTCACTGATGTCATTGAAGGTCTCTTCCTCCACCCAGCCACGTACAACACCAAGGGTCCCTGAAAGGTGACAACAAGCCCCCTGTATTTTTTTTTTAAATGTACACTACTGTTACACCAGATATGAGTTGCACTGGTGTGACACTGTGCACTGGCAGGCCCTGAAACGCACACGTGTGAAGTAAACTGACTGCTATTATTTCACAGTCAAATTTCTATATTTTTTTTAAATGTACACTACTGTTACACCAGATATGAGTTGCAGTGGTGTGACACTGTGCCCTGGCAGGCCCTGAAACGCACACGTGTGAAGGAAACTGACTGCTATTATATTACAGTCAAAAAAGTGGTTTTTTTTTTTTTAAATGCAAGCTATTGTGACACCAGTGAGTGAGTGGTGGCACTGGGCAGGCCCTGAAATGCACACTAGTGAAGGAAACTGACTGCTATTATATTACAGTCAAAAAAGTTTTTTTTTTTTAAAATGCAAGCTATTGTGACACCAGTGAGTCAGTGGTGGCACTGGGCAAGTGGGCACAGTATACGCTGTGAGCCTGATACACACGCTGGCAGGCAACTGCAATTAGATTACACAGGAAGGAAAAAAAAAGCAGACTGATGTTCTAGCCCTAAAAAGGGCTTTTTGGGGTGCTGCCCTTACAGCAGAGATCAGATGTGTCCTTCAGGACTGTAGTGGACACTGAATACACTAGCCTAGCTATCAATTTCCCTATTAAATAAGCAGCAGCACACTGTCCCTCCTCTCACTAAGAATGGAGCCTCCGAATGAATCTAAAATGGATGCTGTCCAGGAGGTGGGAGGGTCTGGGAGGGAGGGTGAGCTGCTGATTGGCTTGAATGTGTCTGCTGACTGTGAGGTACAGGGTCAAAGTTTCCTCAATGATGACGAATAGTGGGCAGACTGAACATCGCATATGTTCGCCACCAGAGGCGAATGCGAACAAGCTATGTTCGCCAGGAACTATTCGCCAGCGAACCGTTCGGGACATCACTATTTATGACCTACCTGTTTTACGACTGCTCCCACTTACAACCAGCTCTATAGCGTGTGGATTTAAGGATTCCCCACGTTAGAGAGCTGGTCTATCTTCAGGGAACATAGAAACATAGAATGTGACGGCAGATGGCAGATAAGAACCATTCGGCCCATCTAGTCTGCCCAATATTTTTTTAAATACTTTCATTAGTCCCTGGCCTTATCTTATAGTTAGGATAGCCTTATGCATATCCCACGCATGCTTAAACTCCTTTACTGTGTTAACCACTTAACACTTAATACGTGGGAAGCAGGTACCCCACATATTAAAACATATATCCCTGCATATTCTGTTTTTGCAAGTATTCATCAAGTTGCTGTTTAAACAGCTATACAGACTCATATAAAACTACCTCTACATGCAGAGAATTCCACATTCTTATTGTTCTTACTGAAAAAACCCTTGCTATAAAAGGCCATCATTGTTATGCTTCAACTGGAAGTAGGAAATTAGAGGAACACAACTGCATGAATATATTTGGAACTATACCTTTCAGAAGAATCGAGGAGATTAACTTAAAGGGACACTCCAGGCACCCAGACCACTTCTGCCCATTGGATTGGTCTGGGTGCAAACTCCCACTACTCCTAACCCTGCAAGTGTAATTATTGCAGTTTTCTATAAACTGCAATAATTACCTTGCAGGGTTAACTCCACCCCTAGTGGCTGTCTACTAGACAGCCACTAGAGAGAACTTCCTGGTTTATAGCACAGATTATCTGTGCTAAAGTGTCGCTGGATGTCCTCACGCTGTGTGAGGACCTCCAGCGTCGCTCATTTCCCCATAGGAAAGCATTGAAATTATTTTTCAATGCTTTCCTATCGGGAGCGCTAATGCGCATGCGTGGCGTTGCCGCGCATGCACATTAGGTCTCCCCGGCCAGTGGGCGGGATCAGTCTCGTCCACCCGCCGACGGAGACATTAGGAGGAGCGGTGCGGAGGAGGAGACAGCGACGAGGGACATTGTCGCTGCCTTAGGTAAGTGACTGAAGGGGTTTTCACCCCTTCAGTAACCGGGGATTGGGGGGTGGGAGGGAGATGGAACCTTCAGTGCCAGGAAAACGGATTGTTTTCCTGGCACTGGAGATTCCCTTTAAGTCATTGAATACATTTATTGGTATCTTCAATATCTTCAATAATGAAATCAGTTATTAGATAATTGATAGTAACTTGCAATAGCAATTTAGCATGCAGCATATAACAAAAAGGGAATAGCTTGATTGAAGATTTTGCAAGAGTTGTGGCAAGAAATGAAACAAAGTATTTACAAGGAAATTAAGTAGCAGTTAGCAGGTATTCAGTGTCCATAGGTGGTATTCCGGGCAGACTCAGAGTGATAGGAGAAATTCAGCCTTAGTAGGAAATTAAGTTCCTGGCTAGTTCAACGAGGTTGGAGTATTCCGTTTACCAGTCCGGGTCTTGGGAAGGAGAAGGCAACGGGGTATAGATCCGAGCAGGTTTGCAAGGAGAGGAGAAAGCAGTGAAGTCGTTTTAAACAGGCCCGGGTCGGTACACAAAAGGAATATTATGATAGCTCAGTTTTTTGGCGTTCTCGTGGACGAGACAAAATCACTAATCAATTTTCCAATCAAATGCCAAACGTGGAAGTGACCCCGAGGGAAGGGAGTTTGGTAAGTTCTGACAATAATATCATCATTTTCTGTGCCCAGTAAGGCATGACAAGAGCTGGTTAGTAGTATCTTAGTAAGGGGCTGGGCTTTGGCTATATATTGTTATGCATTAAACACTGGACCTGAAGGCATGCAGAGTGCTCCTTGGAGTGCGACCATGGTATTATGCTACTGCTGTTTATGTTTACAGCTATTTTCAGCTGTCAGCATTTTGTTAAATTAATAAATACTTATAGCCACTTCTGTGTTATTTATTGGTGTTGGGGGATGTATTATTTGTCATACCATAGTCAAGTTATGTTGATGAATAGATTTTCACAATGGTTTGTATTTGCCCCAACTATATTTGTATAATGTTATCATATCACCTCGGAAGCACCATTTTTCTAAACTAAACAGAATTAACTTTGTATCTTCATAATCTTCATAATTAAAGTCTTCCATTCATTTTATTGTTGTTTTATCTCACCAGTACTCGTGGGTGGGGGTGGGGGCTCTAAAATCATCTTCGCCAGTGTACCCAAATATCCTTGCACCGGCCCTGTTTCTAGTTGTCGCTTGTACCACTTGTAAAATGAAGGTGTAATTTAACAGGCTCAAAAACATGATTCCTTTTGCTAAACTTCTAGTCCCTGCATTACAATTCATGTCTGGGTAATTAAAATCTCCAATAATTAACATTTTACCCAGATATGCAGCTTTCCCAATTTGTTCTAACAGCTGTTTTTCAGCTGTATCTCATCAATATCAACATTAGGTGGTTTATAACCCCTTAAGGACGCAGCTTCAAAAACTGGACTTACCCTTAAGGACACAAGCATTTTTTGCATTTTTTGCTGTTTGTGTTCAACATCTGTTTGCATTTTTCTTATTTATTACACCAACACATGTTATATATCGTTTTTTAAAGGACAAAAAGGGCTTTAATCTGATGTGACATATACATATATAAATTCTTATTTATTATTAAAAAAATCCAAAAAAATGAAAAAAAATGAAATAATTTTTTTTTCACAGTTTAGGCAATAATAACGTGTGTATAATAAGTGCAGCTTAACCCCTTCAGGACCGGCCTGTTTTTGCGATGTTTGTACGTTAAGGACCAGAGCAGTTTTAACACTTTTGTGGTGTTTGTGTTTAGCTGTAATTTTCCGCTCTCTCATTTACGGTTCCCATACAAGTTATATATTGTTTTTTTCAAGACAAGAAGGGCTTTCTTTACATACCAGTATTTATATTATGTCATATATTGTATTTAAAAAAAATAATGAAATATGGTGAAAAATAAAAAAAAAACCATGTTTTTGGACTTTTACTTGAAAAATCTTTTACTTATCTACAAAAGCTAATGAAAAAACTGCTAAATAGATTCAAAATTTTGTCCCGAGTTTAAAAACACCCAGTGTTTACATGCTTTATTGCTTTTTTTTGCAAGTTATAGGCCTATAAATACAAGTAGGAAATTGCTGTTTCAATATATATATATTTTAAATGTATCAATAGTGACATTGTTACACCGTTATCTGTCATAAATCCCCGAAACACACCTAACATGTACATATTTTTTAAAGTAGACAACCCAGGGTATTTACAATGGGGTATGTCCAGTCTTTTTTAGTAGCCACCTAGTCACAAACACTGGCCAAAGTTAGCATTTATATTTGTTTGTGTGTTAAAAATGCAAAAACCGCTAACTTTGGCCGGTGTTTGTGACTAAGTGGCTACTAAAAAAGGCTGAACATACCCCATTTGCAATACCTTGGGTTGTCTTCTTTTGTAAATGGTATGCCATCATGGGGCTAATTCTCATTCCTTGGCTACCATACGCTGTCAAAGGCAACCTAACCAATCTGACAAATTTCAATAAAAAAAATCAAGCCTTATATTTGACCCTGTAACTTTCACAAACACTATAAAACCTCTACATGTGGGGTACTGTTATACTCAGGAGACTTCGCTGAACACAAATATTAGTGTATCAGAACAGTAAAATATATCACAGCAATAATATCCTCAGTGAAAGAGCTGTTTGTGTGTGAAAAATGCAAAAAACTTCACTTTCACTGACAATATCATCGCTGTGATATGTTTTACTGTTTTGAAACACTAATATTTGTGTTCAGCGAAGTCTCACGAGTAAAACAGTACCCCCATGTACAGGATTTAGGGTGTCATAGAAAGTTACAGGGTTAAGCACAGTGCTAGCAAATTAAATTATCTGGACTTTTGGCCTGGGTTGGCAGGCAGGTCCCTCAAATTGCAATCATTAAAATTACTTAATTAGGTAAAAATATTACATAAATATGCACGTAGAATTTTAATATATATACATATTTATATATTTGACGTCTACGTGTATATTTATGAAATTAATAATGTAATTTTGTATGTGGACATATGTATATTTCGTATTATTTTTATTTATTTATTTATACATAGATATATATATCATTACATTCTAAGTGTATTTTGATATAAATATATATATATCAATATCAAAATACTGTTAGAATAAAATTGAATATATATATATAATTTTTTTTTAATTATTAAAAATTATTTTTATTTTTTGTTATTTATTTTTATTAACATATTATTTGTATTTTATAATAATATATATATACCATATATATAGTTATTATATATATTGTATATATTCGTGTGTAATTTAAATATAAGTGTATTTTTATATTAATATACGTATATATAAATATAAAAATACACTTAGTGTGACATTATATATATGATACATATACATATATTATATATATAGATATAATACATGTATATATATCATATATATACACATATTATAATTTTTTTTACACTGATTGTTTTTTTTTTTAACTTTATTTTATGATTTTACACTTGCAGGGAGACTGCCTGTCAGCACAGACAGTCCCCCTGCAGGCAGATACAAAGACCCCTATTGCGGTCATGTGATCGAGTGATCACATGGCCGTGGGGTCCTGATCTGCCGAGGGGGGACTGCCCGGGCAGACAGGCAGTCCCCCTGGACCGGGAGGAGAGCTGATCGCCGCCGTGGGACCGACGGCGATCAGGTAAGTAGCCCAAAACCGTTATGACGGTTCAGGACCGTCAGCGGTCCAAACGCACGTTTTACCGCTGACGGTCCTGAACCGTCAGCGGTCCTGAAGGGGTTAAGGAAAGTAATTTAAAAAATATTCAATTAGTTGTTCTGATTTTCAGAGTACATAATATGTCTAGGATTTCAGCTTATTTTGAAAGTTACAGGTCACAAAATACAAGGAGTAAAAACTTTTTTTAATGTGGAGCAATTTTAGAATTTGGCATGTTTGTCTTGTAAGCTTAATAGCCACCACAGAAAGCAAAATTGCTGCACAAAAGTATATATTTATATAAAGCACACATCACAGGCTATTTACCAAAGGGTATTCTGACACTTTTTACGTAGCCATTTCGCTGCCAATCTCTGCTAAATCGTGTAGTAAAATTGTGTTTTTTTCAGATTTCTAACATACACACATAAAACAAGGATTTTTAATGTGTATTTCATAAAGTTGATATATACTACTGCTGTAGAAAACCCCATATTGTTTTCAGCCATATCAACAGAGTAAAATGATACCCCCAATCTATGTCCTTGCCACTATCCTGTGAAGTTATAGTGCCATAAAAGAGACCTGACCATTTCAGTTTTCACAGTGATAATTTTGATGAGTTTGATGGAGCAAGTCTCATTTTGGGGCATTGTAGCAGTTTAACTGTTGAATTTATCCCTCAATGACCTACCATTGGTGAAAGTAGACACTACAGTGTATCTCATATGGTATATATTGTGCCTTGGTGTGATGCCATTTTTTCACCAGTTTATGTCAAACTTTGTGGTAAAATATTTTTTTTGCATTTTTTACATACACATTACATTTTTTGGGGTAATTTTTCAAGTCTGGTATGTGCCACTGTGATCAAAACCCCATAATTATGCTCAGCAAACTCTTCTGAATAAAACAATACCCCCAATGTATGTCTTTGACACTATCCTGTGAAGCTACAGTGCCTTAAACAAGTCCTGACCATTACAGTTTTTACAATTAGAATTTTGATAAATGGATTTGGTGTGTCTATATCACATTTTAGGGCATTGTAGCAGTTTGACAGTTAAAATTACTCCATAAATGCATACCATTTGTGAAAGTAGACACTACGGGCTATGTCATATGGTATATTTTGAGCTTTATTATACAGTTATGTTAGCACCAATTACGTTCAAATGTTATCATATTGTTTTATTTTTGCATTTTTATACACACATGTTGTATTTTAGTAGTTAATTTTGGAAACTTGATATATGTTACTGTAAATTAAATCACAAAATTATTCTCAGCTATATTTCCTGAGTACAAAATGACCCCCTTTGTACACCTTAGCCAGGTTTTTGTGAAAAAATACAGGGCTAAAATCATACCCGGCCCATTACAGTTTTTTTTAAATGACAAATTGACGAATGGTCATTGTCATTTTAGTCGCTCATATATTTAAATAACGCCACCAATGCATACCATTTACAAAAGTGGACAACATGGGGACCCTCATATAAAATATTATAAGCTTTATTGAAGTGACATTTTGTTACCATTTTGTTTCAAAGTTTGTGGTATTCATTTTTATTTTAACATTTTTACATACACATAGTATTTCTGATGATTATTTTTTAAATATCCTGTTTCCCACCTTCATAAAATTATCTTAGCTGTACTCAGCAACATCTTCTCAGTACAAATATACCCCATATGCATACCCCATATGCATACCCCATATCTTTGGAAAGTAGCGATCTTAATATTAATCTAAATCTCTAATCCCAAACCAAGCCCTAATTCTAAACCAAATCCTAATCCTAAATCTAACCCTCAATCTAATAATAAACCATTACCACAATCCTAACCCATAACGTAATCCCGTGTGTAACCCTAATTATAACCTTAATCCAAATCTCAATCCTACCTTTAGCAATAGTGTTAAAATGATTCCCCCTGCTGGTGTCAGCCGAGGAATTCCCTTGCTATATTCAGCAAGGGATGCCCGTGCTGACCCTAATCCTAATCTGAACCATAATCTGAATCCTAATCTGAAACATAATCCCAATACTACAATTAATTATAAACCTAATCTCAAACATAAACTTAATAATAAACCCAGTAATAAACCTGATAATAAATCTAGTACTTATGCTAAACCGAATAATAATCCTTAATTGTAATCCTTAATTTAATCTTAATCCCAAAGGTTTCCCTCTACTAATATCAGTGCTGATATTAGTAAAGGGATTTTAAACTAAAACACAGTGGTATGTTGCTGCCATCTACTGGCTATTTTCAGTATTGCAGTCTCCCATCTCTTACATTGAAGACATTATTCCCAATGCAATGCGATCTGTGCTGGGCAACTAAAAATGCCCAGCACTGATCAGAATGGCATTTGGGCATAGAGGGTGATCCTCCAGGGTTTGTTCAGACCCTGGGGGTCTCCCAAGCACCAGATCACTTGAGAGAATGACTGTAGCTGAGCTTGATCGCTCAGCTGCAGTGTTCTTTGTGGATTTAAATGGCTACATGCAGTGCTAAATTTCAGCACTGCATGCAGCTCATCAAAAAGTCTGGGGCCACTAAAAATGGCCCCAACTGACAGAGGGGACGCCCAGGTTTCTAATGATACCTGGGTTTCCTAGTGTGAGCAGGGATTTAACCCTGCTCACACTACATTGCTGTCTATGGGGATTTAAATCCCCATTTAAAGAGCTGCTTGCCGACCTCACTTTGAGCTCTGCATGCAGCTCATCAAAAAACCTGGGGCCACTCAAAATGGCCCCAGCTGACAGAGGGGACACCCAGGTTTCTAATGATACCTGGGTTTCCTAGTGTGAGCAGGGATTTAACCCTGCTCACACTGCATTGTGCTCTATGGGGATTTAAATCCCCATTTAAACAGCTGCATGCCGATCTCACTTTGAGCTCTGCATGCAGCTCAGCTGTCAGTCTGTGGACATTAAAAATGACCCCAACTGACAGAGGGGAGACCCAGGTTTCTAATGATACCTGGGTTTCCTGGTGTGAGCAGGGATTTAACCCTGCTTACACCACAATCTAAATATAGGCATTTAAATGCCTATTTAAGCAGATACATGCCGCGCTGACTTCCAGCACTGCATGTAACTCATCAAAAAGGCTGGGGTCACTAAAAATGTCCCCAGCTGATAGAGGGGAGCCCCAGGTTTCCATTGATACCTGGAACTCCCTTGTGTTAGCAGGGATTTAACCCTGATCACACCAAATTGTAATAGTGGGGATTTAAATCCCCATTTAAATGCTTGTTTGCAGCGCTCACTTTGAGCTCTGCAAACAGAGCATCAGTCAGTCTGGGGACACTAATTCTGGCCCCAGGTGAGAGAGGGGAGCCCCAGGAATCAAATGATACCTGGGGCTCATAGTTACCAGCAAGGTAATAGACCCTGCTGGAAAAATACTGCATGACGGAAATGTTCCGTCATGCGTCCTTAAGGGTAGGACCAGCATGACGGAAAATTTCCGTCATGCGTCCTTAAGGGGATAATATTCCCAACCAACAACTGGTTTATCTTCTTTTTCCCAAGCAGATATCTACTCATATGCTTCCACATTTTCCTTGTCACTGTCAGGGTTGCTGAGGCCTTATCTGATTCCGCTGGCATTCTCCCATACACTGCAAGCACTTGAAACGTGTCCTTTTATATGCATCCGCATTCATGTCCGAATCTACATCCTAGTGACCGATCAGGCTGATAAGGTTTTGTACCACCCACTCTCATGTTTATCTTTTTCTATCTTACCTAAATATTGTATAACCATTTAAGTTAACTGCACAGTCATGTGTTTCACCCCATGTTGTTTCTGTCATGCCTATTATGTCATATTGTTTAGTGTATACTATTGCCTCTCTGTGCCCATTTTTTGCTTAGGTGAACCTGTGCTTGCTGCATTTTGTTTAAGGTGTCTGTGTCAGGGACCAGGAACCAGACAGAGACAGAAGTAGATGCAAACACACCTTTATTAATAAATAACAAATAATAAACAAAAGCAAAGTCCAGGAATCAAGCAGGGGTCAGTCACCAGAGCGGGTAGTCAGACAAGCCAGGATCAGGAGCACGGAGAGCAGCGGAGTCAGGAACAAGGCCGGAGTCAGGAACCAGGATCAAACAGGAAACACAGGAACAAGGAGACTTCTGGGAAACAGGAAACCACGCAAGGGCAAGGAGGTTCTGGGCTTAGCTGCTTAAATAGGCAGAACTGATTAGCAGCAGGGTTGATTACTACTCACAGGTGAGTAACCGTGGCAACAAGCAGAAGCAGCTCAAGTAATTGCAGCTGCAAACTCAATCACTGAAACAGAAGGGTTTGCTGTTTAAAACAGCAAAGAAACCCTGACAGTACCTCCCCCTCAACAATTCCCCCCATCTCTGTTGGTGGGTCCGGGCTTCATGGGGAAGCGGGCGTGATAGGAACGAAGGAGGGATGGTGCATGGACATCAGAGGCTGGAACCCAGGAGCGTTCCTCTGGACCGTATCCTTTCCAGTGCACCAAGTATTGGATCTGTCCTCTGAAGACCCGTGAGTCAATGATGCTGCGTATTTCATATTCCTCATGATTGTCAATCAGAACAGGACGTGGACGTGGCACTGAGTTGGTGTAGCGATTACAAACCAACGGTTTCAAGAGGGAAACATGGAAAACATTTGAGATGCGCATGTTAGCAGGAAGGTCAAGTGCGTAAGCTACAGGGTTAACCCTTCGAAGTATACGAAATGGCCCAACGTATCGGGGTGCCAGTTTTTGTGAGGGAACACGGAGGCGTAGGTTGCGGGAAGACAGCCAGACCCTCTCTCCGACCTGATAGGTAGGTGCAGGAAGGCGTCTGCGGTCGGCCTGGAGTTTGTAGTTCTGCATTGCGCGTTGCAAAGAACTCTGAACCTGCACCCAAGTGGAACGGAGTTCCCTGAGATGTCCCTCCAATGCCGGTATCTCCTGTGGCAAGAACGTATCAGGCAACATGGACGGTTGAAACCCATAGTTTGCCAGGAACGGGGATAGCCGGGAGGAGGCATTAATCGCACTATTGTGGGCAAACTCCGCCCAGGGTAGCAGATCAGACCAGTTGTTCTGGTGGTCAGAAATGTAGCAACGCAGAAACTGTTCCAGTGTTTGGTTAGCTCGTTCCGCTGCACCATTAGATTGCGGGTGGTAGGCCGAGGAGAAGGAAAGCTGAATTCCCATTTGCGTACAAAAAGCTCTCCAAAATCTGGACACGAACTGGCTACCCCTATCTGAGACTATCACTTTGGGTAACCCATGCAAACGAAAGATCTCCCGACCAAAAATTGTTGCAAGTTCCTGGGAAGTTGGTAGTTTTTTCAAGGGAATGCAATGCGACATCTTCGAGAATCGGTCAACAACCATGAGAACGACTGTATTGCCACGAGAGACCGGAAGATCTATGATAAAATCCATGGACAAGTGGGTCCAGGGTCATTCACCATTAGGTATGGTTTGCAGGAGACCCACTGGAGGGCGTCGTGGGGTTTTGTTTTGAGCGCACACAGGACAGGCAGCTACAAAAGCGGTGACATCCGAACGGAGACTAGGCCACCAAAATTGCCGGGATACGGACCAGATTAACTGGTTTTTGCCTGGATGTCCAGCTGCTTTGGAGTCGTGGTATGTACTCAATAGTTTCGTACGGAGGTTAATAGGTACAAAACAACGGCCATTAGGTTTCTCTGGAGGAGCATTACTTTGTGCAGCCAGAATCTCCTCGCCTAGGGGTGAGGTGAGGTTAGTACGGATGGTTGCCAGTATATGGTCCGGAGGAATCACAGGAGTAGGGGTTATCTCTTCTCTAGATGGAGGGGAGAACTGTCGAGACAAGGCATCAGCCTGGATGTTTTTTGTACCGGGCAAGTAAGAAACCACATAATTGAATCTTGATAGGAAGAGAGCCCATCTACCTTGCCGGGGGGAAAGTCGCTTAGCTTCAGAAAGATATGTTAGATTCTTGTGGTCTGTGAGTATGAGGATTGGCACTGAAGTACCCTCAAGAAGGTGCCTCCATTCTTTGAGAGCTAAAATTATGGCTAGAAGTTCTCTATCACCAATCTGGTAGTTGCATTCCGCCGGGTTCAATTTCCTCGAGAAATACCCGCACGGATGCCTGGAACTCTCTGGGTTAGGACGTTGAGACAGGAGGGCGCCCACTCCTGTCTCAGACGCATCGACCTCAAGAATGAATGGTAAGGCAGGGTTAGGGTGTGCCAGTATAGGGGCAGCAGCAAAGGCGACTTTGAGAGACTCAAAGGCAGTAATGGCTTCCTGTGACCAATGCTGTGGATCAGCATCTCTCCTGGTCATGTCCGTGAGAGGTTTAACCAAGGAAGAAAAGTTACGTATGAACTTCCGATAATAATTGGCGAAGCCCAGAAACCGTTGTATAGAGCGAAGACCCGTAGGTCGAGGCCATTTAAGTACAGCCGAAAGTTTCTCCGGATCCATAGAGAATCCAGTATCTGAGATAACATATCCCAAGAATGTAACCTGTTTGCAGTGAAACTCACATTTCTCCAATTTGCAGAACAGACTATTCTCTCGAAGTCTCTGTAGAACACGAGAAACGTCTGCGTGATGGTTCTCGAGGGATGTGGAATGGATCAGAATATCATCAAGATACACCACCACACATTGCTGCAGCATATCTCGCAGGACGTCATTTATAAATTCTTGGAAAACCGCCGGAGCATTGCAAAGACCAAAGGGCATTACTAGGTATTCGTAATGGCCGCTCCTGGTGTTAAATGCGGTTTTCCATTCGTGGTCCTCTTTTATCCGGACGAGATTATATGCCCCTCTCAGATCAAGTTTGGTGAAGACCGTTGCTCCCTTGAGGCGGTCAAATAATTCCGTGATTAATGGAATGGGGTAGGCATTCTTAATAGTAATGCGATTGAGACCCCTATAGTCGATACAGGGTCTCAACTCGCCATCTTTTTTCTTTACAAAGAAAAAGCCGGCCCCGGCAGGAGAAGATGACTTCCGAATAAAACCCTTAGACAGTGCATCGGTAACATACTCCTCCATGGCTCGATTTTCTGCTACAGACAGTGGGTAAATCCGGCCCCGGGGAGGATTGGTACCCGGTTGGAGTTCGATACCACAGTCATACGGACGGTGTGGTGGCAGAACGCTGGCTTGACCCTTGTCAAATACATCTTGGAATTCTTGGTACTCAGCGGGTAAGGAAGAGGCAGAACATGCGCCCAAAACTTTGACCGGTTTCTGGAGACAGGACAATGTGCATTGCTGGGACCATGATAATATCTCAGCTTTGCGCCAATCAATTGTGGGGTTATGCTTCTGTAACCAAGGGTATCCCAAAACAACCTGGTAATATGGAGAGGAAATGACCTGGAATTGGGTCGTCTCATGATGTAGAGCCCCTACAGCCAGAGATATGGGCACGGTTTCTTGGGTCACGTGGGTTGGCTGTATTGGTCTGCCATCGATGGCTTCGAAGGCTAGTGGGGAGTTGCGAGACTGTAAGGGTATAGAGTGCTTTGCTGCAAATGCACAATCTATAAACAAGCCTGCGGCTCCAGAATCAAGTAACGCCCGGGTTTCAATGGATGAATCAGACCAGGAGAGGATAACAGGCACCAAGGGTTTGTGCACACATATCTCTGGGTCTGCAGAAAGACCACCCAAGATCTGCCCCTGACAGTATCTTGGGTACGGACCCTTTGCCGGACGGATCGGGCAAAACTTTAACATGTGACCGTGGTGTCCGCAGTATAGGCACAGGCCCTCCCTCCTCCTAAAGGCTCTCTCCTCGGCCGAGAGGCGTGAGAAGCCTAACCGCCTTGGCTCCACACAGACAGAGGACTCAGGACCAGGAGGCAAGGGAGGTGAGGGAGGTTCGGGTGGGCAAGAAAAGCTCGGTGTCAAATTTACAAGAGGCCTCCGCAGGCGCTCCTTGGATAAGGATCTCTCTCGGAGTCTGATATCAATGAGGGTGACAAATGATATCAGTTCCTCGAGATCTTTAGGTAATTCTCTGGCTGCAATCTCATTTTTAAATACATCGGAGAGACCTTGTGCAAAGGCAGCCACAAGAGTCTCGTTGTTCCAGCCACCCTCTGCTACCATGGTACGGAATTCACTGGCATACTCAACAATAGTTTTTGTGCCCTGAGAATTAGACATGAGTAGTTCGGCAGTAGGGGTGGAGCGAGCTGGAATATCAAAAACCCTATTGAAGGATGCAACAAATTCAGGGTAATTGTAAATAATAGGCTTCTCCGCCTCCCAGAGAGGTTTTGCCCAAGCTAGGGCCTTTTCAGACAGCAAAGAAATCATGAAGTGAACTTTGTCACTGTCTGTAGGAAATGCCTGGGGCAGGGTTTCAAGGTATCCTTTAACCTGATTTATAAATTCTCTGCACTGTGCTGGGTCGCCCCCAAAATGCTGAGGGAGCGGGACAGACCCAGTCATTTCTCTAGCCGCTACAGGTTTGGAGGTTACAACCGGTGCTAGAACAGGAAGTGAGGCAGAGGCGGCCGCAATCGCAGGCTGGCCGGGTACTGGATCCAGATGGGCATACTGGTCCAAATGGTGGTTCTGCTGGTCCCACTGGGTAAGCAGGTTAGGTATAGGTGTCTTGCCTGTACCATCTGTATTCATGGCCCTTGCGTAATGTCAGGGACCAGGAACCAGACAGAGACAGAAGTAGATGCAAACACACCTTTATTAATAAATAACAAATAATAAACAAAAGCAAAGTCCAGGAATCAAGCAGGGGTCAGTCACCAGAGCGGGTAGTCAGACAAGCCAGGATCAGGAGCACGGAGAGCAGCGGAGTCAGGAACAAGGCCGGAGTCAGGAACCAGGATCAAACAGGAAACACAGGAACAAGGAGACTTCTGGGAAACAGGAAACCACGCAAGGGCAAGGAGGTTCTGGGCTTAGCTGCTTAAATAGGCAGAACTGATTAGCAGCAGGGTTGATTACTACTCACAGGTGAGTAACCGTGGCAACAAGCAGAAGCAGCTCAAGTAATTGCAGCTGCAAACTCAATCACTGAAACAGAAGGGTTTGCTGTTTAAAACAGCAAAGAAACCCTGACAGTCTGTTACTGCCTGCAGCTCATTTAGATCACTATGGAGGATTCTCCATCTCTCAACCAAGACTTCCAAACTATGATTAATGCGGCCAAACTTTTTGTGTGTTTTACGCTCCTTCCGTATGTTTCAGTTAGAGCCTCTCTGAGCTCTTCTCAGTCAGGACAACTTTCATTTTATGTTCATCCTTATAATCTGGTTTCAGTTATTACTGTAGCTCATTGGATTCCCAAGTTGTTATCTTTAGCGGGCATAGATCCTTCTCTAGGTGCATATTTGGTCATGGAACTGCAGCCTATTCCTTTCAAAGTGTAACTTTTCAGACATTCTTTGATTGGCTCGTTTTGCTCTTGAGAAGATACCTTTTCAGTATTCCACTTTTGTCCATTCTTGCTCCCTTCTGACTGTCAAAACTGCAAAATATGATGCCAACTGTCATGTCATAAAAATTTAGATTATGCTTGCTTTAGCATACTAATAATTTACATTTTGACAATGACAGGAGCGGAATATTTTCCATCACTTGCCATTTTTTCATTGGCTCATTGTTTTGATTACCTTTTTTATTATTTGAAATTTGTTTCTGGATTAGTCATATGTTATTTTTGTAATATATTTTAACTCATTATACTATTATATGTTCTTCCTATTTCCAGCACTTTACACACATTTTTTCTTTCAGTACGAACTTTGAATTTACTGTTTGAGGATGTTCAATGGATCTGTTTCTTCTATTCCAAGACATGAAAGGTTCTTTGCTCATTCTTTCATTCTTTCTTCAATATTTATTCAGGACTGTAGAAATACATTTTGGGACTCCATTTTGTTCCAGACTCTTTATTATCTTAGCATTTAGACGTGTTCTTATATTTGATTGATTAATGTGTTACCAGGTAAATGTTTGCTCCTATTCAGTTCAGTAAAGGAAGTGATAAGCAAAAAATGTGCCTCCTGTCATAATTAAAATTAGGATAAGTTTTACACTCACATTTACAGCCCGTGTGCAAGGATGCAGATTCCCTCACAGAGAAATGTTTCTTCAGTTCAGGAGAAAAATCAGTGCTAGAAGTTCTAGGGATTTGGGTCTTAATGAGCTATATTTCAATTTACAAAGTAGAATATACTAAGATACATAACATGGTTTCTTATAAAGTGACAAAAAGAGACAATAAGTATCATAGGAAAAAACAATTATAATGTATTTTGTCTACAAAAAAAATAACATAAAAGAAAATGACAGTAAGGTCCTTTGCAACAGAACACTGAACACTACTGCAGAAAATACTATAATAACTAATTTTGAATCCTAGCCTAGAGAAGCCTCTCTGTTATTCCTTGCAGGACCCTGAAGGCATGTTTCTGGGTATTTTCTGGCTTTAAGCAACAGTATGAGGATAGACCAAATAATAGAATGCTAGTAAATTAGCCATATAAAAAAAAAAAGACTGTTGTAAAACCAATAAAATATTCTGCTTTGACACACCTACTGGTATTATTTTAAACTGCTTTGCCCTGCTTAATACCCTCAGGGATATTAAAGCACGTACAAAATATAGATTTATCATTGAGAATTATTGATTACTGCATTTGTATTTCAGCTAGAGTAACTGAGGTATAACTGGAGAATCTGAGCTTTATTAAAGAATTTTAGGTCAGATCTTGACCTTTTTATAGCGGTTTATGTAATTGGCAAGCCATTTAGAACAAGTACTTTATTTATGTAAGCTAATGTGTTATAACCACATAAACTGAAGTTTAAATACACATTATTGTCATTTTTATTGCTGTGGACCTCTGCGATACAGTCATAAAACACCATATGGTCTGAACTCCTAGGGTAGGAAATTAAGGATTTATGTCTCATGGGGGAATTGTCCCTATGAACGAGGGACTCTTAAATACAAGAATACTTCCTATTCACATTGTATATCCGAAGAATATGCACTGTTTGTTTACATGTACAGCAAAAGCGTTTTAAAACAGCATTTAAAAATTGTACACAAATGACCAATTATAGATTGATATGTACAGCGAAGATCATTTACAAGAGCTCCAACAATGTTATTTTCATTAAATCAGGCTAATCTAAATGGTTACAACTGACTGTGCAAATCAAAGAAAATACATAATCAAGTCATGATGATAATGACTGTCATAAATCCTGCTTCAGTAACCCGTAACACCTTTCGAATTCCCCTGTGTATTATTGTGGTTAAAATGTTTTTAATAGATAGAAAAATAGTGCCAGTTAGTTAATAGTATGAGAATGTTGAACATTAGAGCTACGCGTCTGCAATAAAATTACTAGTAAGATTGTAATTGTTATTTTTTTTTTATTTCTATTTTTACGAAAGAAATACATTTAAACATCATTTCCACCTTTCATTTAAATTCATTAATACAAAATCCAGGATTTCATTACCGCAGGAAAACATTTGTGTTAACTGTAGCAAGATAAAATTTAATATTAAGATACACTAAGAGGAAAATGTTTGAGCAGCAATATAATAGATCATATATAATGAGTGAGGTGGAGCGTTTCCTGGTGTACATTGTTATTGAATGAAGTACAGATTTAATCTCTGCATATCTCTATGTTAAACTGACTCTCTGCTTCTGAATGGCCAGTTCTATAAGAAGTGATAAAAGTGATTTTATCACTTCATGCAGTATTTTCCCTCAGTTATACCCAGTGGACAGTTGCGGAACTACCGTGGTTGCAGGGGTCGCAGCTGCGACTGGGACCGCCACTCCAGGGGGCCTTGCTGCCCTGCGGACCCCCATGACCGCGGTGCCCGCCGCCATGTGTTGTGGCCACGCACAGGTGGTAGAACCGCTGGGCGCCACATTGAAGGGGCCTTAAGAGCATAGATTTCCAGGGGGCCCGTTCAGCGCTGTGGCGCTTTAACTGTGTGACCGGGCCCCCTGAGATGACATCACAGCTGGGAGGAAGTGACTGCCCCAGTCACTCCTCCCAGCTTACAGACAGCGCCGCGTGGGACGAAGAGGAAGGAGATAGAGTGGGAACTATGACTCCCATCAGGCTGTGCCACTACTGGACCCCAGGGAAAGTCACCCTCCTGCACTTAAAAGGTAGGAAACAGGAGGGTGACTAAAACATTTTGGATATGTGTGTTTTTTTTGTATGTATGTATGTGTGTGTGTGTTTGTGTATCTGTGTGTCTGTTTGAATGTTTCTCTGTATGTGTGTATTTATGTGTGTCTGTATGTGTGTGTTTGTATGTATGTGTGTGTGTGTATGTCTGTGTGTCTGTATGTATGTGTGTCTGTGTGTGTGTGCATGTCTGTCTGTGTGTCTGTGTGTGTGTTTGTATGTATGTGTGTGTGTTTGTATGTATGTGTGTGTATGTACAGTATCTCACAAAAGTGAGTACACCCCTCACATTTTTGTAAATATTTTATTATATCTTTTTGTGTGACAACACTGAAGAAATGACACTCTGCTACAATGTAAAGTAGTAAGTGCACAGCCTGTATAACAGTGTAACTTTGCTGACCTCTTAAAATAACTCAACACAGCCATTAATGTCTAAACCATTGGCAACAAAAGTGAGTACACCCCTAAGTAAAATTGTCCAAAATGGGCCCAATTAGCCATTTTCCCTCCCCGGTGTGACTTGTTAGTGTTACAAGGTCTCAGGTGTGAATGGGAAGCAGGTGTGTTCAGTTTGGTGTTATCGCTCTCACACTCTCTCATACTGGTCACTGGAAGTTCAACATCGCACCTCATGGCAAAGAACTCTCTGAGAATCTGAAAAAAAAAATTGTTGCTCTACATAAAGATGGCCTAGGCTATAAGAAGATTGCCAAGACCCTGAAACTGAGCTACAGCACGGTGGGCAAGAACATTCAGCGGTGCCTGTATGTGTGTGTCTCTGTATATGTGCATGTGTGTGTGTGTCTATGTGTGTGTCTGCATGTGTATCTGTTTGTCTGCATGTTTTTGGGGGGCAACGTATGGGAGGGGGAGTGTAGACATATGGGGAGATGGCAGGGGGTAGACAAATGGGGGGGGGGGGGGGCAGTATGCACTGTAAACTCCCTAAATGGCACTTCTAACTCTGGCTAGGGAGTATAGATAATGGATTGATGTGGTCTCACTCTGTTCCGATGCTGGTACGCTTGCAATGTAGCCAGCGTGCAGGCATCACTGAGGAGGTTTGCCCTGCTTGGGGATGTCTTCTAACCAATCAGTGTCCTATCTTATGACTGCTGGAAGTTCATTGAGCATACCTAATAGATTTACAGGCAGCAGACGTGCACCAGTGAAGTTTTTGTTTCGTACTAAATAAAAATTGAATTCGTCAGTCCCAAATTTCATCCGCAAACCATTTGTTTTCCACCAAAATTCAATATTTTTTTATTAGTTTTCGTCAATTTGGATGAAAACAGCACTGTGCATGCACAAAAAATGCAAGGAGGGAGCTGGCAGCGCTACCAGCTCCCTCCTTGTAACATTAACCTTTCAACCCCTCTACCCCCATGCTGCGAGTAGGGGCATGTCGCCTAAATAGCGAGCAGTCAGTGGCTGCTCGCTGTCATTTAAAACTACTAGTGACTGGGCAGCTAATGCTGCCCAGTCGCTAGTGCAATAAGGGGGGACCTGACATAGCTTCTATCCCCCCGCATGCCCCTATGGCGGGTGGGGACCCTAAATAAAAAAATAATGGGGGGGACATAGGGGTGACTAGGGGTGACTAGTGAGGAAGGCCCAATAAACTAAGCCCCTGTAAAAAAAAAATCATACTTACCTTTAGATGTCTTCTTTTTTTTCATCAGCCCCAAAAAAGGGCAAATAAAAAATCCATAATACCTGTCGCAACTGTAAAAAAACAAAAACCTGTGCAAAAAAAAAGATACGGTGAAAAAAAATAATCCTTCTTCACCCATGGAGGGCATGGCGCAAAATGAGCTCCACAGGGCAGGGAGAGACTTATAAAGCCTTCCCACACCCTGTAATTATGCTCGGAGCGCTCTAATTGGTTGGCTTAAGCCAACCAATCAGATTGCTCTGACAGGTAAATGAAGAGACTGACAGGTACATTTACCTGTCACAGCACTTTGATTGATTGGCTTGAAATACAACCAGAGTGCTCTGTGTCATTTTACACAGCGTGGAAGTTCTTTGGAATTTTCCCATGCAGTGTGATTTGACTCATAACCCTCTGATTGCTTCTGGTTGCTTTCCTTTTTCTTTCTTTTTTGAAAACAACCAATCAGAGGGTTATGAGTCAAATTACACAGCATGGGAAAATTCCAAATAATTTTCCCATGGTGTGTAAAATGAAACAGAGCACTCTGATTGGTTGGATTTCAAGCCAACCAATCAGAGTGCTGTGACAGGTAAATGTAGAAATTTATCAGTCTCTTCATTTACCTGTCAGAGCACTCTGATTGGCTGGCTTAAACCAACCAATCAGAGTGCTCTGAGCCTAATTGCAGGGCACGGGAAGGCTTTATAAGCCTTTTCCCACCCTGCGGAGCTCATTTTGCACCGTGTTCTCCATAGGTGAAGAAGGATTATTTTTTTACCATGTGGATTTTTTTTTGGGTATGTTTATATTTTGGTGTTTAACACAGATTTATTTTTGTATGTAGTGTTGACGTTTCAATGAAGGAGTGTGCTTGTATGTAGTGTTGAAGTTTGAATGCAGGGGTGTATTTGTGTGTAGTGTTATTGTTTAAATGCTGAGATGTATGCACAAATCCACATACACAGCCACACAAACACACACGCAGATACACACACACACACACTTAAACACATGCAGATAAACACTGACAAATATGCAGATATGCAGACACATATACACACACTGACACAGATACAAACACACAGATACACAGACTGACACAGATACAGACACACAGGTACACTCACACAAATACACAGACACACAGATACACAGACTGACACAGATACAGACACACAGGTACACCCACACAAATACACAGTCACTCAGATACATACACTGACACACATACATATACTCAGACACATATACTGACAAACATACGGACACACACAGACACATATACTGACACATAAACTGACACACACTCATACTGACCCCAAGAGACACACATACAGACCCCCAGACATACTGACTTACACAGACACACACACCAACAGACAGACATATTAACACACACATACAAACACACTCTGAATGACATAATAACACACAGACAGACATGCTAACACAAACAGACACAGACATGCTGACACACACGCACACACACACACTGACAGGCATACTGACACACACACACTGACACACACTGACACACACTGACAGACATACTGACACACACTGATAGACATATGGACACACACACACACATGGGCGTAGGAACCCCAAAAAATCTGGGGGGATAGCATTTTTACTAGCCGGGTATATTCTTATTCCGTAAACTTGGAGTTGTTTATCCCATTGTACAGCGCTACGGAATTTACAGTCGCTATATAAATTATTAAATAATAACATTTAAAGGGTCACTAGAGGGAAGGGGTTTTACTTACCCGGTACAGCGCCGGGATCCTCCTGATGCCACGCCCCCTATTTCGTCAAAATGACAAAATAGGAGGGTGCGAGCAGGGAGCAATAAAATGCTTCTATTCAGAAGCGTCATTGCTCTCTGGTGCGCATGCGCAGCTTTGCCGCACATGCGCAGATACTTCATAGGGCGGCATTCATGTCTCGACTAGGAAGCACCTCTAGTGGCCATCTGAGTGTCCAGTAGAGGTATTCCTCAGCAGTAATGTAAATACTGCCTTTTTACGAAATGGCAGTGCTTACATTAAAAAGCCTGCAAAGACATGCTATAGACACCAGAACTACTACGTTTAGCTGTTGTGGTTCTGGTGACTATAGTGTTTCTTTAATGTGAGGTAAATTAGAGATTAGTGCCACGAATAATATGCTAGATTGCCTACTTACAACCAGATGAGGATGATGATGGGCTCTAGCTGCAGTCTGGCTCCACTGATCTGGTGTAGAACAGGCTCTCTGGAGGCTGTTTGTAACTGTGGTCCCAAAAATCAATGTTCTGGGAGAACGGGAAGCAGCTCCATTTTTTGGGGGCCATTTACACAGCTCAAGGTTTGGGTCCACCTTCATGTTTCACCAATTGTTCACAGGGGGTGGAGTGTGTAGGGGATGTCCTGATATGTGTGTAAGGAATGCATTGTGTGAATCTGTGTTTGTATGTGTAAGGGCTGCAAGGTGTGTTTCTGTGTATGTACGGGATGCAGTGTGTGCGTGTGTAAGGGGTGCATTGAGTGTGTGTAAGGGGTGCATTGAGTGTGTGTAAGGAATGCATTGTGTGTTTCTGTGTGTGTAAGGGATGCATTGTGTGTAAGGGTTGCATTGCTTGTGTGTGTGTGTCTGATTCATTGTGTGTGTAATGCATTGTGTGTTTTTCTGTGTGCAAGGGGTGCATTGTCTTTGTGTGTAAGGGGTGCATTGTGTGTGATTGTGTGTGTGTGATGGATGTCAATCTCTCCCCCCTCCCTTGTCACTCTCTTCTCCCCCCTCTCCCTCCGTTGTCACACTCTTCTCCCCCTCCCCCTCCCTTGTCACTCTCTTCTCCCCCCTCCCTCCCTTGTCACTCTCTTCTCCCCCCCTCCCTTGTCACATTCTTCTCCCCCTTCCTCCCTTGTCACATTCTTCTCCCCCCCTCCCTTGTCACTCTATTCTCCCCCTCCCTTGTCACTCTCTTCTACCCCCCCCCCGTTGTCACTCCCTTCTCCCCTCCCCCTACCCACTCTCATTCCCCCTCCCTCCCTGTCAATTTCTTTCTCCCTCCCTCCCTGTCACTTCCTCCCAGCCGGGAGACGAAAAGAAAGGGGCCCGGCTGCGATGTAGAAGCGCCACAGCGCCAGACTGGGCCTCTGCTGACACATGCCCACCGGTTGGCCCTTCATGCATGGGCCACCTGGTGGGCCTCCTAACTGTGTGGGCCGGTGTGTGGACCACGGGGACTGCTCAAATAAATCATGGGCAGCGGGAACCACGCGGCAGCTGTTCTGGTGCCTCCAGGAGTAACTGGGCCCAGGGCACCTGCCCCATTTGCCCTGCGTTAAAGACGGCCCTGACAATGCTACCCTGTTTCTGTAATTAGTAGACTGATCTGAAACTGAGAACAGTTTGTATAAGGGGAGTGGGGTGGTTAAGATTAAAGAAACTCCCTTATCTGAGAGGCATGTCCAGCTATGGAATCTGACAGAGTTTATAGTAAGCTTCTATATTCTTTACAAAGTTTTTCTTACTTTACTTTGGTTTGTATATTTGTTTAAATATTTACTTTGGTATGTATATTTGTTTAAATATGTACTTTGGTTTGTATATTTGTAAAACTATATTTGCCAGCACTTGCTAGCTAGCCACCACACTTAATAGTAAAAAAAAGAAAGAAAAGAAAATTACATAAATAAAAAGCATGTGGGGGTTAATAAGTTCCCAAATTACAACAATTAAGGTATTTCACCTCCCTATGCTCCAACTGCCATGCAGCTCATGGGTTATGTCTTCTAAACTGCTAAAACTAGTGACAAGTGCTAGAGAAACCCCAACCAATGGGGATGGAGCCTGTTAAAATATTTGTTAGGAAATTGTTTTCCCATGCCCCACCCATGGGCATTTTCTGGGGGACATTAATATAAGTAATGGGGGTGGATAGATTACTGTACGAATTAAATCCAGACCAAATTCAGCCCCATTGCATTGAATTGCAACATCTGGACATTGCTAAATAGTGCAAAAGTATTACCAGATTTTGACATCACAATGGACCCATGTGCAGCCAGATGGTTTTGCTCCATTCATTTAGGTTTGCTAAGAATTGCTTTAGACGGGGCGGAGCCAGCGCCTGCACGAGCTGGACGCACATCGGAACAGCTCCGTGCACTAACCCTGTCCAAACAACATTTAGCGGATCCCGAACCTGCCCCAAAAGCACCCGCACGTAGCCCCAGACATGGGGAAGAAAGCGAAGAAGCTCCGGGCGGACCCGGGATCGGGCTCCCGCAATATCGGAGACTTCCTCCACACTGCTCCGCGGCTCGGCACAGCCAAAATGGCGGCGGCTGAGGCCTGCACTCCAACAACATCGGATGAGGACGACGCTCTCGCTGATCTTTATCTGCCATCCCGACCAGACACAGGGCCACATACAGGGCCACACACAGGGCCACACACAGGGTCACCAACTGTCTTTCTGGCAGAATCTGCACCAGCAACCAAGGCAGACATTAAGGCCTTAATGGTCGAAATCAAAGCCATGTTCCAGGCAGACATGGCCCCGATCAGGGAAGCAGTGGCCAAACTTACTGACAAGGTGAAGGCAGTGGAAGAGGACCTGGAAGGTACCAAACTGGCTCAATCGGCCACTGACGCCGCTATCAGCGCCCTACAAAAGCAATGCGCAGACCAGCAGGGGCAAATCGCTTCAATGGAAGACAGAGCTAGAGCCCGAAACCTCAGAATCCGGGGGATACCGGAAACGGTTGCCGGAGCGGAGCTCTCCCACTACTGCCGGAGGCTCATCGCCACACTGCTGCTGCCCAAACAGGCTAAGCAGGTCGTGGTGGACTCCTGCTTTCGCCTTCCCAAGGCTCCCAGCGCAGCCCGCGAAGCGCCTAAGGACGTACTGCTGAAAATGTCCAGAGACTCGGACCGCGGAGCAATCATGGCGGCGGTGAGGGACTCCGCAACGATGTCCTTTGAGGGGGCACAACTGATGTTCTACCGGTATTTATCCAGACAAACACTCAGCTGGCGGAGAAACCTCAAGCCAGTCACCCAGCTACTGCAAGAGCATGCGATCCCCTACCGGTGGGGCACACGTCGGATCCTGGTCGACAAGGCCGGCAAACAACATAAGCTGACATCCCACCTGGAAGCACCAACATTCCTCCAGCTCCTGGGAATACCAGCAGAGAAGGTACCACGGATGGACCATCCAACATGGACAGTCGAGGGCATCACTCCCTTCGTACCCAGGAAAGTGGGAAGTGAGCAACCTTCTTGAAGACCGCAACTGCCGACACATCTACAAATGGCCCGCACTTAGCATGGCCCACATGACTGTCGGTCGCAGAGACCCACCGCAGAAAGAACTTTACCCTAATGCAGGACTTCACTGGCTCCGTGAGCTATAAGACTAGCCCACTGTTAAGTTTTACAACCCCCCCCCCCTTTTTCACATTGTGTGCAATGAACGGCAGCCGTTCCTCACCCACCCACAAGCACTAAGCCTCATCCCAGGCTATGTTTAATAAGCCAGTAGTATTGCCAGCAGAGGCAAACCAGCGAACCACCCTTCCCCACCCCTCCCCACCAACCGCCTTAGTAGAGCACAAAGCCCATAGCGAGACCGATAAGCGATAAGGCGCTAAAAGATCCCAAGCTAGCCCCCCCTCATGACACCACACCGACCTAACACACACTGTCCAAGCAGAGGGAACCCCTGGCAACATAACCTAAAAAAAAAAAAAAAGAGTTGACTACTGCTATGAAACCCCCAGTTCTTGACATATATATATATCTGTATGTTTTGATATGTACCTATAAGTTTCATATGTCTTGTTATCTTTTGGCGAATACTCGCAAAAAAAAAGAATAAAAAAAAAAAAAAAAAAAAAAAAAGAATTGCTTTAGACTTGAGAACAGAAGGATCTCCCGAATGCTTGCATTAATAAAAAAAAGTCATTATAGATATATCAAGAAAAAAAAAACATGTATAGTAAGAAACTCTATAAAGATTGCTTAAGTGTTATTATCCTTGTTTAGAGATAATGGATAATCCCAATTGATGCCACGGTGTACAAAAGAGCCAAAGCCAGATCACAGGTGGATGCGCTTTTCCACGGTGGTTGTAAAGGTTGGCAGACCAAAATCACAAAACAGTAAATGGATATTAGAAAAAATACATTTATTAAAAATAATATAAACAATTAAAATAGCAACCAGTATTATTTTTGCCAATATAAGATGGTAACTGCCACTGTTTCTGAACAGAAAGCATAGCTGACTAAGAGAATCTTTAGAATTCAAATATTATTTTTTCTTTAAATTTGAAATTCATTCTGAATTCCGTGAACTGTGAATAGAATCGCTAGCATCAAATAAAATGGTTTTAAGCAAGCCAAATGGTATATATAAAAGTATATAAGATGCCGAATTACCAGAGTATTGCAGTATGAAATATAAATAGCATATATATATATAGAGTACCATTAAATTGGGTAATAGTAACAACCCCTGGATGTTGGGCTAAGGTAACATCCCCAGGATGCACTTGAAAACCAGAGAAATCTGAATATACCTTTCCTGGTTAAATACTTTGTGCGGTCATTTCCAATCATTTATATATATATATATATATATATATATATATATATATATATATATATATATACATATTCTTTATTTCATCTAGTAACAAAAATCGACGTTTCGTCCACGCAGGGACCTTCTTCAGGATAAAGTGACCACTCACTTTATCCTGAGGAAGGTCCCTGCGTGGACCGAAACGTTGATTTTGTTACTAGATGAAATAAAGAATTTTTGCATGAGAAGACCATGAGTGCAGCCCATGCTTTTACCATTTAGGTGAATATCAACATCCCCATAGGACTGGCACCCGACAAGTAGACTTATCATTTTTCTACATATGAACATTCAGGGTGAGTGCAAGGAACCTATTATTTTTGTATATGTATACAAAAAGTAAACGAGAGCACTCAATGGTTTTCAAAGTTAAAAAAATATTCACAGTCGCATGTACAGATCAACGTTTCGGCTGACAAACCAGCCTTTATCAAGATGCTAAACAACTTACAATGTGCAAAATAAATAAAAGAAACACCATATCATAAATTAAGCTTACCATAAACCCGGTGAAACATCAAAACGAATGGACCTCCGCTACGTGCATGATAAGGTGATTCCCTACCAACTTGTTTAGCCAGATAGCGCCCGGTTACTATGGTGACAAAGCCTGTCAACCCCAAAGTGAAGTGTTGAGAAGTGCGTAGAGATTAAAACCTTATGCCCGGAGGATGATACGGAAAATAAGGATTTAAAGATTTAAAAAAATAGAATACCTGTAAAGTATATACATAAGCCTGAATATGTAATATGTAAGAGACTGGGAATATAAGAAAAGAACGTGTGATGAAACGAATCATCCCATAAGTGGGAAGAGTGAAAAATAATAGAAGATGAAAATAGAGTGAAATGTGAAGAAGTGAAAAAATAAAAGTAGAAAAAAGAATGTGTAGAAAAAGGAAGTGTAGAGAAAGTATGTGAGAGTATGTTTTTGTGTAAAAAAAGAGTGTATGACATAACACATGTAGTAAATGTGCAGTGAAACACGCATAAAAAGTGACACAGTGAAACCAGTGAACTAGTAAATAGCACCAATATGTGTAAATGGAGTGCACAAAAAGAAAAGAAAAGCAGACTGCCTCTACATATATCTATGCTCAAAAAACTATAAATAAAACAAATATAACGCAAAAACCATATGTTATCAATTTTGATATACAAATATAATCTAAAGTCCTAAGGTAAAGTCATACAGGTATTATTTGTTAAAGCAACCAGAATGGGACAAAAAAATGTATAAGCATAATATCTAATACTTGTTTATACATAGAAATAATAATAATAATATATCTCTTATAATTGATGCAGAAGCACAATATGCAGAACAACGCAGACAACATCAGTATGATAACTCCGACAAAGAAATAAGCATTAGCATTGCAAACAATGGTGTACACGCAACCCATGGGGCCCCGGTGTGAAAATGATCTGTGCCCCCCCCCCCTCCCTATTCCCCCCCCGACAGACACACACACACATACATAGAGACACACAGGCACACATACAGGGCTGACAATTATTACAGAATCTTATTGACCAAAAACACTAAAACAGTCAAGCGTTATGTATCTGGTGGAGATGGTGCCAGAGGGAAACTCATAGGATGCAGCTATAAGAAAACTCAGATTTTCTTAAAATATGCTAATCTCTCTCTAATTAATGCTTTCATCTTTCAAGTAAATCCATTCCACCTAACAGCAGTGTCCAGTGAAGCAGGAAGTCAATAGGCGGTGTAAAAGGGTGGGCCACTGACATGAATCACGTGACCAGAACTTCCAAAAGGAGCGAAACTGCCCAAAAAGGGGGCATGTCTGCCCAAAGAATTGGAAGGCCAGCCTGGCATCAGTATCCCTATGTATCACAGTGTCAGTGTCCCCATGTCACCCAGTCCACTAGTCTCCCAGTGTCTGTGTCCTCATTGCTCCCAGTGTCCCCATGTCTCAGTGTGTCCTGTGTCACTAGGATACTAGGGGACACTGAGAGACATGGGGACACAGTGAGACATGTGGACACTGAGACACTTGGGGACACTGGGAGACATGGAGACACAGACACTAGGGACATAGACATTTGGGGACACTAGGGACACTGAGAAACATGGGAACACAGACACTGGGAGACATGGGGACACAGACACTAGGGACACTGGCTGGGAGGCATGGGGACACAGACACTTGGGGACACTGGGAGACATGGGGGCACTGAAACATTTAGGGACACTGGGAGACATGGGGACACTAGGGATACTGAGAGACATGGGGACACTGAGACACTAAGGACACTGGCTGGGAGACATGGGGATACTGAGAGACATGGGGGCACTGGGGCCTATGGGGACACTGAGAGACATGGGAACACAGACACTGGAAAACTACGGGACACTGGGAGCCATGGGGACACAGACACTAGGGACACTAGCTGGGAGACATGGGGACACTGGAAGACATGGAGACACTGTGTCATTAGTGTCTTTGTGTCCCAATGTGTCTCTCAATGTCCCTAGTGTCTCAGTGTCCCCAGGTCTCCCAGTGTCCCCTAGTGTCTCAGTGTCCACATGTTTACCAGTGTCTCCAAGTGTCTGTGTCCCCAGTGTCCATTAGTGTCTCAGTGTCCCAATGTCTTCCTGCAGCCTTTGCCCGCATCCCTCACTTCCCTAAGATGTAGTCTGTCTCTGCAGACTGGGAGCTGCTGTCTGAACTCTCTGTGCTGTGTAGCTGCTCCCCTGTGGATTAGTGAGTAGAGAGAGGCAGGGAGGAATATGCTGTAACTTCCTATCCCTGCCTCTCTCCACACACACTGACCCCTACTGGCCGGCGCTGGTATTGCAGAGTAATTTCTGTTTATACTGAGAAAAATATCTGCATTTGTATTGCCGGTATTACTGCAATACCAGCACGGCCAGGCAGCCTCAAATACCATCTGTGCCAGTAAAATACCAGTCAGCTCCATCAGCCCCTATGTTAATCCGGCCCTGCACACATATATACATACAGACAGACAGACACTTACAGACTGACACACAGACAGGCACACATACACATACATACAAACAGACAGGCACACATACAGACACACACACACACACAGACACATACAGACAGACAGGCACACGTACAGACACACACACACACATACAAACAGACAGGCACACATACAGACACACATACATACAAAGACACATACATAAAAAAACAGACACACATACACACAGACAGACATACACACATACAAACAGACAGACAGACACACACACACACAAGACGCACATACATACATACAAACAGACAAGCACACACACATACATACAGACAGGCACACTCATACATACAGACAGACACACACACATACAAACACACAAAATGTTTAAGTCACCCTCCTGTTTCCTACCTTTAAGGTGCAGGAGGGTGACTTTCCCTGGGGTCCAGTGGTGGCTCAGGTGGATGGAAGTCAGAGATCCTACTCTGACTCCCTCTGCTTCCTCCCGCGCGGCTCTCAGTGTTATCTAGGAGAAGTGACATGCAGTCACTTCCTCCCAGCTTGTGATGTCATCACAGGGGTCCCGGTCGCGCTTTTAAAGCTCCCAGCGCTTACCGGGCCCCCTGACAATCCACATCCATCGGGTGGCCCTGACAGCTTGGGCCACCCGATGGACCCCTTGGACAGCTGCCCGGCAGTTTGCCGCGTGGGCCAGGGCAGCAGAAGATGATGGCAGCGCATACCCTGTCACAGGGGTCCGCAGGGTGGCCGGGTCCCCTGGAGTGGCGGGCCCAGTCGCAGGGGTCACAGCTGTGACCGGGCCCGCCACTCCAGGGGGCCGGGCCACCCTGCGGACCCCTGTGACAGGATATGCGCTGCCATCATCTTCTGTGGCCCTGGCCCACGCGGCAAACTGCAGCGATGTTACAACCGCATTGTGTTTCAAGATGTTGTATTCAGCAAACACAGATTAAAAGGAATCCATGTTTAAAATGGAATGAGGCAAAAATGTGATTCTTTGTTAAACTAATTTGCATATGCCACCCAGAATCCTTTGCGGTTGTAACATTGCTGCAGTTATGGGATTTCTGTGGGAAAAGCAAGTCTTATGGCTTGACTGGTGTGCAGATTTTTGTTTAACATTGTATTAATTATCCACAGACTTCAGGTGGAGGGGGTTTTCAATCACAATTTATCCCCACCATAACATATATATATATATATAGGTTATGGTGGGGAAAAAATATATAATTATATATATATATATATATATATATATATATTTGTGCTCGGAATTTATCTAATACGTAATGGAATGTAGAAGGAGAAGCAAAGTTGGTTGAGAATTACTTTCTCCATGAAAATTGGAACAGGGTGGGCCGGTGAGACGTATGGAGTAGTGATAGTGGGTGGTGGGGGACGGGGAGGGAAATGAGGAGTAAGCCAGACTGTATGACCAAGATCGCCAGGTGAGCGCCTGCTGGGCTTAACGAGATACCTGGTTTGGCTATAGCCGATTCCATTTATCAGCCTGTTACATAGTTACATAGTTACATAGCTGAAAAGAGACTTGCGTCCATCAAGTTCAGCCTTCCTCACATATGCTTTTGCTGTTGATCCAAAAGAAGGCAAAAAACCCAGTCTGAAGCGCTTCCAATTTTGCAACAAACTAGGAAAAAAATCCTTCTTGACCCCAAAATAGCAGTCAGATGTCTCCTTGGATCAAGCAGCTATTATCCCACTAATTAGAAATTGTATCCCTGTATGTTATGTTTTTGCAAGTATTTATCCAATTGCAATTTAAACATCTGTATAGACTCTGACAAAACCACCTCTTCCGGCAATGAATTCCATATCCTTATTGCTCTTACTGTAAAAAAAAAAACTTTTCTTTGCCTTAGATGAAATCTCCTTTCTTCAAGCCTAAATGTGTGACCTCGTGTCCTATGTATAGCCCTGTTTATGAATAGATTTCCAGATAATGGTTTGTACTGGCCCCGAATATATTTGTATAATGTTATCATATCCCCTCTAAGGCGCCGTTTTTCCAAACTGAAGAGATTTACATTTTTTAACCTTTCTTCATAACTAAAATGCTCCATTCCTTTTATCAATTTTGTAGCTCGTCTCTGCACTTTTTCTAGTGCCATGATATCCTTCTTTAGAACAGGTGCCCAAAATTGCACAGCATATTCAAGGTGTGGTCTTACCAGCGATTTATAAAGAGGCAAAATTATATTTTCATCTCGAGAATTTATGCCCCTGTTAATCATTTGGAGGCTGGCCAGGATAGCGACTGGGGTCTCCTGATTTGAATCTGAGGAGTAAGCTGACGGCCCTTGTGAACTAGAGCCGGGCCTGGGAACATTGGGCTGAGCCGTTGTGAGCCAGTGTAGTTCTGCCTTACTGGCAGTGGCTGGGGAGAGGATACCCCTGTGTCAGAGCTCTGCGGATATTTTTTTAGAATGTTCCAGAATCCCAGGTAACTGAGGGTAGAAGGGGTGAGAGATTCCTATAGAGACCCTGGCCAGACTGGGGTGCTGGGTATTTCGTTCAACAGCAGACCGATTATCGGGGTGAATACTTGTGACATTCTGAAAAAGAAATAATGACTTGGATAAGTAATGTGTCTTAGAGGTATGGATGAGACCTTCGGAGAACTGGCCTGCTAGCTAGTGCCGAAGCAAAGAATTTACCAGGTACCAAGTGACAGGTGAGGCCCTGCTAGTGCCAAGTGGCGGAGAGAGGCTCTACCTATGATTTGGGCTGAGGGGATTTTGTGGCCACTTGAACGTGGTGGCAGGATGTCGGCCTCTTGGTGACCGTAAGAGATTCAAAACGTGTGGCTGTGACATGAGAAGCCCTAACTGTAGCCCAAAAGAAGGGCGAGCGAGGTGACTAACTATGGCTAACTATGATTTGGTCGTGGGGCTGAACCTCCGTGTTGAGGTGGGGTGTAGACCTCGCGGGACCGTAGTATTACTTAGGATAGCTAAGGCCAGCGCCTAACCCTCAATGTCAGTTCTCTAGCCTAGTGGGGCTTGTCTCTTAGAATGGTGTGATATAATGTGGGTAGATACTTAACCTTGAGTGTTTGTCCTCTTTATTTGGGCAACGCGCCGGAAGATTACAATATATTCTTGCTTCCCGGTCCGGGAAACCTTAGTGGGAAAAGATGCTAGTGGGCCTGAGGCGTGCCACTAATATAATGAGTGTAAAAATGTTGAACGTATGAGAAGGTGTGTATCAGAGATACTGTAACGTACGAACGTGGGTAAGCTGAGGGACCTGAACGTTGGTCCGTAAATTAGAGACAAGCCCCTGGGTTCCCATCAATGTGAATATTTTTAATGATACGAAGGCAAAGGACTTGGTGTCTAAGTAATGATATGTAGAAATAAATGATAAAACATGTACCGTTAAATATAGTAGTAATATTGTGGATTATGATTATGAGATTGTTGTTGACATTTTGTAAAGAAACTTAGCCCAGGTACGTTTTGAAGTGCAGAGCCCACTTTGGGAGGTGGGGGGTTGTATGAGGCCGTGGAGGTCGAATGAGGCCTCAAGGGAAAACGTAAAATGGTAAACCTTCTTACCTGTTACCGAAATGCAGGATACTGGGTACCTCTTCTTGGAGCTCTGTTTGAAGAAAAGTATAAGTAGTAGCAAGGTGGTGTAGGTTTGTGTGAGGAATCTCAGAATTGGCCTGTTGGAAGTTTAGAACCCACTTTGGGAGGTGGGGAGGCTGAATGAGGCCGTGGAGGCTGAATGAAGCCTTGAGGGAAAAAGAGAACTGGTAAACCTACTTACCTGATACAGTAATACAGGGTACTGGGATACCGCTTCTTGAAGACTGATTGGAGGAAAGTGGAAGTGTATTATATACGTAAATTATAAAAGAGAGAGTCAAACTGTGCCTTTAAGAAGAATACCCTGTGAAAAATAGATGTCCCACAATTATGTGACCATGGACGGAAAATTTGTAAAACACGTATATTTCACCCAGTGATGACTTTAAGAGCCATATAATAAACTTAACATCATATAGGAAAACATTTATTGTGAGTGCTTGCTATAAGTAAAGAGACATAACTAGATATTTTATAGTAGATTAGTAAATTTAAACACTGTAGCCCCTTTCGTTCAGTTAACCGAATGAACAAGAGTACTATTAAAAGAAAGAACTCCCGCATTCGGTAAATGGAACGCACAAAAGGATTTAAACGAAAGCCAATTGAATAATCAGCTGCAGGCTGTAAAGTGTAAATTAACGAAAGGTTGCATGAAAAAGCCGTTTGAACATGTTAGACTGAACGAACGTATGAAAGAACAGACAAACGTAGGGTAAGTGTGCACGTACGGTACATAGAATAAACAAAAGTAAATGAAAGCATGTGTATTCCGCGTTCGGCTGTTAGCCGCACGAACGCGGAAGTACACGAACAGCGTAACAGCACGAATAGGTAAGTAATGATGGGAGCATTACCCGCATTTTTAGGCCAGAATGTGGGAAATAGCCGAATGCTATTTCCCACGTTATGCTTACGTGGACGTGCCGGTCTCGTGACCGGAAGCCGGGTAGCGAGTAGGGAAGTTGGGTAGAAGCCGGTGGACGGACACGGAAGACGGAGGTAGGAGCTGCTGGTGACGGACTGTTTACTGCAGACTGATTTTGGTGGGAACAACGGACTGGAAGTGCTGGTTGCTATGGTGAAGACAAACAGCTTGCACAACAAAGGTAAGTAGGGGGCGTAGGGTTTATATAGGATCATAACTCCTCCCACAAATTCAGGCCAAATGGCCTTCCAACATATGAAAAAAACCAGATCAAATTCATATCTTGTAATACCTTTTTTATTGGACTAACAGAATTTTTTACTGACAAGCTTCCAGAAGAACCTACTTTTCTCAAGTCTAAAGCATTTCTGAGCAAAGACGACACATAGAATTCAAAGTTCAGTTGTAATACAGGAGTTAAAGCGACATGAGTGCAGGTAAGACACAGGTTTGATTGAAAATATACACCATTCTAGCAGAGGGTCGTAAATATCTTGTGTGAAGATCACAGAGTGAGGGGGAGAGAGAGAGAGAAATATATATATATATATATATATATATATTTATTTATTTATTTTTTTAAGTTTGTGACATTAAACAGTGAACTGTTAAAAATGTTTCAAGCCATTTTAATGAATTGTGCCGTATGTTCAAATAAAGGTTAATACTTTCCTTAAACTGTATTGTACCAAAGTACAATATGTTGAAATGATTGAAGCAATTCATTTTGGTAGTTGTTCAGGTACTGTGACTGACTCATAGCATTTACTTTTCTTCTAAAACCCCAGAGGATACTGAAAATTATCAAGTTAGTCCTGTTGAAACGTGCACTGATCACATCAAGCTGTAATTGAACAACACAGCCTTCAGCTAGACTATAGCACAATGAGAGTTATAAGGAGTCAGAAACTCAAGCCCAAGAGTCACATTAACAAGATAAACTTTTGTGTGTTCTTGTAAGGCAATTGCTTTTTTTTTTGTTATTCCAAGTGGCAATACATGTATTTAAAAAGCAAAACGAGGGATGTCATGTTTCGATAACAATATAGCATATAAGTAATTTATGATGAATGAGTTAGGTTCTATATATGTTTTAATAAAAAATATATATTTCAAAACAATGCTGTAAAAGGTACCATGATGGTAATATGGGAGAGCTAGACTTTCAGCTTGGGGATAAGTACAAATTATTATTATTATTATTTATGAAGCACCAACAAGTTCCGTAGAGCTGTACAATAGGTGGACTAACAGACTCGTATTTGTAACCAGATGAGTTGGACGCACAGGAACAGAGGGATTGAGGGCCCTGCTCAATGAGCTTACATGCTAGAGGGAGTGGGGTATAGCGACACAAAAGGTAAGAGTAGGGTAGAAAAGTAGGTTGCTACGATAGTATTCACTGAGGGCTTAGTGTTTTGTTTTGATGACAGTTTCAGGAGAGGAATCAGGGTGTGGGGAGGGAAAGCTGTTCACAGAATTTAATGGCCTTTCTTTGCACACAAAACCCAGATATTTTGGTGTGGGTGGTTGTGCTCAGGCAACATGAGATATACAAGTATGACAGAAAACATGGGATTGGGGGCATACCCAGACCATGCATTCCTCAGCAGTGGTGCTGCAATAAAGACCAGACTATATACAAAATACAGATTAAGGGACAGTGCACACAAAAACGATATACAGTTTTGAATCCTACAAAGCTTCTCACCTCTCTTAGCAAACAAATATGGGGATTCAATTCCACCATATGGCCATAAAATGTTAAGCCCACCACTACGTAACAGTACCCCAATATCTGTGGGTCCTAACATGGGAGATAAACATGCTAACTACAATGGCAACAATATAGCACAAAAGTACACGCAAGAGTGTCTAACAGAAACACAGTACAGAGTAGTCAGGCTAAATAGTGGAGGAAGTAGGAGTAGATAGAAAAGAAAGTAGCTTGAAAACTGGAAAGAGGGTCACAAGTCCTCTAAATGTACATAAAATCACAAATATCACTTACATAAAAATAAGATGAAAATATACCAGGAGCTACAGTAAATAAACAGATAACCAATAATTAATGTCGATAGTAATACTCATATAGTACAGGAATATAAAACCCAACTCAGATTTGCCTTATGCATTTCGTGAGGATGTTTTGCCTTAAGCGTTTTGTGAGGATACGGCCTGATCGCAGCCTCTGATGAAGTGAGGCCATATCCTCACGAAATGTGGAAGGCAAAGCATTGGACAGTTTGGACGACTATCGGGCAGTCCCACCTCTTACTAGCCTGCTGGTACTTTCCTTCGGAGAACTACCGAAGATCCAGAGGCAAGTTGGGCACACCCTGGAGTGAGGCTTCGGGTGGAACGCACGCCGACCTCACCGGCGGCTCACACACAGCGTGGACTGCAACTCCTACTAATCTCATCTATCCAGGTTTAAATGAAGACTGTTCAGAGTAAATTTTTAGACATCTTTGCACATCTAGTATGGATTATTTTAACTTTATCAATTCATTAACGTTTTCTGAAGAGCATCTATTTTAGCTTTAGCTTTTTTGCACATATAGCCTTTGTTTAGCATACAGTTCCTTTTTGTAATGTTTTGCTATCTATTTCATTGCATATATTTATATTTACTAACTTTTGGGTAAATTATATTAGAGTACCATAAGGGTCCCATGATTGTGTGTAATCTATACACATATATAGTTTGTTTACCCCTATGCTACACATTGTGAACTGACCATTTTTATTTTTTATTCTATTTTATTTTATTTCAAATCCTATTTTTATTTGTATCTGTATATTTCCTTCTCTTTTAATTTTTTTTTACCATTTTGGACTTATTTTTCACTATTTTACTCTAGCCTTTCATGGACTTATATCATACTATCCCATTATAGTTACTGTGGACTTATTATTACTATTTTTATTCAATTTCTGGTATTGTGGATTTACCTTTTATGATATCATCTGCGTTGGGTTTCATATTCCTATACTATATGAGTATTACTAGCGACATTAATTATTGGTTATCTGTGAGTTTACTGTAGGTCCTGGTATCTTTTCATCCTATTTTTAAGTAAGTGATATTTGTAATTTTATGCTAACTGCAATACTTACTGCTTAAACAGCTTCCAAAGACTCTTTCCTGTGGTCACCTTCCATAATTCCATTGCCACCAGAAACCTGTTGTTTGCTATGTATATGATGAGCATGGTATATCTCACATTGCAGTCAACCTGCAAACACCTATAGGGACATCACAATATGCCTGCTGCCTTACTCCTGCAATTCTGTGACAACAGGCAGGCAACCTAAGATCCCTATTTAATACTGTTAGATAAACCTTTCAGGAGATTTAATATTTTTGGATAAACTTTAAAAAATATGTTAATATTATGGAACATTTTAATTGTGTAATAGTATGATATTGATACATCTTTTATATGTGCTATATTTTTTGATATTTTAATATTTTGAGAAAATAATTTTAAAAATATTTAATGACTTGAAAAGCTATACAACAATATTAGTGACCTTAGTTTGGTCGCTGTTACATTAACTGTTTCATTGTCTGTTCAGTTCTTCAGAAATGGCATGGTTCTCGTCTTCTGGCTGAAATCAAGTTTTAGAAGAGGGACAGATAGATGGTTGTCAACTACTCAGATGAACGGCAACAACTGTGTCTTTAAAGTAAGACACCCTGACTCAATTGCATAGAACTATGTACCATAATTATCTCCTAATAAGTGCATACAAATTCATATTTTCTGTTTTTACAAATGCTTTTTTTAATGCATATCACAAAAATATATATTCGTAAATGTCCTAGAGTGTATTTTACATATTTCCGTTAATGTAAATATATTGTGTGAATGATGTTTCATATGAACAAAAAATATTTAACTATAATTGCAGATCAATATTTCTTACTGTAACAAGATCTCTAACAATGGTGCAAAAATGGACATAGTGCCCACCCACATAGAGGGTGCGAACACCTGCCTGCACTAAAGGGATCTCCTGATTATATAGGCCCAGAGGCCCCTCCTTGTGGGTAGGTCTCCACCCCCTATCTCCTATAAAGTTCTGTGCTCAGTTATTTTGTAGTCTTCCTGTAGTTCACAAGCCTTTAAAGCCTGTTCCAGCCTTGGTTAACCCCTTCAAGCCTGTTCCAGCATTGGTTAACCCCTGCAAGCCTGTTCCAGCTGTGGTTAACCCATTGACTGACTAATACAGTGCCAATCATTTGGTAAAACTTTAATTTACATGTTAAAGACTTTTATTTCTTGAATGACGAGTCAAGATTCTGCCTTGTTTGCTTTTACTATTTTGCACTTTTCATTGATATCTTTTTGAGACTTTTCATTTATATCTTTATGCCTTATCAATAAATACTTTAAGTTTAGTGACTGTGTCTGTCTAAATCTCTGCCTACTGAGCCCGTGCACCCCAAACCAGTGACAATAATATAAGCAATAGTGATGTCGCGAACATAAAATTTTCGGGCGAACCGCCATAGACTTCAATAGGCAGGCGAATTTTAAAACCCACAGGGACTCTTTCTGGCCACAATAGTGATGGCAAAGTTGTTTCAAGGGGACTAACACCTGGACTGTGGCATGCCGGAAGGGGATCCATGGCAAAACTCCCATGGAAAATTACATAGTTGATGCAGAGTCTGGTTTTAATCCATAAAGGGCATAAATCACATAACATTCCTAAATTGTTTAGAATAACATGCTTTAAAACATCAGGTATGATGTTGTATCTATCAAGTAGTGTAAGGGTTATGCCCTCTTCACAGTGACAGACCAAACTCCCCGTTTAACGCACCGCAAACAACCGCAAACAGTCCATTTGCACAACCGCAAACTCCCCATTTGCACAAGGTTGGATACCAAGCTAGCCATGTCCCGTTCCTTGTCCTCACTGATGTCATTCAAGGTCTCTTCCTCCACCCAGCCACGTACAACACCAAGGGTCCCCGAAAGGTGACAACAAGCCCCCTGTTTTTTTTTTTTTTTAAATGTACACCACTGTTACACTAGATATGAGTTGCACTGGTGTGACACTGTGCCCTGGCAGGCCCTGAAACGCACACGTGTGAAGGAAACTGACTGCTATTATTTCACAGTCAAATTTCTATTTATTTATTTTTTTTAATGTACACTACTGTTACACCAGTGATTGGCCCACGTGATGCCTATGCCCCCAAAACGTTAGTGTGTGGGGGTGCTGGAATGACGTGGGCCAATGGGAGCCTGAATCAACTTTTGGCTCACACTGGCCCTTTAAGATCAAGCTCGTGACTCGAGCCGTGCTCCTAGTGCCAGGCGGGCCACGTGACCGATCACTGCGGTCAGTGCACGCGGCTAAGTCAGAAGAGGAGATCAAGCCGCATGCGGCTCGTGTGGAGGCAGAAGTGATCCAGCCACGCGCGGCTCAAGCTTAGGAGCCAGGTCGGTCCCAGGATAAGGTAAATACAGCCACAACCACTTATCCCAATCACACACCTTTCTTAACATCCTATCCCATTAAAAGCATATCACCGCGTATTTAATAAAACAGATAAACCCCCTACTTCATCCAGGTTACCGATCGATGGTTCGATATTCTGAGCCCTCTCTGATTTACTGTACATGACTATTCGATATTCCCACAAATTTTATATAGCATTTTATGTTTGTTTGAGAACACCTTAAAAATATTGGATATCGCTAAAAATCATGATCACTATATACTTTCACTACAAACCTCTAAAACGAACCAAACTACTCATTAGACTTGGGCACTTCAGAAATTTTCGTTTCGTACGAATGTAATCGTACGAAAAATAAATTAGTTTAGTCAGAACCGAAATTCGTCGATTCTTCCATTAGTTTTCGTACGAAATTCGTTAATATTTTCGTTTCGGATAAACTCATTCGTTCATTCGGCACGATTTAATTGAACCAAATGAATTGAATACATAAAACTATGTTCCCTAATCCCTAAATACCGAATAGCTTCAACCGAGCTCAGTATAACCATTCGTTTCAAATTTTGTACATTGATCTAAAGCATGGCATTGAATGCTTTATGTCATTTAATTTACGCCTAAAACTCCCAAACTAACTCCCAAACCGTCAAATGCACGAATGCTGCCAATCGCATGAAAATGTATTGGCACTATCAGTAAACTACCGAACACCACTTACTATAGTCATTCGAATGTCGAATGACATTGCATTTGCAATGCATCGCTTTTGCTTCGTTTCTTGGGCTCATGAATCATCATGCTTCCCTGACAGGTGGTACTGGAAACACAGTATCATTTTATAAGAGAGTGGGAAAGTAGGAGCCAATTAAATAGGCTTTTACATACTGCCAGACAAAACTGTAAAAAAAAAAAAAGTATCAACTCAAGGCAGTCCTTCATGCAAAATCTATCCAGATTTTCTATAGGCCAGCCATTCAGCCATTTTGGAGCTCAGCCAGCCCACCAACCTGTCAGCCATTTTAGGCACTTTGATAGGGACCTTGCCAGAAGTGGTCATGTCCTCCTCCAGCTCCTCAATTAACCTAGAGATGGATGTGGATACAGTGGAGGGGGGCATTGGCCACTCTGGCCAGGAGGAAGGAGAAGCAAGTGGGAGAAGCATGAAGAAGCAGAGACAGCCAATGATTTTAAAAGGAGCAGTTCCTGGGAGGAAGAATAAATACGCTGATAGCTTTCGTGCAGAGGAGAATATAGTACTAGTAAACAAGCGTTGCCAGTACTACCAATGTATGTTTGGGGGAGCAGCCAAAAAGACTTCAAGAGCAAAGAAGGACAATCGGTGGAGGAAGATTGTGGCAGCGGTGAATGCTGTTGGAGGGAACAACCGCACCCAGGAGGTGGTGAAGAAACGGTAAGTGCATATATATTCCTAAAAAATAATTTTCTTTATGCCATGTTTTTTTTAAACTTATTTTTTTCCTCGATGTGCTTTTGCTACACACCCCCACCAGTGGCAGCTATGCTTTTAAAGTCTTTTAAAAGTGAGGGTTGGGTTACTTAAGCACATAGAGGGAAAAAAACACCATGTGCAGCTCAGCTTTAAAGGAACACTATAGTGACAGGAATACATGTTTGCATTCCTGTCACTATAACTGTGAAAACACAGTTTAACATCCCTCTCAGCAATGTAACTGTAATTAAAGGGACACTCCAGTGCCAGGAGAACAAATCGTTTTCCTGGCACTGCAGGTCCCCTCTCCCTCCCACCCCCCACCCCAGGCGGAGACCGATTGCGCATGCGTGGATGCTGGCGGGGTGAGACCTAATGCGCATGCGCGGCAATGCTGCACATGCGCGGCAATGCTGCACATGCGCGGCAATGCTGCACATGCGCATTAGACCTCCCCATCGGAAAGCATTGAAAAATGCTTTCAATGCTTTCCTATCGCGGTTTCAGCGACGCCACAAGAGGAGTAGTTAACACTGCAAGGTAAATATTGCAGTTTATGAAAACTGCAATATTTATTTACAGTTGCAGGGTTGAGGGTAGTGGGAGTTGGCACTCAAACCACTCCAATGGGCAGAAGTGGTCTGGGTGCCTGGAGTGTCTCTTTATTTACTCATCCTTATAGCAGAGCTGTGCTCTGCCTCCTTGGCTGCGATCGTCATAAGTGACAAGATCAGCAAATCCAATGCTTTCCCATAGGAAAGCATTGGGAGGCTGTAATGTTGCAAAACGCTGCTGTTCTATCAGATATCTATATCTATCAGATTTCTATATTGACGTCACTTCCGGTGCCCCCATGTCACCAGAAGTGACGCGAGATCAGCTGCGCGCTAGCAGGCCTCGAGGTATAGCATTCTGGTGGAGGTACCGCGAGCATGTGTGCCGCCTCTGATGACCCTCGATCAGCTGGGCCTTTAATCTGAAGGGTGTACCGCGCATGCGCTCGGCACATCCTTCAGCTATACACACATAAAGCAAATAGTGAACAGAGCACTCCTTAGGAAATTTTCAATTGTGTATTTAAGTAATCTTGATTACTTATTAAATACACAATTGAAAATTTCCTAAGGAGTGCTCCGTTCACTATTTGCTTTATGTTTGGCGCTGGAAGCACCCAGGTATTACAAGTTATATTTTTTTAATGATAGTGAGTGTCGGAGGTCGGTTTATATATATACACAAACACCTATATATATATAATAATTCTATGTATATATTTATGTAATATTTTTACATAATTAGGTAATTTTATTAATCACAATTTGCAGGACCTGCCTGACAACCCAGACCGAAAGTCCAGGGAATTTATTTTGCTAGCACTGTATTTAACCCTGTAACTTTCTATGACACCATGAAACCTGTACATGGGGGGTACTGTTTTACTTCGCTGAACACAAATATTAGTGTTTCAAAGCAGTAAAATGTATTACAACGATAATATCGTCAGTGAAAGTGACATTTTTCTACACACAAATGGCACTTACCCGGACGAGATAATTGTTGTGATACATTTTACTGTTTTGAAACACAAATTTTTGTGTTCAGCGAAGTCTCCTGAGTATAACAGCACCCCTCATGTACAGGTTTTATGGTTGTAACTGATCGACGGGCACCCTGACTGGGTACCTTTGTTGGAGGATGCTCCTAGCGCTTACTGAGGGCTTTCAGCATTCCAGCCGACACCATAACCACCGTAGACTCCTTCAGAACGCAAACCAGGAACAAGCTCTTGCAAGAGTTTAGGAGTGATTATAGCAAGGGAATATGCAAAGCATAGCAATCCCTTGTAGCAGATTCCCCCAATAAGAGACAGGACTCAAATTGAGGGTGAAGAAGAACTGAAGCTTTTAATGAGACACTGCTTTTATGCACATTTTGCACACATAGTACTGCCGACAGGATTTTGTAAAACAACCAATCAATATGTACAATACACTCAGACACAATGGGTTAATGTAATTATCACTGGCAGAGAAATACAGTTTTTACACATGTACTATAACTTTCAAACTATACATTCAATATTCAAAAAAACAACATTATTATTCAGCACACTTTAATTATAAACATAGTCAAAATTCAGCCAATTACATCCAGGGGTTTAAAAGTTAGCTGGAGGTCCCTTTATGACCGACCGCAAGCACATTTTCCTGCCCAAAGCAGTTCCATAGATTTGGGCTGTGCGGTCGGTCACAGTGAAAAAATTTCACAGTGAAAAAATTGCCGGAAAAAAATCGCCGAATGGGACTTAGTCTCTGCTGCTGCAAAATCATTGTGGGAGAAGGTAATGCTCAGCGGTGTTCGCGGAACTATATAGCCGATTTCAGTTCCATGGATTTGGCTACACACACCACTGACCGCATTGAATGAACAAAGATGGCCACCGCCACATGTTCGTTTGCACGAACAGCGGCCCCCCAGCGTTCAGCAATTTACCTACAGCAGGCTCCTGTGTGTGGTACCTGGTTCAGTAAGCCCCATTTACTGAACCAAGTGGAAAATAGCAATGAACAAAGGATTTTAACAGTCTTGGGACAAAGTCTTAAAGGGGCATTGTTCTCTAAAGTCACAATATGTCCCCAGATGGTTCTTAAAGGGGCATACACAGTCCAATAAAAGTCCATTCACTGTGCTTAAAGGGCCAGTAGCCGCACAATAAAAATCTATTATGCCCAAATATGTTCTTAAAGGGCAATACATCACAGGGTCCGTAGTCACAGGGCAGGAGGCGGGCAAGCAGGCCCCTCCAAAAGCTCATGGCAAACTCCCTTAAAGGGGTGAGTTTGCTACAATGGTGTTTTCAAAAGTTACTGAGTCAAATATAAGGCTTGTGTTTCAGTTTTTACACATTGAAATTAGCCAGATTGGTTACGTTGCCTTTGAGACCGTATTATAGCCCAGTAATGAGAATTACCCCCATGATGGCATACCATTTGCAATAGTAGACAACCCAAGGTATTTTAAAAGGGGCATGTCCAGTCTTTCTTAGTAGCCACTTAGTCACAAACACTGGCCAAAATTGGCATTCCGATTCGTTTTTTGCATTTTTCACACACAAGCAAATATTAACAATAACTTTGGCCAGTGTTTGTGACCAAGTGGCTACTAAAAAAGACTGGACATACCCCATTTGCAATACCTTGGTTTGTCTACTATTGCAAATGTTATGCCATCATTTTCATTCCTGGGCTACCATACGGTCACAAAGGCAACATAACCAATCTTGCAAATTTCAGTGTGAAAAATGTAACATGCTATATTTAACTCTGTAACTTCCCAAAACACCATAAAACCTGTACATAGGGGGTACTGTTATACACGTGAGACATCGCTGAATACATATATGTGTTTTATTGCAGTAAAAGCAAACCGTATTATGACATTCACAGTTAAAATGTCATGCAGAAATAAAAAAAAAATCTTATTTCCTACCATTCTTTAATATATTATTCATATTAAATTATGTTTTATACCTGTGAATTATAGCTCCCAATCCCCCAAACATGAGCCCAGACTTCATGAAGGGGTAAAAACGGTCTGTTTAATGGTGGCCCCAGCTCAGCCTTTTATGCAGGTCCTCCAGCAAGGTATACTCCCACATGGACCTTTTTTCACAATGTTAATCACTCCCACAGAAACAGTAAAATCCCTCCCCTCTATCGTGGAGATAATTGGGTTAAGTAGCCATAGAAAACGTAAAGGATCACTATAGTGTCAGGAAAACAAAGCGGTTTTCCTGACACTATAGTGTCCTGATGGGGGCCCACATAGACATAGAATACATAGATGCCGCATTGACCGCTACTGCCTGCTTGCGCTGAGGAGCCGCGGGGCCGCCATCTTGGAACGGGCACCGCTCTACTCAAGGTATTGAAGAACACTTGGAAAGTCCATCTGTCATTCTCATTATCCCTGCACTGACTGAGTACTACCATTCCTATTATCCCTGCTCTACACAAACTGAGTACTACCATTCCTATTATCCCTGCTCTACACTAACTGAGTCCTATCATTCCTCTTGCCTCTGCTGTCAACATCGCCCGTCCCAAGATGGTGCCCACATTTCTCGCCGCTCAGAAGTCAATTCGGCGTCTATGTATACTATGTCTATGGGCGCCCACACCCTCAGGGTCCACGTCCCGTGGCGCTGAAGGGTTTTAAACCCCTCTCATCCCCGTCCGACGTCAGCTCCTGAGTGGAGCAGAATGCACATTTGAGGAGCCCATAGGAAAGCATTTCTCAATGCCTTCCTATGGATGCTCTGCGCGATGGATGCGAAATTCGCATCCAGAGTCGCAGATGCGCCTCTAGCGGCTGCCCGGAAGACAGCCACTAGAGCTGGGATAGGCAACCTTCGGCACTCCCGATGTTTTGGACTACAGGCCCCATAATGTTCTTACACCCGTAATGCTGGCAAAGCATCATGGGAGGTGTAGTCCAAAACATCTGCAGTGCCGAAGGTTGCCTATGCCTGCACTAGAGGCTGGATTAACCCCTAATGTAAACATATCAGTTTCTCTGAAACTGCTATGTTTACATCTGAAGAGTTCAAACCTGAGGGACCTAGCACCCAGACCACTTCATTGAGCTGGAGTGGTCTGGGTGACTATAGTGTCACTTTAATCTCCAGGTACAGAAAATATTTACATTTTTTTACTGTAAAAAAACTCATTAAAATACATAACTCAAATTTCACACAACTGGAACCCCACATTCAACATATCCCCAGATAGCTTGGATCTGAGCGCTCAATATATCCGAACAGCACTCTGATCCCATGAACACAGTCGAATCGCCATGGAGTTAAAGGACCACTAAAGTGCCAGGAAAACAAACTGCACTATAGGATCTTTAGGTCCCCCCCATCCTCAGGGCCCCCCCACCCCGGGGCTAAAGGGGTTAATCACTTACCTTTTTCCAGCGCCGGGCTCCCTCTGCGCTGGGGAAATCTCTCTCTTCCGACGTCAGTGCTGAATGCGCAAGAGCAAGAGCCGCGCGTGCATTAAATCAGTCCATAGGAAAGCATTACTGTAACGGATCGCCTGGCACCCGACTGGGTACCTCTGTTGAAGGATGCTCCTAGCGCTTCCTGAGGGCTCCAAGCACTTCAGCAGACACCACAACCACCGCAGACCAAACCTCTCTTCCTAAAGAGCGAAGCAGGAACAAGCTCTTAAATGAGCTTAGTAGTATAGCAAGAGAGTATGACGAGCATAGCAATCCCTTGTAGATTCCCCCAATAAGAGACAGGACTCCAAATTGAGGGTGAAGTAGAACTGAAGTTTTATTGAAACACTCAGCTTTTATGCCCATTTTCTACCCATAGTACCACCCACAGGGTTTTGTAAGATGACCAATAAAACACGTAAATTATAGTAAAACACTCCCAGCAATTACACACAAATCCTCCCCTCTGCCTGTGATATAATTACTGAACACAATGGGTTAAAGTAATTATCACTGGCAGGAAAAATACACTTTTTACACAGTTACTGTAACTTTAAAAATATACATCCAATCTTCCTAAAAGTAACATATTACTAATCAGCATCCTTTAAATATAAACACTCTCAAAAACAATACAAATCCCTCCAGTAGATAAAAAGTTAGTCGGAAGTCCTTTGTGATCGGTCAATTTCAGGCATAAAAATGATTGTCTTATGCGAATGCACGAACGGGGCCGTTCGTGCAATTGGCTCAGTATAGCAGTGAGTGAGTCCAAATAGCCGAACTGTACCGAACGGCGACCACCCAGCCGTTCGTCAATTAGGTCAATTAGTTGCGGTTAACCACAGCATCTGGGAGGTTAACAGGCTGCACACTCCCATTGCATGTGGTCTGGCCTTTCAGCAGTTTATTCAGTAAAATAAAAGGGAATAAATAGGGCTAAATGCACGAACGGCATACAAAAAAGGGCACTGGTAGCCACAAAACTGGGGTTTTGTCAGTTATTTACTACACAGTAATAGATATATTTAAAAAAATATGATATAGAATTCTATACCCCAAGGCCTGCTAGCGGACATGTGCGCTGCTGAGATCAGCAAGTGCTTTAGCAGACCTTGGGGTATAGAATTTTATATCAAATTTTTTTTATATATATCTTTTACTGTGTGTTTAGTAAGTAACTGTGACAAAATCCCATTTTTGTGGATACAATTGCCCTTTTTTTTAATATGCCGTTCGTGAATTTAGCCCTATTTATTTATTCCCTTTTATTTTAGTTACGGTGACGTGACATTTTTTTATTTTACTTACAGTGACGTGGGTGCACCGGAAGTGACCTAGGTATTGAAATCTGATAGATACAGATTTCTGATAGAGCACAGAAAGTCCCTTTAGTGCAGTGGTTCCCAACCAAGTCCTCAAGTTCCCCCTAAGAGTACAGGATTTAAGGATTACTCAATTGTGTCTAAGGTGTTTTTGGAAAAAAAAACAAAAAACACTTTACACACAACAGGGTAATTCCTAAATCCGGGACTGGTAGGGGGTACTTGAGGACTGGGTTTGGAACCCCTGCTCTAGTGGCTGTCTGGTAGAGGAGGAGTTAAAGGAGCACTATAGTGCCAGCACAACAAACTTGTTTTCCTGCCACTATAGGGTCATTAGGTCCGCCCACCCTCAGGGTCCCTGTCCCGCTGGGATGAATGGGTTAAAATCCCTTCAGCCACTTACCTTTCTCCAGCGCCGGACTCCCTCTGTGCTGGGGAACTCTCCAACCGCTGCCGATGTCAGATCCGAATGTGCATGCACACATTTAATTTGATTCATAAGAAAGAAAGTGAAAAAGATAGAAAAGGAAAAAGTGAGATAGTAAATAAAAATGTAACCACAAATGGTAAAGAGAAGTGAGTGGGCAATTGGCGACCCTCTCACCTGTTTCATCCCCAGGGCAGAGCATCCAAACTCCTTCGGTCCTTGGCGTGGGGTGCGGACCTCCAGAGCTCAAACACAATGCCCTAGCGTTAACTGACTGCGCTGGCAGAGGTAGCAGGCGTTGCCACACCGCTGTCAGACACAGCCAGAGGGGAGAAACCAGTACCACTTAAAGGGAGATTTTAAGGTATTGTGGGGGGGGGGGGGGGGGAATAGAAGAATAAATTAGAAATAAAAGAAATATTTTGTCGCCAACAACTTTATATAATTAGAAAGAAAGTTGAGAAACCCTAAGCTCAATTACAGTCAAAGTGTAGAGCAGGGTACCCCAATTTAGGCAAATTGAACTTAAGAAAGGCAATCTGCTCCATGAGATGAGATGACATTTGTGAGCGCTTAATGTATAATAAACACAGGTTACTGGCTATGGGGGGATAATGTATAATAAACACAGGTTACTGGCTATGGGGGTATATGTATAATAAACAAAGGTTACTGGTTGTGGGGGATAATGTATAGTAAACACAGGTTACTGGCTATGGGGGGATAATGTATAATAAACACAGGTTACTGGTTGTGGGGGGATAATGTATAATAAACACAGGTTACTGGTTGTGGGGGATAATGTATAATAAACACAGGTTACTGGCTATGGGAGGATAATGTATAATAAGCACAGGTTACTGGCTATGGGGGAATAATGCATAATAAACACAGGTTACTGGCTATGGGAGGATAATGTATAATAAACACAGGTTACTGGCTATGGGGGGATAATGTATAATAAACACAGGTTACTGGCTATGGGAGGGATAATGTATAATAAACACAGGTTACTGGCTGTGGGAGGATAATGTATAATAAGCACAGGTTACTGGCTATGGGGGGATAATGTATAATAAACACAGGTTACTGGCTATGGGAGGATAATGTATAATAAACACAGGTTACTGGCTATGGGAGGATAATGTATAATAAACACAGGTTACTGGCTATGGGGGGATAATGTATAATAAACACAGGTTACTGGCTATGGGAGGGATAATGTATAATAAACACAGGTTACTGGCTATGGGGGATAATGTATAATAAACACAGGTTACTGGCTATGGGGGGATAATGTATAATAAACACAGGTTACTGGCTATGGGGGGATAATGTATAATAAACACAGGTTACTGGCTATGGAGGATAATGAATACTAAACACAAACACAAAAAAAAAGAATGCAGCTTCTGAATTAATCTAAATTGTATGCTGTCTAGGAGGTGGGAGGGTCTGGGAGGGAGGGTCTGCTGCTGATTGGCTGGAATGTATCTGCTGACTGTGAGGTACAGGGTCAAAGTTTACTCAATGCTGACGAGAAGGGGGCGGACCGAATATCGCATATGTTCGCCATCTGTGGCGAACGCGAACAAGCTATGTCCGCCAGGAACTATTCGCCAGCGAACCGTTCGGGACAAAACTAATAAGCAACGATGAACTTGCACCAGATACAAGTTTTAATTATGAAACTGAAACTTTGATCAATAATAGTTATGTTAGTTAGTTTTCAGGCTAAGCTCTAGAGTGCTATCCATTTTGTCATTGTTTATATATATTTGTGTTTTAGTGTGTTTTCCTAAAAAGCTTTTAACTACACTCTAGTGAAATGTTTTTAGAATCTTTCTATTGAAACTATTGTACGGTATTGTTAAAAGGGAAATATCACTTCCCAGTTGTTTTTAGATTATGCTTATACCCCTCTACTTAGCAAAGTGTGAGGTCTTAAAAATAAAATTAAATGTATAAATGCACAATGCAATATTTACGTTTGTCCTGTAACTGGGGACCTCCGTTTTTGTCTCTCAGTCAATCACACTATAACATTCATAAAAATGTTACCATTAAGTACAGCCGTTTAAAGGAAAACTATAGTCACCCGAGCAACTATAGCTTATTGTATTTTTTCCGTTGAGTATAATCAGTCCCTGTAGATTTTTTGCAGTAAACACTTTTTTTCAGAGAAAAGGCAGTGTTTACATTACAGCCTAGGAATACCCCCATTGGCCACTCATCATATGGCTAGGGTGTTACAAACTGCCATTTGTAACTGTTATTTTATTTGACAAATTGCCCTGCTTCCCTGTGTTATGGAGAAGCCTAATTGCCAGCCTTCTGCCCCATGACTATGGACCTAGTGTGTATGGCGATTTGACTGTATTTTGGGGATCTGAGCGCTGTTTGGATATATTGAGTGCTCAGATCCAAGCCATCTGGGGAAAGGTTGAATGTGGGGGTTCTGTTCAGTATGATATGAGTATTTTTGTGTCTTTTTGTGTCTTTTGCTAACATGTGCTCAATGGAGTCTGCCTTTATCCCTGGATATAATTGGATTACCTCTCCATTGTCTCCAGGATAGAGGACTCTTGTGAAACTGGTTTGGGCCGGAAAGCCATGCTGGCAGTGGGTTTTAAAAATACTTTCGCTAACTTTTGAACCCCTGGTCTGATTCGTGCCATTTTTTTATATGTTGTTCCCCTGAATGGATTGATTGTGAATATGTAATTTAATGTATAGTTTTAAAGTTATAGTATATTTGTAAAAACTGTATTTTTAATGTCTGTGATAATTATGTTAATCCCTTGTGTAACATAATTATATCACAGGCAGAGGGGAGGATTTTGTGTGTAATTACTGGGAGTGTTTTATGTAATATACGTATGTAATTGGTTCTTTTGTAACGCCCTGTGGGTCGTCCTATCTAAGGGGATCCTGCATAAAAGAAGGTTCTTTTGGTGCCAAAAACAGAGTTCTTCTTGACCCTCAATACGTAGCCTTGTCTTGTTATTGGAGGGAACTGCTATATCACACTGGGGATTGCTATGCTCTGCACACTCCCTTGAGCTTTAATCACTTAGTTCTTGATCCTGATACGCTCTCCTGGAGGAGAGGTCTTCCCCACACGGTCCTGGAGGACAGAGGCAGATTCCAGGGTGGACAGAAGACGGCGCGACCCCAGTTAAGCTACGGCGGTTGTGGAGTCTGCGGTGGTTGTGGTGTCGTCTGCAGTGCGTGGAGTACTCAGGAAGCGCTAGGAGCATCCGTCAACGGAAGGTGTCCGTTACATAGGGCAGTGCTGCACAGTATGACTGGCATTCAGTGTCTCTACCCTCTGCATGGAGACACTGAACTTTCCTCATAGAGATGCATTTATTCAATGCATCTCTATCAGGAGCTGCTGATTGGCCAAGGCTGTGTTTGACTTGTGCCACTGACCTGCCTTCTCTCACCCAATCCAATGCTTTCTTATGGTGATTAGCTCAGATAATCACTTCTGATGATGTCAGCCGAGGAGGCAGATCAAGGACAGAGCCAGCAACAGCAGACTGGAATAAATGTAGTATTTGACTATATTTAGGAGGGAACGGGGACGGGGGTGGGGTGGGAGAGGGTAGATGGTGTTTAAAACACTATAGGATCAGAAATACATGTTTGTGTTTCTGACCATATAGTGTTCCTTTAACATAGTTAGTGGAAGAGCTATACTAGAAAACATTCTGTATTCATCCTCTTTTACATTGTGTGCACATTGTGATTTCATTTAACTATTTTATTCTACATTTCAAGGAAAATGGAGCATCACATAAAAATGCTTATTACTAAATTATATGTCAATTTTTATGGCTTACTTTATGGTATAATTTGGTGTGATAGTTCCTCTTTTACCTTAAGTATTCTTTTGGAGTGAATGATTTTAATGACTCAGGATTCTCCTGTGTCGTAGAAGCAACGTGTTTCTACTAGAACATGATCAATCCAAAAACTCTCTGGATAATGTAAAATGGAAAATAAACAGCCACACGTACACTGACCAGCCACAACATTAAAACCACTGACATGTGAAGTGAATAACATTGATATAACAGGGAATAACAATCAATTCTTGAATTTCATATGTTGGAAGCAGGAAAAATGGGCAAGCAAAAAGATCAGAGTGGCTTTGACAAAGGCCAAATAGTGATGGCTAGACGACTGGGTCAGAGCATCTCCGAAACAGCAAGTCTTGTGGGTTGTTCCTCGTGTTCAGTGGTTAGTACCTATTAAACATGGTGCAAGGAAGGACAACCGCTGAACCGACGGCAGGTTTATTGGTGCGCTAAGCTTACTGATGCACGTGGGGAGCGAAGGCCATCTGGTCTGAATATACAGAAAGGGTACTGCAGCTCAAATTGCTGAAAAACGTAATGCTGGTCATTACTTGTCTGTTAGGCCACCCATAGTACAGCACAAATTTGTTGGTGCTTTTTAAATATCAATAATAATTATACATGTGCAATTTCGGTCTGAATTTAAATTTGATGCTTCCAAATGTTTGAATTTGGTAAGTGCTGAATTTCAGAAGTGCCGAATTTAGGCATTGGCCGAACCAAACTGAATTGCTGAATTTCGGAAGTGCCGAAGTGCTTTGGATTTATGAAAAGTGGTGAAACAGGAGAGGGAGGGAAAATTAAGGGAATGATGACAGGAATCTTACCCTAACCCTACCCGTAACCTAACCCCTAACCTTAACCATAACCCTACCCCCTCCCTAACCCTAACCCTACCCATAACCCCAGTAGGGGTAGGGTTAGGGGTAGGGTTGGGGTTAGGGGTTAAGTTAGGGTTAAGGGTTGGGTTAGAGGTTGGGTTTAAGCGTTAGCTTAGGGGTAGGGTTAGGGGTTGGGGTTAGTGGTAGGGTTAGGGGCAGGGTTACGGTTAGGGTTATGGGTAGTGGTAGGGTTAGATGTAGGGGTAGGGTTAGGGTTAGGGTCAGGGATAGGGGTAGGGTTAGGAGTAGGGGTAGGGTTAGGGGTGGGGTTAGATGTAGGGTTAGGGGCAGGGGTAGGGTTAGGGGTATGGTTAGATTTAGAGCTAGGTTAGGGTTATGGTTAGGGATAGGGTTAGGGGTAGGGTTAGGCTTAGGGATTTGCCAAAGTCCTGAAGTGCCGAAGTCCCAAAGTGACAAATTTCCGAATTGCCGAAGTCCCGAAATTTCAGAAATGCCGAATCGAACTGGCAAATTCCCGAATTGTAGAATCTCGGAAGTGCTGAACCGAAGAGCCGAAGTGCCGAAGTGCCGAATTGCTGAATTCCCGAATGGCCAAAGTCCCGAATTTTGGAAGTGCCGAACTGAACCGATTTTTTTGCCCATGCACATGCCAAATAATAAAAGAAAGGTTTCAGAAAAAACAGTGCATCACAGTTTGCTTAAAGGATTTACTGCTAATGTCTTGGTGCCAGATACTACAGGACATGTTCAGAAGTCTTGTGCAGTCCTTACCTCAACGCATCAGAGCTATTTTGGCAACACAAAGGGGTACGTAATGTTGTGGCTGATACATACACTCACACACACAATCATTAGAGAGAAAACTCCACATTGACCACACTGGACCACATTGACAGTGAACTATCCAACCCTCTCAGTAACATTTTATAATAACTACATCATATCCCCTTTCTCATTACATGACAGTATAACATCATGCCCAATATCGCCCTTTTATGGCACTTTGTGCAGGGACAATGAACGGAACCTATGTGAAACTTCCTATAGTATAAAAAAATAAATAGAAGTTAAAACGTGAAACATGATTCCTTGTTGCAGTTATTTTAGCAGTTCTGTAACCATTAATGAGACTTATATCTGATACTGCTTACATGTGGTAGTATTGATGCTAATCGATGAAGGCAGTACTTATAAATTATTGTGGATTACAGTCTATACAGTGAGTGAGAATCACTTAGTATCAGTGGCAAAAATTATGGCTATCAGTCTCATAATCACAATTTACAAAATGTTAATGAGCAAATATTTATGTAGAACAAAATATACAATCCACTTGGCATGGCATTAAAGAAAAAAATAAATTATGTTTTCCTACTTTAATATGTGCTTTATTAGTACAATTATTTGAAGTGCCTCAGGCTGTCTACTAAAACACTTTATGTAAATTATATTTTTATGTGACAAATAATGGAATGCATCTTCTACTTAGATTGTCACAATGACACACAGCAGGGGCTAATGGGACTACTGCACGGTTCCATGAATACAGCCCAATTTATTCTTAGAAAATAACCATTTCTTTGCAGACAAAGTGGTTTACAAACAGAAAATGCTGTTCTAAGCTTCATTGTTTCCACATCAGCAGTATAGAGAACAGGATATGTCCAATTAAACATTATATTTTGGACCTTGACAGATAAAGTGACCGCTCATAACTGTGAAAAAAAATCATTTATATGGACAACTTGATCGTTTTTACATAGAGGTCACAAATGAGCTTGAGAGCTGTTCTTCATTATCCTTTAGAAACATGAAAAAAACAACACTGATCACATGACAATTTTAAAGATAGAGGTTTTCTTAATGCTTTCTAGATTCCTGGTAGTCATGGTGCAATATTGTGCAATAACTGGAAAAGACAATAGTTTAAGCAGTAAACGATAGTGATTTTAATTTATCCCTCTTGGCATAGACCATAACAGTTGTGCCCATACACAATGGAGTTACCTTGATAGCAATAATGATAATGAAATGAAACAGTAATTGCAGATATTTACACTATATACAGTAGTATAACCTTTTGGAGCCATTTGGTAGTTTGCACAGAGACGTAGAATCTCTTTAGAATGGTTGGCAATGGCTTGGCAGCTATTTAGTAGACTTAATCGGCAGACCTACAGTAATGCAATATGTTAGAAGGTCACTTGGGGGTGGACAGAGCAGCCTGGAGAACCTGAGGAGATGTGCAGTGCTTAGGTCACCCAGTAGAGGCAGCAGAGAGACTTGGGCAATGGGAGGTATTAGCAAAGTGCATAGATACAAAGCTACTGAGTGGATGGAGCAGGAGAGATAGTTGGTGCAAAGTATGTAGTGAACAGAGGCTTTTGGAAAGAGTGGATATAGAAAATAAGTAGCAATGGAGTTTAGCGTGAGTGTAGATTTAGAAGTAATGTTCACAATAGCAATACTTGGGTGAATGGAGGATCCAAGAGTGTTGTCTTGAATACTACACTAAGGTCTGATATTGCAGTTGAAAGGAGGCACAAGGATAATCAGACAAAGCAGAGAGGAAGCATTGGATGAGGTCGGAATCAAGGAGGGCAGCCGGCATGAAGGTATGATCCAAGAAAATAGTCAGGATCAGGAGCCAACTACGGAGGACAAAGACAATCATTGATAGTAATCAGGAATTCAAACTTAGGTCTGCATCCAAAGATAAACTGTGCAACCAGATGGGTTACTTTGGGCCTACAGGAACTGAGGCTACATTCAAGGTAAGCCAGAGCAACTCACTAATCGAGCAAGGAACCAAGCCAGGAGAAATGATTATATAGGCAAACAGTAATTACAAGAACTTAAATCAATTAGACATCAGCCATGACATCACTGAGCAAAAAAACATAGGTCTAGGTTAACCTTTCCTTAGGCGTTTTAACGGTCTCTTAAATTCCCCTTTCATTCCTCATACATCCTTAACGCCACTAGTCAATACCATTCACATCCTTGACTGCTTAATTCTTTGCTTTTTACTTAAATTGTGCTCCTCCACATTTTTTTCCTATATTCATTCTGAACCAAGCCCCAGTGGGGCTCGCATGACTTCTTTTTTATTGCAAATCCCCATCTATACAGCCTCTGAGCTCTGCCCAGCCCAAAAACTGATTCGGCTTATCATGGCTCTCTCTTAACCTTTCTAGAATACTGCGGTTTCTGAGGTTTCCCATAAACAGTGCTTTATGAGAACTGCTTGGGGCTGGTGGAAACTCTATAGTATACTGTAGTAGGCAACGCCATGATCTCCTAATATTACAGTAAAAAGTGAAAAACTGCAGATTGTAAGGGAGGAGCAAAGAAGGGTGGATTATGGCTAAAGATTAAAAATAAATCACTCTAATTATTTGAAATCTAGCTTACATATTGCACCTAAAATGCAGGCAACAATGGTATGTCCCTTTAATTCCACATAAAAAAATAAATGTCAGTGCTCTAAGATGTCAATTAATATTGAACATTTTTGAGAACAATATTCAGATATCTTATATGTTATTTTATATTATATATTTGTTTTTGAACATTATACATTGCCATTTATTTTCTCTCTCTCTCTCTCTCTCTCTCTCTCTCTATATATATATATATATATATATATATATATAGATGTAAAAAACAGATACAATTTGTATCTTGTAATACCTTTTTTATTGGACTAACAGAATTTTTTAGTGACAAGCTTTCGGGATAACCTCCCTTTCTCAAGTCTGAAGCATTTCTGAGCAAGACGACACATAGAATTCAAAGTTGAGTTGTGATATAGGGGTTAAAGCGACATGAGTGTAGATAAGACACAGGTTTGGTAGAAAATAGACACCATCTTTGTAGAGGGTCATAAATATCTTTCTGAAGAGCAGAGTGAGGGGGGAGAGAGGGAAAAGAAAAACAAACAAGCAGACAGTGCAGAGGATGGTACACTTTATACATGCACACACACAAATGTGTATATGTGAACGCATAAACACATGTGCATATACATAAACACATATACATACATGCACATGAGCTCATATACACAAATATAAATGCACAGAAATATATATATATATATGAAAGCATACATGCATATGAGTATGGGAAAGCATAGGTTAACACATAGTACTTGGTATACAGATAGAATACCAAGTACTATGTGTTAACCTATGCTTTCCCATACTCATATGCATGTATGCTTTCATATATATATATATATTTCTGTGCATTTATATTTATGTATATGAGCTCATGTGCATGTATGTATATGTGTTTATGTATATGCACATGTGTTTATGCGTTCACATATACACATTTATGTGTGTGTGCATGTATAAAGTGTACCATCCTCTGCACTGTCTGCTTGTTTGTTTTTCTTTTCCCTCTCTCCCCCCTCACTCTGCTCTTCAGAAAGATATTTATGACCCTCTACAAAGATGGTGTCTATTTTCTACCAAACCTGTGTCTTATCTACACTCATGTCGCTTTAACCCCTATATCACAACTCAACTTTGAATTCTATGTGTCGTCTTGCTCAGAAATGCTTCAGACTTGAGAAAGGGAGGTTATCCCGAAAGCTTGTCACTAAAAAATTCTGTTAGTCCAATAAAAAAGGTATTACAAGATACAAATTTTATCTGTTTTTTACATCTACATCACTGGACTAATACAGCTACAATTTCTACTTGAACACTATATATATATATATTGCGTGTAAGATAATACAAACAGCCCTGATATGCCACGACAGCATAGACAAGCATATTAAGTCAATTCACATAGTTACATTTTCATGGCACATAATAAATACTGCACATTTTATATTGAGGATAAGCAAGCTGCCTAGTTTTTTTTTTTTGAATAATAAACAGGCTAAGGCAAGCTATGTCAGTTGGTGCTAAGCCAGTTAGCTTATAAGTAACCTCTCGTGTAGGCTGACATTAACCTATCTATGCTGAGAAGTGAGTAGAACATGCTAAACTAAAATTAAGATTAGTTCTGGAGCTTGGTAGCCGCTGGGTACTTAAATTTACGGCAACTGAAGGTAGCCCTCTTGAAACTGGGGACAAACATTGCTAAATAACATGGTACATAATATGTATATGTAGGTTGGCTGGCTTAGAGGCTTATTGCCGGTTTCAGTGGCTATCTCTGGGAAGCAGGTCGGGCAAATGGAATATTGGGGGTAAGCTGTGCATTAGACGGCTGTAGCCATAGCTTGAGGCGGCTCAACCAATGCTTACTAGTGGCAGATTGCCAAACCCGAGAAACCTGAGTCCGTCTTGCTGTAGGTGAGAGCACCGCCAGTCCCAAGTGCCTGTGTGGTCGTGTACTTCACTGACCACTCCGCCACGGAGTCCAGTAACTGGATCATGGCCTCCAGGCCGTCTTAGTGCCCGTGAGTTGTAACACCATATGTGAGCTCTCCGACTGAGCGGCATGCCAGCCGCTCATAAGTGCCGTGCAGGGATGCAGCTGCGAGGTTGTAAAGTGCAAGTTTGGTTTTCGTGCTGCTGTGCAATTCGGCGCTTGGGGAGTCTGCCAGTGCACCCGTCGACTAGATGGTCACTTTTCCATGTGGGCTCTGGGCTGATAACCCGTCGCTTCAGCTCCAGTTCCCTGTATGGTAGGTATAACAGGGTGGGTGGCGTTATGCTCCATGCACCTCCAGAAGACTCTGCAGATGCGGTCACACTGAGCTTCAAAGCGCTCTCTCCACGCTGGTGTCTTTGGCTTTCTTGTGATTGCAGGGTGAGGTGCTCAGCGGCCATCTTGCGACATACGGTCTGCATTCCGGCTGAGAGATTTCAGGGTGTAGCAGGGACCAGGATAACCCCCACCGGTCCTGAGGGGTGGGATGCGGGTCGTCAGAGGAGCTGCTGCTTTTTGTGGTCCCCATGTCGGGAGATCGTCCGCCTCTCTCAGCCACTACGTCGCTTCCCACTTTAGGCCTCATTTGTGGAGTGTGGAGCTTTCACTCCAGATTTTCACCAGACAGGTGTCCACAGGTCTGCAGTCGGTTCAGCACTGCAGTATTGCGGAGCTGGGCTGCTTTTCTCAAGATTGTGGCATATATTTGCCAATATAATGCTGCATTTATGCCAGAGCTCTCTGCATGCACGTCTGGCAAGCTCAGCTATAGGCCCCACCCTATACATTGCCGTTTTAAATTTCTACGCTACAAATGCAGTTCTGACGATTTAGTTTCTTTCATTTATAAATAGTAGTTCAAAGCATCCTGATAAATAGTTTTTTTTTTATAAAAATCACAAAGGCTTTGCAGCCTACCCTAAGAAGGACATGTGACTATTTCATCAATGCATAACTGTTAATTGTGACTTCAATACAATATTAACAGTCCTAAAACAATGCGTATTATGTTTTTTTTTTTTATGGATATCTGATTTTATATTGCTGAAAAAGTTACGTAGCAGAATAGAAATAATACAAATTTGCTCTGTACACATGCGTTTATGTATGGCAACATACACATCTATACACACTTGAATTTGCCTTCATGCTTTAAATAAATATGGGATAAACTCATTGCACTTTGAAGTCATCCTTAGGGAAGAGAGGATCTCACCTCTTTATTAGTGCTGGCTGAAAAAGAAATCCTGTTTGGTATGCTTGACAGTTCAAATGCACTTTGATTAGCTTTTGGCACACAGAGGAAAATCAGTCACAGCAGGTCTGTGTTTGTTCTTTCTGAGGCTTGCCACCTAGCAAAGTCTAGTGGGAGATATCTGGCCTTCTCGGGAACCTGCACATTTGTCTACAAAGCCGTTGTGGTAGAAGATGTAGAATTCATAAATGTCATATTACAGCAGCTAAAGAAGTCACAATCAGATTTTGTGAACCACTGAAGAATGCTGGACACTGATTTGCTCTTACAAATCATGAGTCTCTCTTGTGGATTGATTATGATAGATAAAACTGAGAGCTTTGCCCGCTTTCCTGTAAAATAAAGAAGTCAAAAATTCTAATGGACATTAACCTGTGAGGGAAAATAAAAATTTAAGTAGACATCGTTTCCAATCTCACTAGATAATATTAGTATGAGACTTAGAGATTTGTTTTAATATGAACTAAAATTTCAAAGAATTTAGGTTTATCAGATGATCAATCGAATTTCTTATTTCCTAAATGCCATATAGAAAAATCATGAAAAAAACAACTCACGCAATGGGACAAGCATGTTCGTTTTATTTGTGGCTCGTACTTTCACTTGTGGTTCCAAAAAAAGAGAAAGTTGTGAAAAAAAATTATTCATGTCTAGAGGACAGCAAATAAATGTTGATTTTATTCACGGATAAAATGAAAATGAACCAATAGAGGGACAAATTAGGAAGAAAACATTAGGTAAATATATATCTATATATCTATGAGACAGGCTACAAATCAAAGACTATTACCAAACAAATCAACTCTGCTGTAAAAATCCCACGCACGCACCTGCTACAGTACAGAGAGTACAAAGAGTGCTACTTGTGGTCACCTATAACCCAGCTCTTGAGGAAATACGGGAAATCATTTAAGACCTACAACCAATGTTAACAGAAGATGAGACTCTTAAAAACATTTTCTCTGAAACATCAATTTTGGCCTTCAGACAACCACCACACTTCCAACAAAAAATAATCAACAGGAAGCTACCCACTGATGGGGAAAATAAAGAAATGCAAAAAACCTTGCTGCAAACTGTGTCAGTGTCAGAATACAAGTTAATCCAGCACGCAGAACTGTATCACACCTAGGACTAAAGGTAACGTCTTACCGCCCTTAGAATGGCCGGACTTAACATACCAGAGAATAGTCAGAATATTTGCCGAGGTCGGGGACACAGAATGAGGCACAACGATGAGGGAAAGCCAAAAGTCAAGGATATCAGAAAACAGTGAAGTCAAACGAAGCCAAAGTCTGTGTGTATGTATATGTATATGTGTTAATGTGTTTACGTGTATGCGTATATATATATATATATATATATATATATATTTTTATTTTTTTTATATATATATATTTATATTTGTGTGTGTGTATGTATAAGTGTGTATATACCTGCATCCCGTTGTACAGCACTACGGAATCTGCTGGTGCTATATAAATAATAAAATAATAATATTAATACATGTATATGTGAAAAGGTGTATGTTTGCATATACATATATATATATGGGACTATGTATGTGTAGGCACATTGGTATATGTGTAAAAACGTGTATTGGTGCATGTGTAGGTGTGCATGTACATATATTGGGCATTTGGTTGTATTTATATGTATATTGTTGTATGTACATGTGTATAGTGTGTATGTACTTATGTATACTTGTACATATACACTACTTGTGTATATGTATATGTCCATGTTTGTAAGTGTGCGTGTGTGCGTGTGTCTGTGTATGCTGAATATAGGCTTCTATGCATATCCTGTAACTCTTGGATAGGAATTCATGCATTCTTAATATAACTTATAATTTATTTATTTATTTTACTCTCCCCTTCTAGCACCATCTTCTGTATTGTTTGCTTGTTTTTTTTCTCTCTCTCCCCCCTCACTCTGTGATCTTCACACAAGATATTTACGACCCTCTGTAAGAATGGTGTCTATGTTCAAACAAACCTGTGTCTTATCTGCACTCATGTCCCTTTAACCCCTGTATCACAACTCAACTTTGAATTCTATTTTTTGTCTTGCTCAGAAATGCTTTAGACTTGAGAAAGGGAGGTTCTCCCGAAAGCTTGTCATTAAAAAATTCTGCTAGTCCAATAAAAAAGGTATTGCAAGATATCAATTGTATCTGTTTTTTCACATATATATATTATTACTCCTCTTCTTTTTCTCACAATATAACGTTACCCCACATTTGTTTGTTTACCCGATTTTTGGTGAACTTATACGGTTGAACTTGAGATATTTCATTATTTTCACAGGCCTCTTTCCTTGCTTCCCAGAGAAATGATTTGTTGAAATGATATTGACAAGTGGAACACATTGAGACTCCTTCTAAATGTATCTAAACATATCCAACCCTAAGCCTAATTAATGTGGACTCTAGTAAACGCTGACAAACCCTACCCCTAGCTAAACATAACTCTTGTTGCACCTATCGCTAGCTTTAAATGAACAATGCATATAGCAGAAATTATACTCAAAACTTACAGATATGTATTTGGCATAGAACAAAATCACAGTTATACTTTGTATACATTCTTGCTATTCTTTGCTATGGCACTCACAGTGGTAGGTACACACAGGGGCGTACCTAGAGCATATGGCACCCGGGGCGGGTCCTAGTTTTGGCACCCCCCCCCCCGCACTTTAAAATGTACAAAACACCCACAATTTTTTTTAATGTATGTAGCATTGAGCAGTGCTTCCATGTTTCAATGTAAGCATTGGGGAGGGGGTGACTGGTGACAGAGTGACTGAGGGGGGTGGTGACAGGGTGACTGAGGGGGTGACAGGGTGACCGAGTGGCTATGGGGGGATGACAGGGTGACTGAGGGAGGGGGTGACAGGGTGACTGGTGACAGAGTGACTGAGGGGGGGTGACAGGGTGACTGGTGACAGGGTGACTGGTGAGGGGGGTGACAGGGTGACTGAGGGGGTGACAGGGTGAGAATTATGACCAGGTAGTGGGTTTATAGCAGGGAGGATATTATGACAAGGCAGGGGTGTATATGGCGGTGGTGTATATGGCAGAGAGGGCAGGGGTGTTGAAAGAGGGTGTGACAGTGACTGAGGGAGGGGGTGACAGGGTGACTGAGGGAGGGGGTGACGGACAGATTGACTGAGGGGGGGTGACTGGTGACTGAGGGAGGGGGTGACTGGTGGCAGAGTGAGGGGGTGACTGGGTGACAGGGTGACTGAGGGAGGGGGTGACTGGTGACAGAGTGACTGAGGAAGGGGTTGACAGGGTGACTGAGGGAGGGGTTGACAGGGTGACTGAGGGAGGGGTTGACTGGTGACTGAGGGAGGGGTTGACTGGTGACTGAGGGAGGGGTTGACTGGTGACTGAGGGAGGGGTTGACTGGTGACTGAGGGAGGGGGTGACTGGTGACTGAGGGAGGGGGTGACTGGTGACAGAGTGACTGAGGAAGGGGGTGACAGGGTGACTGAGGGAGGGGTTGACTGGTGACTGAGGAAGGGGGTGACAGGGTGACTGAGGGAGGGGTTGACTGGTGACTCAGGGAGGGGTTGACTGGTGACTGAGGGAGGGGTTGACTGGTGACTGAGGGAGGGGGTGACAGGGTGACTGAGGGAGGGGGTGACTGGTGACAGGGGGAGTTACAGGGGGGTGACTGGTGACAGGGTGACAGAGTGACTGAGGGGGGTGACTGAGTGACTGAGGGGGGTGACAGGGTGACTGAGGGGGGCTGACAGGGTGACTGGTGACAGGGTGACTGAGGGGGGTGACTGGTGACAGGGTGACTGAGGGGGGTGACGGGGTGACTGATGACAGGGTGACTGAGGAGGGGTGACAGGGTGACTGGTGACAGGGTGACTGAGGGGGGTGACGGGGTGACTGATGACAGGGTGACTGAGGGGGGGTGACTGATGACAGGGTGACTGAGGGGGGGTGACAGGGTGACTGAGGGGGGTGACAGGGTAACTGAGGGGGGGTGAGAGGGTGACTGAGGGAGGGGGTGAGAGGGTGACTGAGGGAGGAGGTGAGAGGGTGACAGAGAGGGGGTGACAGGGTGATTGAGGGGGTGACAGGGTGACTGAGGAGGGGTGACAGGGTGACTGGTGACAGGGTGACTGAGGGGGGTGACGGGGTGACTGATGACAGGGTGACTGAGGGGGGGTGACAGGGTGACTGAGGGGGGGTGACTGATGACAGGGTGACTGAGGGGGGGTGACGGGGTGACTGAGGGGGGTGACAGGGTAACTGAGGGGGGGTGACAGGGTGACTGAGGGAGGGGGTGAGAGGGTGACTGAGGGAGGGGGTGAGAGGGTGACAGAGAGGGGGTGACAGGGTGATTGAGGGGGTGACAGGGTGACTGGTGACAGGGTGACTGAGGGGGGTGACGGGGTGACTGAGGGGGGGTGACTGATGACAGGGTGACTGAGGGGGGGTGACAGGGTGACTGAGGGGGGGTGAGAGGGTGACTGAGGGAGGGGGTGAGAGGGTGACAGAGAGGGGGTGACAGGGTGAGGGGGGGTGACAGGGTGACTGAGGGAGGGGGTGACAGGGTGACTGAGGGGGGATGACAGGGTGACTGAGGGAGGGGGTGAGGGTGAATTTACAATAATATTGTCTTACCATGATTCAGGGGCTGTCTCTCTCCATCCCAGCCCAGGCAGTGCAGGAGGTGCAGGCAGAGTGGCCGCAGGGGAGAAATCTTGCAGAATACAGGCTCTGCGCCCCCTGCTGGCACACTCCATAATAACCTCCCTGGTGCTCAGTGATGACTCAGAACACAGGCTGGGAATCCCCTCCCTGTGCTCTGACTCACTCACTGAGCGCCTGAGCCGCGAGGGAGAGGACGACCAGCAGGAGGGACAGAGTGTGGCACCCCCCTACTGGATGGCACCCGGGGCGGACCGCCCCCCCCGCCCCCCCCCCTTAGTACGCCACTGGGTACACATGTTTAGGGTGCTATGGTGGCAACTTACACAGCATGTGCTTCTGTGCATTAACAGTGAGTGCCTAATGTATGAGAAGTCAGAGTCATTACTGGGCAACCAGTAAAAAGTGACAAGGATAGAAACCAACCAGTAATTAGCCACTACTAACTACCGGCCGCTGTTGACGGTGACAGCTTATGGCAACTACTTCAAGAGAAATATAAAGTCAAGGAGTACTGCACACATGTAGGTTTACGTAGGAGCTCTGTGAAGGGGGCTCTGCAGCCCACCAGGAACAACAATAAGAAGAAGAGTTCCACAGGCGTCACAATGTAGGGTAAAGGCAAAACATTATTTATTGGAGTTCAAAAAGGACAAAAAAAGACACAACGTTTCGGTCTTAGAAATGTCTTTTTTTGTCCTTTTTTAAACCCCAATAAATAATGTTTTGCCTTTACCCTCCATTGTGACTCCTGTAGAACTCTACTTCTTATTTAACAAGAAGGTTCAAAATAAGTCATAAATAACTATGAATGCTCAGAATCCACTTATTGCTTAGCACTGTTTTTTTCCCTTCTGTGTTTTTGTGATTCTCATAACTTTTTCTCATATGCAGGACTGACTGCGACCACAAATTAAAAGCGAGCAAGTTCTCTAACGTTTTGCATACACAACATATTTGAACTTTAGTCAGTTTTGTATTTCATCAAAGAAACTCTTTTGTTGAGGCTCCACCAGTTCTTCACAGCTTTGCTAAACACAGGAGATTTGGGCCAAGGCTCAGATTAGTGAAAAAAACTAAATTAATGATTTCTATCTTACAGCTACTGATACAGGAGAAAACTTCATGCACATTTCCTTAGAGAAAACGTATGTACTTTTTATGTTGTATAAGTGTTTTGTGCATATTGAGAACATAGAGGGCAAAAAAGGAATGCTCTCAGTGTTTAGCAAGCAGAAGAGATCAGCAATGGAATACATTAAAAACTTAGTGAAATGTTTGCAAATTGCAATTGAACATTCATATAAAATGTTATTCTATTGATCTTGTTTTTCAAGAGTATTAAAAAACCAACTGTAATATAATTGACATTATAGACTGTATAGAAATGTTAATGTCAGTCATGTGCTTACAGTTTCTAATGCAACATGTCAAACTGACTCGTCTCCTTCTTTCGATCACCCAGTCTTTTACCAAATTCTTCTATATTTTATTTTGCTTTTCTACCTTTTAAAAGATATTGATATCTTAAAATAGTGATGCTATACTAAAGGCAGTGTTATTCACCATTGGGAATTGCTGTGAAAACAGAGTGAATTTAAACATTTAGTTAATTCTGATTTGAGTTTTGCTACTTTGGCCTTAAATTTAAAAAATCTATTTGGTTTTAATTCCCAGCTATTTTTACTTTAACAAATAACCCTGTAAGTCTAAAGTAGCTTATTAATGATATTCTGCTTTGAAACCATACCTCCTTTTAATAGCCATCACTATGTGTAAGTTGAATGACAGTTGACATCGGTCATTCACCGTGATGTCACTTGGGCACATAAAAACTGGAAGGATTATTAATGAAAAAAGTTAGCAAAATACAAATTCCCCAAAATACAAAGGTGACAGGCAAAATATGCTTTCTATATTGGAAAATAGAGTAAAAATATATGTATTAGGGTTCAGGGACAAGAACTCATAGAGAAACTGCATTTGACATATTCACTTTAATAATGCTGATGGATGATTATCTGAGGTTAGGAATGAAAACTACCTTTACTTGGCCCACATTTTGTGTATTAATGAAACAATCTGGAAAGGGTAAAGGTATATAACTGCTGACACATACGTCTTAAATACAATGAATCATACAACTGAGTCCAATTTGCAGACTGCATTATATAACCACAAAGGAGCAAACAACATGAATGACTTCTGTAAGTATTTTTACTACATAAGAAGATAGTAATAATGCATTGCAAGCGGTGATAGCAATTTATCAGCATCCACATGCTTAGAATATAAAGTAACAAATGGGGTGATCCAGCTTCATTATTGCATCTGTACAAATCAAAGAGAAGGAGAAAAATAAATTCTAAGTGAATACCTGATGCTCACCCAGAAGGCTTGTGTTGTACTAAATTATGTAGTTTTCAGATTTTGATTGTTAAAAATCTGAAAGGCTGGATTGAGACATTGAGAAATGTGAGCTGCCGAAGACATGTTGGCAAGTGTTTTGTTTAAATGTACAGGAAATAGCTTCTTACGACAAACAGGTTCATTTAGCACATCTGAACCAATTTTAGAACAGCTCATCTTTTTTTGTTAATCATCTGTGCATTTATTTAGTTTTTACACATTTTTAAAAAATCCAAAGGATCGCTTTTGCATTTTACGTTGTTCCTGGTACAATATTAGACAGCTGATTGGAATCAATCCACGACTTGCCTTCTCATGTTAAGTATCATTCTTAGATCTTCATGCACACAGTCACTCAAGCTTGCTTAATTACACAGTATAACATGTGTTTGCAATTTTCTTATTATTATTCACCATCAGCCGCTTGCTATTTTTAAATCGTTCACAAGAGATCACACCTAGTGTCACAAATAGGATTTCTAATGTGGCTTCTATGGCGCCAAGAGGACTTAGGAAAATTGCAGTAAACAGCATGTACATTGCTGAACACTGCATGCCTTGTAAACATTCGCCAACCATCTGCAGATGGCTGTAATAGATTTTAAACACCGGGATGTCTAGTGATTTGTATTCCTTACCATGCTTATTTTTTCAGCTCTAGTAAATGGGATGCAGTGCAACTCAATTATTGGGCTTCGTTAACATGAAGCACTTAGGCAGGGGTTTATTCACTTAACTGTGATGAGCTGACAATCAAGCCACATTTTATGTCAAAATAGCTTTGGTAGAAAAAGTATAAAAATTAGGTAATTTATAGCTTTTTTTCCTAACATTTTTTTTTGCAATCTAGTAATTAGTTAATACAAATCACTGATTAGACCTAATATATACGTATGCTAAAGTACAGAAGCAAGCCCAATTTTATGGTTTTGTTCTATAATATTCTGTATTAACTGGGGCGATAGTTTGAAATTATTCTTCATGCTTCAGAATTAAATCTAAAACTGTAACGCTGTAGATTTGTGCAACATTGTGAAAATGGGTCATTCAGTTTTGATCCTTTTTAAATTTCTCTTAGAATCTTGTCAAATAAAAAAAAAAAAAAAAAAAAGATGTATGACCTAGGACTACATGACATCCAATCTATAGTTCACATCTAAAATAGATAGCATATAGCAATGCTTTAAGAAGTTACATTTTCAATTCACTTAAAATTCTAATATTTTTTATGTTACCATAACAATATACTGATATATGTCAGATAGCAGTCAGTGGAAAAATAGTTTAAAACCCTCAGCAAGGTGAGAGCTAATTATGTGGCACTTGCTAGCTGGTCTGGATGGCCAGTCGGCAACCCCCAACAGCCTCACCCATCACTCAGGACACCAGGGAAGCAATCCTTCAAGGTAGGAAACGGGGAGTAGATTTAAAAGTGTGAATGTATCAGTATGTCTGTGTGTCTGTCAGTGTATGTCTGTGTGTCTCAGTATGTCTGACAGTGTATCTGTGTGTCCGTAGGTTTTCTGTCAGTAATTCTGTCAGTATATGTGTGTGTCAGTGCATGTGTCTGTGTGTGTGTCAGTATGCCTGTCAATGGGTATGTCAGTATGCCTGTCAATGGGTATGTCAGTATGTCTGTCAGTGTATGTCTTTGTGTGTGTGTCTGTGTGTCAGTATGTATGTCAGTGTGTGTGTGTGTCAGTATGTCTGTCAGGGTATGTGTGCGTGGCAGTATGTCTGTCAGTGAGTGTCTGGGGGTCAGTATGCCTGTCAGGGTATGTGTCTGTGTGTGTGTCAGTATGCCTGTCAGTGTGTCTACGTGTGTCAGTGTGTGTGTGTGTGTCATTATGTCTGTCAGGGTATGTGTGCATGTCAGTATGTCTGTCAGTGTGTGTCTGGGTGTCAGTATGCCTGTCAGGGTATGCATCTGTGTGTGTGTGTCAGTATGCCTGTCAGTGTGTTTGTGTCTGTGTGTGCCAGTATGTCTGTCAGTGTGTTTGTGTCTGTGTGTGTCAGTATGTCTGTCAGTGTGTCAGTGTATAACTGTGTGTCAGTATATCTCTGTGTGTGTGTATGTGTCAGTATGTCTGTCCATGTATATGTCTGTGTAAGTATGTATGTGAAAGGTGTTATTGCATTCCAGGGAGTGGGGGGCTTTGCCCAGGGTCCTTGAGATATTAAAGGAGCACTATAGGGTCAGGAACACAAACATGTTTTCCTGACCCTATAGGGTTAAAACCACCATCTAGCTCCCCTGCCCCCCTCATGCCTTCCTATATATAGTAAAATCTTACTTGTATTCAAGTCTGGAGCTGCTTGCTTTGTCACTGTTTCCTTTGACATGTCCACTGCCTGCTGACATCATCAAAAGGGGTGGCCTGATCCAATCACAATGCTTCCTCATAGGATTGGCTGAGACTGACAAAGAGGCAGATCAGGGGCAGAGCCAGCACAATTCAAACACAGCCCTGGCCAATCAGCATCTCCTCATAGAGATGAATTGAATCAATGCATCTCTATGAGTAAAGTCCAGTGTCTGCATGCAGAGGATGGAGACATTGAGTGTTTGGATGCATTTTAGGCAGCCATGACCGAGGAAGGATCTTTAACAGCCATCTAAGGAGTGGCCAGTAAAGTTATCACTAGGCTGTAATGTAAACACTGCATTTATTTTCTGAAAAGACAGTGTTTACAGCAAAAAGCCTGAAGGTAATGATTCTACTCACCAGAACAAATTCAATAAGCTGTAGTTGTTCTGGTGACTATAGTGTCCCTTTAAAGATGGCCCTGGATGGAGGTATATCTGCTTAATGTTTAAAACTAGCACCTGCGTAACTGCTGATGCCCAGTCCCTACAAAAGCCCAATCCCCCTGTGAAATGACAAGGGGGAGAAGAGTCTCCCCCCCCTGGGGTGGAGAGATCACTTTGTACTCCCCTGCCAATACCCATGGTCGGTAGGTAGAGGGATTGAAATCTAGTGTCCCAGAGGTGGAGCCTAGCCTCGAAGCGGAGAAGTCGCATGGCGCTGAAGCTCCAGAGATATAAGCATAATTTCGACTAACACAGACCAATAAATCACCTCCAAATCACCACAGATGCCGGTGAGAGGCAGCAGAACCGACATGGGGCGGAAATCAAAAAAAGCAAAGCCCAACCAGCCGAGACAGAACCAAGATATCGAGGCCATGTGGAGACAGGCCCATGAAGCAACAAGGCCCAAGATGGCCGAACACATTGACACGTACTCCGACTTCTCGGATGATTTCTACCAGGAGGAGGACATGCCTGATAACACGCACTTACCTACAGCGGGGGCCAAGCCTCCAGACCCGGACAGCGCACCGGTAACCACGTCGGTGCTCAAAACCATATTGGCGGGACTCCAGACCACGCTACAGGCGGACATGGCCGCTCTCAGCACGGAGCTCCAGGGAATAACTGGAAGGCTGGGAACCCTGGAGGATGCCTCCACAGCGCAAGAAGTGCATATCACCGCTATGCAGGCGGAGATCAACGACTTACAGCACAAAAATGCAGAATATGACCGACGGTTCACCGCCGCAGAAGAACAACGCAGATCGGCTAATATAAAGGTACGGGGGCTGCCGGAAGATATACCAGCAGAGGAGCTGCCGCATTATGTACGCAGACTCCTAACAGAATTACTTACGCCGAAACAGGCCAAAGCCATCCACATTGAAACCTTATTCAGGGTCCCGAAACCGGCTAGAGCCCCAGCCACTGCAACCCGCGACCTTATAGTTCGCTTCCACCAACGCAAGGACAAGGCCGCAATCCAGGCAGCAATTAAGAACAGAGCTCAAGTCACGTTCGAAGGACACTCCTTAAAATTCTTTGCGGACTTAACAGGCGGCACACTGGCATGGAGAGGGTCGTTAAAGCCCTTCACTACCCTCCTCAGGCCACGAGATATAAAATATAGATCGATCGATCACACATAGTCCTGAAGGGAGAGGGGACAAACATGTGGTTCACTCGCTACAAGCCGCAAGAGACCTGCTACACACTTTAGGACTACCCCAAGATGCCATACCCGGACCGGCACCTCAGGAGAACACAAGCCAGCAACACAGATGGGACCCAGAGCGAGCCAAAATCTTTGTACCACGACGACACAGACAGGCCCCCTCTGAGGCGACAGGCACCTGAGAAGCCCCCGGAGACCCTCAGGTTGCAGACAGCACTGGTCGGGACTGTATAACACTCAGCCGCAACCTCGTGGCACCATTGTTTAATGTTTATCATTATTGTTTCTCAGTTAAATTCATTATTGTTTTATTATTGTTTTATGGATGCACACTATAATTCAATACTGCGAGCGCACACACCGGTAACTCTCCTATCCCACTACATTTATCAACATACTCAGAGCTCCTTCCCTCCCCTCCCCCCGGCCCAGGGGAGCGGGCGAAGAGGCAGCGAAAAAGTACAACAAACCCATACACAGCAGACAGGCACACGCCTAGATGTCATAAGGATGTGCCCTGAAAAAATATACGCCCAGGGATATCTTTTGCCTTACTGCATAGTCCTACATGTCTTTTGCTGAGCCCGTAAGCTGATACGCAAGTTAACCTTACAAATGCTTCCTGCAAAAGTCCACAAATACAAGATGAGAGTACCAAGGTTCCTGACAAATCTTGCAGCCGCAGCAATGTTTCGCCTATTACACCTGACATACTCATGTTTTATTCATGCTATTGTTATATCACTACTTCTTATCGCTTCACAAAAAAAAAATGTGCAAATGTCTTTACCATACCCTACTGTCATAATTGTACCTGACTTCAGCGAATGGAATGCCTTTGGGGCACCACTCGCATGCCTGTTACGCATATATGCACGGAAAAATAAAGAATAATAATAAAAAAAAATCCAGTGTCCTCTCCCCTGGACCTAATTGTAATATTAAAGAGGGAGGCGCTCATAGCTAGCCCTTGCGGAGTAAACATTGATTAAAATTATTGAATGATTGCATTGCATTTTTATTTTATAATTTTTTAAGGAATTATGCTTTTTTTGTTACATTGGGAACTATGGGCTTTAGTTTGGCCTTCTGAATTCTGAAGAAAAGAAGAAATAGAAGAAAGAAGACTTCAGAAAGCAGATAATAATAGAACACTCAGAATAGGTAAAAGCTTAGAGAAACTCATTAGCTTGCCCTTCAGTAAATCACACCTCAGGTCTCAATATAGTTGTTGCTCACTTGTGTCATTACAGAGTGAGCCTATACCATTTGCAATTTCAGACAAATCTGACCCATAAGTGCAGTCCAGAACTGAAATGCCAGCAAGCTCTCTCTGCACGAGAAATACAGCAACCACAGACAATTGTTTTGGACTTCTATTTTGAGACCTGAGCATGGATTTACCGAAGGGCAATGTATTGATTTTCTCTAAGCTTTTGCCCTTTGTCAGTGTTCTCATATTCTTTGCTTTGTTGCAATGCATTAACTTTGAATCTCCATAAGTGAAAAGGGTAGTTCAGACTTGCACCCCATGCTCACTATGCCTAGAAGGCTAGAGGGGTAGCAGCTAAAACTCGCTGCTGAGGCCCAAAGAAGGCCGAAATAATCTCCTAATATTGCAGATGTAGAAGAGCTGTGCACCATGCATTACTGCATTACTTGTTTTGCTACCCACCAGTAAGGCATTGGATTGTAGGATATGCCACCTGTGTCAGTGTTACCATTTGGCAGGTGACATGAATAGCATTTATTATCAGTAATTCCACTCATTGTACAAACCATACTCCTGGAGATGAAATAATAGGTAGATGCATTCAAATAGTCCTTTCCCTTTCCCTACACCTTCAACAGTAGGGTGGAGATATCTCTAACTATTTAGGAAAAGGCACCGGGCATTCCATAGTCCTATTTAGGGGGAGATTTCATGTGTAAAGTTAATTATTTTATTAGGAACAGAAGGTGGTTGTAGGCACCACTACAACAATAATTTTATAGTGCTCCACCATTCCAACCCTGTAGGTGCGGTAAGGGGAGGTGGAAGAAGAGGTAGAGCCTTTCTCTGGGGTTTTTACTTATCTTTTATTCCTCCATCCCACTGCACAAGGTGTGGAGAAAGGAGTAGGAGTTTGTTCACTAAGTCCCTAACCGGTTTTGTATATCCTAAAACTCCTGCACAGAGGGTGGAGGAAGAGGGACGAATTCACCAGGTTCCTTAGTTAAAATCAGACCATCTCTTTTTCATATTCCATTGACCATGCAGCAGGTGAGGATGAAGTGAAGCCATTGTGCTCTCTCACGGTTAAAAAGAGTTCCAGATGAGCCTTTAACAAGTAGCTCACCATTCATGTTCTTCCAAACAGATCAGGATTTTGGTCTGAAGATAACTGAACTCCACTGTAATTGTACAAATGAACAAAAAATGACTATTGTATCAATATGTAATTGTTTACCTATTTAATTATTTATATGAAATGAAAACGAAATTAAAATCATTCACACATCAAACACTACATATTAGTGGCATGGCCTGATGCTTGAACCTCATGGACGCTTCTCCTTAGAGCTCCAAGGGGCGATAATAATCGGAAAATAAGAGACTTACCGACACTGGTCCAGTCCCCTGGAACCACCATGTCCCAGAGACACAAATCCAAGCCGACAAAGGCCAAAACTGCGACCAAGAAGAGCCGTTAAGGCCTAGGCGCTTCCCAAGATGGCGAAGAATCCCGCTCGCAAGGGGGCTCGATGTCGCCGGGAACCTCCCTAGACATAATATCGGAGGGTAACCAGGTGACAGGAAAGCAAATGAGAGGCATGATGGCGGAATTTCCGGCCTCCATATAGACCACCATAGCAGCTCAAATTTGGACCCTGGCCACAAACCTCCGCAAAGAGATGCAGGACATACGCCAGAAGACCTCCGACATGGAAGGCAGGCTGGATGACTTTACATGGGCAAACAACAGCTTAGCTTACAAGATGCAGGAGATGGTAGAAACCATAGCACCCCAGAACCTGAAGATTGCCGACATGGAAGACAGGTCTAGGCACAACAATGTTCGTATGAAGGGCATACCTGAAGCTGTGCTGACTAATAATTACCTTATGGATCTTTTCCAAACGCTGGTACCAGAGATCCACCCAGATCAATTGAATAGTGGATAGAGCACATAGACTGAGACGATCCCAAAGGCTTTCCCCAAACGGCTGCCAGGGATGTTATCACCCAAATTCATTTTTTCAATTTCAAGGAATGAATTGTGAGGGCCTGCCAACGCGGCATCTTACCTGACCCCTACGCAGACATCAAAGTATTTACGGATCTCTCAGTCGCCATGCTGACCTTTCAGAAATCGTTTTTCTGACACAGGCCCTACGCTTTTCTGACACAGACCCTACGAGATCAAGAAGTAGCCTACAGGTGGAGATACCCTGTAAAACTCCTCATCCATTGACAAGGTTTGACACACCTGATCAATAACGTGGAAGAGGGCATCCTGGATGGAGGTATATCTGCTTAATGTTTAAAACTAACACTAGCCGTCTGGTGGCATTTTACCCTTTAATATCAACGAATATCCTCAAAAAGATGTAAATAGAGACCTCTTATAGTGTAGTATGTTATGTAACCAATACTTTAACTATAAAGTGCAGAAAATTGGTCACCTTTTCCAGAGCCAATAGGACCTGGCTCTGGGTAAAATCACATGGGTGCCTATAAAGAGGGCACCGCCCTTCTTTAGGAAGCAGAAATGGAGGAAATAAAAGTAGGACTAAAAAAAGGTATTTATTATAAAATCACATAAAAGAAAAAATAAAATAGTTATAAATAATAACAAACTTTCAGAATGTCCCAAAAAATGCTCCTCTTGCCGAGATGTGTTTCTCCCAGATCACTGGGCTTTATCAATCGTTAAGAATGCACAGGGATCTGGGAGAAACGCGTCTCGGCAAGAGGAGCCTTTTTTTCTCACTATCCACAGTTTGTTTTGGTATTGGCTTAATACTATGCAGAAATTTTAACTTCATACAGACCTCCTCATTAGACACAACAGCTTCCCCTCAGGGACGCAGATACACACAAGTGACAAACTCATGTAAAGAGATCACGAAACTGATCGGGAAGTATAGCCTTTTTTATAGCTGGGGGATATTACACCCCTCAGAGAGGGATTACACATTCCACTCACAAGTGCACAATACATACACAATGTCACATCCTGTCCCTATTTGCGGATCATTTCTGGCCATGGCTTCTGGTATCCAGTACTCTTTTTACAATTCTCATTTAGTTTTTCTTGTTTTTTCTGGTTATTTATTCTATGTCTGGTTTTCTTTATGCTGGGTTTTCTGAGTTCATTCCTTTATTCCAGTCTCCTGGATTCTTTTAAATGTTTATTTTTTTTGTTGACACACTCGTTCCTTTGCTATTTATCCTTTTGTTTCAGTGTGTTCCTGCTAGCAGTGTTCTCATTTTCTCTGCTCCTTTCCTTGCAGGTAAGTACTGTGTGTGTTTTATTATTGTGCTTTTAGTCATGCATAACAAGGCAGTTAGGACCCACCGTAATTGGAGTGGTGGGCTGCATACATCTTGGCCATTTATGTATGTCTAAATCTCCAATGTTTATTACATATATAGTACTTGGTTATTTCTCCTCTTGTTTTGCCTTGTATCTAGTGATGTCCCGAACGGTTCGCTGGTGAATAGTTCCTGGCGAACATAGCGTGTTCGCGTTCGCCACGGATGGCGAACATATGCGATGTTCGGTCCGCCCCCTATTCGTCATCATTGAGTAAACTTTGACCCTGTACCTCACAGTCAGCAGACACATTCCAGCCAATCAGCAGCAGACCCTCCCTCCCAGACCCTCCCACCTCCTGGACAGCATCCATTTTAGATTCATTCGGAAGCTGCACACATTTTTTTAATTTTTTTTTTATTATTTTTTTATTAGTATTTTTATTTTTTTAAAAATTCTTTATTTTTGTAGTGCATGGAGGTATAACAAATGAGAAAGTGGTACCCCAACGGCATTCCTCATGCTTTTCAAATAACAATTGTAACAATAGGGTATATGTTAATACGTGCACATTTTATATGTTAAATTATTATGAGGTTTGTCAGTCAGATTCAACAACTTGGTAATGTTTAGACAGGCTTAGACAATTTAAGAACATCTTTGAATTTAAACAGGCTTAAGCTTACGTCATAGTGAATATGTTATATTAAGCAGTGCGTGAGTATATATATCTACATTTAGATAATTTAAGAGCATCTTTGAATTTAAAGCGGCACTGTCATGCCGAATTCCGTTTTTTTTTTAACTCCCCTCCCGCCTCCACTACATCCAATTGACCCCTTAGTCACCCCCAAATGCCCCTAAGCCCCCCATATTACCTATTTATTAATCTGTATTTTCTGCCCCATCTATATTCAGGGCGCCGCCATCTTTGTGTGGGTAGGTGAAGTCCCTGTGGCCTTCCCCCACCCTGCAGAGCTCAGTCTGCACGGAGCCCTCCATGGGTGAAGATGGATTAATTTTTTGAGTGTCGGGTTTTTTCTTTTTCGTCGGGATTTTTTTTTGCGCTCAGTTTTTTTATTTTATTTTTAAGTTCGACGGGTATGATGGCTTTTTATTTGGCCTTTTTTGGGGCTGAAAAATTAAGATTTTAGAAAAAAGAAGACGTCGAATGGTAAGTTGAATTTTACTTTACAGGGTAGTAATTTTATTCCCCCCTCACTATTTTTTAGGGTGAGGGGGATAGGTAGGGGCTTTTTTATTTGGGTGGGGGGGTGGGTGACTAGGGGCTTGGGGACCCCTAGTCACCTTTGATGGGGGGGATTTTCATTTAGGGCCCCCACCCGCAGCTCAAGGGTGGGGGCCGGGGGGGACAGTAGGTCCCCCCTTATTGTTTTTTAGGGCCCCCACCCACCGCGCACAGCGACAACTAGTGGAGCGCTACCCCCAGACATACTATTGGTCACATGTGTAACTATCCCCAAACCTGATAAACCTACCCATAATTGCTAAATTTTCCGACCAATCTCACTTCTCAACACAGATGCCAAAATTCTAGCCAATAGAGTTGCCCCCTTGCTACCCTCATTGATTAAAAATGACCAAACCAGCTTTGTGCAAGGATGGCAAGGTCTGGATAACACCTGCAAACCTGGTGATTAGATACCTCAAGGGATCTGGCTCGGGAGGTCTATTGCTTGCGCTAGACGCGGAAAAAGCATTTGAACCACTGGGCTGGCCCTTCCTGAGACAGGTATTACATACTTATGGATTCTCCCCCCAATTGATTACTCAAATCTTTGCACTATATTCCCACCCCACAGCTCAAGCCCTTTTCGCAGTGACAAATGAGACGAGACAGGGATGCCCCTTGTCCCCTCTACTATATGTGTTAGCCCTGGAACCATTACTAGAATCTTTTAGAACTCACCCTAACATTGCAGGAGTTAAACATGCTGCCAGCTGCTTATTTCAAACCAGTACAAGCTGACCTAAATAAATTTATCATTGCTGGTGGGAGACCACGAGTGGCAAAAAAGCAGCTGCAAGCACCCAAAACACAAGGAGGATTAGCCATCCCTAATGTGCAACAATACTATCAGGCTTCCATACTAGCTACAACCTTCCAACATATACTACCAATCCCCCCTCCCCAATGGGTTACGCTCGAGCAGCACTACATTACACTACACAAAATACACGATCTCATATGGCTACCTCAACACAGCAGCTACTTAAGGTACGGGATAAAAACAGAGCAAAATTGATAGGCAACGCCCCCCTGTTCGCTAGCAACCCCAATAGCAGCACTTCCATACTGGATCCCAACCTTTAATGCCAAACCGTGGGTAGAAAACGGGGTGACAGACCTGTATCACCTACACAAACTAACCAAACTCTTAACTTATCAAGCATTGACATCTAAATATAACCTCCCCTGAGCCTCCCAGTATTCCTTTATACAAATGAAATCCTTCCTATCCAGACACCTCAGACAGGAACATGAATACACACCCTCCAAAGCAACAATCACCAAATGGAAACAATTATGTATAAATGGAACTGTACCACCACACTGTAAACCGATCTCCATGTGTTACAAGCTCATCTCAGACCACATACCATTCTCAGATTCTAAACCTCATCCTAAAGGCAATCAGACTTACAGACCACCCTATCACCGACAAATAGGGAGAAAATGTTCAAGATGAACTACAAATTACTGAAATCAGCCACACTAGCAGAACAACACTACAAAACACTGTTCTGCTGGTACATGGTAAACCTGTGCAGGCCTTACAAACTTTTGGGAGGCTGTTCACCCCTTTTTTGAAGCTAAAGTGAACATTCCAGTGCCTTCTTCACCAAAGATCTATCTCCTCCTAGACTTACCTGATTCCTTACCACAACCTATTGCAAAGCTGCTCATGCACATAGCACTTACGGCCCAACGCTTTATCGCTAGGGCTTGGAAATCTAAAATTATACGTTCCCTTACCTGTCTTCTGTTAGAAGTTGATAAACAAGGCTCTTATGAGAGTCATTTTCCCCATCTTTTTCACCCTGACAAAAATCGTTTCTGATGCCTGGGCAATGTGGGACGCATGGAGATCTGGTACAGAGGACTAGGAATCTATGTATTTATATACTCATGTGTTTATCCAACTATGTAATACTTATTATGATACTGCCAGGTACATGTCATTATATACTACAAGCTGATGATACTTTCCAATGCAATATCACGTGAAGCCGTATCGTACTTACCTCCTTATGTTATGCTACCTGATATGCCATACACTTCTCTAATACCCGCACTGTTCTTCACATTCTGAAATGCGGACTGCGTATGCTAAATCATCAACACCAATTATACATAGGTAATCATAGTGGACACAAGGCTCATACTATATACAGAATATGCCTGATTTATCTTCCCAATCGGGTACTGAAATTGTCCTGCCAACTTGTAAACCATTCTTACTTGTATACGCTAACCTGAGAGTATAACCGCTGTACAATACCGGTGCTATAATACCCATGTAAACCTTGCCCCCATCCCCTTCTTCCTTTCTGTATCCCCCCTCACCCCCCGCTTGAAAATAAATACAATTTTTAAATGGAAAAAAAAACACTGCATATGAACATAAAAACGTTTTCATCATAATTGAATGTGGGAGGAAAAGTTTTACGGGAGCTGCATTGTTAAGAAATATCTAATTTCATAGATCATATGGTGTCAATTTGTCACATTAATTTCTTTGGTTTTCTCCCAGGCTCAATGCTAGTTTTTTTAAGTACCACAGAGATGGTTTTGTTTATATTATTTGTATTATTTAAATTAGAACATCATGTTCACAAATAATGAAGATATTCTACTGTTTAAGGTTAAACTTATTGGGGCACTCCGGGCACCGTAACCACTTCATCTAAATTAAGTTGTTATGATGCCAGTAGGCCAGCGAGGGCACTTTTGCCTTAGGGGTTAAACCTCTCTTGAACGGTTAAACCTCAAAGTGAGCCTCCAGCAGCGATCTCAACTTCCCTCAGGCAGATCCAGCTTCTGAATTCTGATTGAAGATGCTCAGAGAGCCACCGGGGAGGAGTCAGTGACCGCCTATTCATTAAACTGTCTTGAAAAAAAATTTGTTTTTTTTTTAAAACCAGTTTCATTGATTGGCTAAGAGCATGAAACTGAGCTTTCAGAAGCTAGATGCTGTCAGATGAGAGTTGAGATCTGCACTGAAGGCTCACTTTGGGTTTAAACCATTTGAAAATGGTTTAACCCCTTAAGATACTAACGTGCCAAGGGGCCACTTGGCACCATAATAACTTAATTTTGATAAAGCTGTCATGGTGCCTAAACTGTCCCTTTTTATATTTAAACATGTTTGGGTTACAAAAGCTGTTTAAAACTCTCAGGATACATTTTGACTTCTGATGGACTTCAAGCTTTTTCTACGTATCATTCATTTAGCTATATTTGTTCTTTTAGTGACTAAACACTCTCACAAAAGAGACAATTTTCTTTAGAACACTTTTTGGTGTGTTCTCTGCTCCAATTACAACGCTGTTATGTATATGACTATTTTGCATTAATAATGTGCATTAGGGTAATATCAAATTATTCCCAACAGAAGACCACTGGTGAGAAAAATATAACTCAGTGCAGTTAGGTTTTATAGACCCTCGTTTTAGAGTTCTCCTTTCAGAGTTCAAGTAACCAGTGAGAATATAAAATTTTTTGATGTTGAAATTATGTAGAATTATTTATATCCATAAATGTGTCTCTGAAGTAATTATATTACTCTTGTGTGTCATAAAAAATTAGTATGCCTTTATAGTACGCTCCTATAAAGCTTTTTTCTGTAATGGTATATATTCGGTAACTATTTCTAACTTTCTGCTCTGCTTAATCTCGCACATCTAAGGATACATATACTGGGATTCAAAACCCCAAGGAAAGTAATATTTTAAATGTTCTATTTCTTTCCTTAAAAAAGGGCAGTAAAGTGCAAAGTAAATGTGGGTTATTAATGAAAGTAGATTTTTGCTTTCTAAATACATTTTTCGATACTGTCAGCTTTTAGAATATTTTATTTTTATGCTTTAAACTCTCAGTTTGTTAATAATTTCCTTTATCTATAAAAAATAATTATTTACATTAAAACAATTAAGAAATAAATAAATCAAAATAATAAGCAGAAAAAATACTATCAATGTCACCCCATTCAAGGAATTGCCCCTTGTTTGCTGAGATAGATCTTGTTGCTGATTCAGCCTGTCCTCTGTTACACTATACATCTATTTTTGTCTGTTTATCGCGATCCTCTTGCTGTCCAAAATGTTCCTGACTTCATCAATAACCTTCTACATATCTGTTTAAAGTTTGCAGTTTTTGACTTTGTATAACAATCTGCCTATTGTATCCATTTATTAAACAATTACCAGCATTATGATGTTTTAATAAGGTGAAACATATGGAGAATCAAGAAATGATTGGATTTTAGTATAAGTACAGTCTTTAGTATAAGACCATAAGTGAAAATAATAAAATGTTTTCTTAGTTTCCTTTTATAGTGCTTTGTCTAAGTATTGTACAATTTCTTTAAAAAATTACTGACAGATGTAACCTTCCCACTGACTGTACTGTTACTGCATATATCCTTGTAAAACTAGCACAAATCATGTTAAGTAAAGATTTATTTAAAAAAGAATATTCTATTCTGTTTTAGCCACTTTTTACATTTCCCCTGTCACTTAGTTTTGTGAACAAACTCCGTTATGCTTAACTTTGCACCTAAAATCCGCGATTGTGCACATCTGTACTTTTTATTGCTAATAAATGTTCACATACATTTTTTTCCACAAAAGATTTTCTGTAAGACAAAACATTTTATGTTCAAGCAGTATGCTTTTTTTTTTTAATATAAATTAATTCCGCAAATGCATAACTTTACATTTTTTATGATGATTTTATTTGTCAGGGCAATAGCTTGTTACACAATTGGTATATAATGTATATGTATAAGGATAATATTGATGAGTACCACAAAAAGCAGCATCAAATAACATAAGTAATAAGTAAATAGTTTTCTGTGGGTGCTGAGGACTACAGGTGAGGGACAACATATATATCTTAACTACAATCCTTATTTTCTTTTGAAAAAAAGAACATTTAAATAAGAATGTGTATATTTATATTCTTCCTTATTTTAGGAACATATGTAATAGAAAATTTAACAGTTTTGTGTCAATTATAGATATGCGATTTATAATTACAAAGAGTTCTGAAGATTGTACTTATTTAGTGGAAATTGAAAATTTGAAAGCAGTGGGTTCTTCACAATTTGGGAATTGTGGCACTTTAAATATATTTGTTTATGAGGATATATGAAGCTCTCTACTGAATATATAGTTTTTGGTTGTTTTGGGTGTATGTAAGAAGGATACATAAACAGCGTAGGGAATAACTTAATAAATTAAGACTTATATCAGGGTGGTCTAACCTGTCCCCAGATGTTGCTGAACCTATGATTCCTTGGCAATCTGTTTTATTGAAAGAATCATGGGAGTTGTAGTTCAGCAACATCTGGGGGCCCAGAGTTAGACAGGCCTGACGTTTTGGAAGCGTCAGTTTGATACACTAATTTTTTTTTTTTCATTTTTCTGTAGCCTCTCTATCCTGGAAGCAATTTTTCCTTTTATTCTCTGGAAGTGGTGGTACTAGGAGGAGTATGCTATACAATATCCACTTAATTAAATGCACTCCTATTTCCTTTTTTATATATAGCTTTTTAAGGTTGTAGCACCCTGTACAATATGCACTTGACATGACATACAACTTCCTTTTCCTCGATTATTTATAATGTTTTAAATAAACATAAACTGATGCCATTTCCATGTAAACAAGTTAAAGCTTAAAAAATAAAGTGATTTGCGCACACAGAAAAGACAGGTGTGAGTTTTACCTCTTGCACAGGGTATTCTTGTGTGTTCACACTACATACAGTATGTATCACCTATATACAGGTAAATAAAATACACATAGTGTAAACTGTAAAAAACAAATAATGTTTTAAAAATGATGTATATCATCAAACTCACACTTTTCAGAGCCCATTTAAAGTTGGCTCTAGACTTATAGCGCTTTTCATCTCACTCTTGAGATATCCAGTATTGGAAAGATGTGTATATCCACAGGAACTTGGAACTGGTAGCTTGCAGTGATGCTCCAAAAAGTCCAAGGCAGGTGTGTAGTTAAAAGTGTTTTATTCCAAAAGTTATTTTAAAATACAAAATAAATATATACACAGTAAGATATATATATTTTAGCAGCACAACGCGTTTCAACCTTTCAATAGGTCTTTCTCAAGTGCATCTGATTTTCCAATGGGCTCTAAAGCCCTAATATATGCCAAACAATCAGTTAATTACCTTAATAATATTCACATCTGTGAGTTAGTTCCCACCCATGTCCAAACATGGTCACAGCCGGAAGTGTTATGCCACACTCAATATGGCTACATTTCCGTCTGTGCACTCCTTTCCCCAGCCCCCCCCAACATGTCCGATATTTCATTTATCTTTGTCAGTCCGTGTTCCTTCAGTTTGCTGTTTATTCTTTCGGTCTCCATTTCGCCGCGTCACTTCCGTTGATGACGTTGTGATGCAGTCCGATACGTCACTTCCGGTTGTAGTTTTTCCGGTCTCTCATGATCTTCCAGACGGTTTCAGCACACAATTGTCCATCATTAAGAAGGGCAAAAATGCCAATAGTTCATATTGCACATAGGTAGGAAAATATCGTCAATATATCTTTTATATAGGACCAGGTTCGCACCAAAGCCATGCTCTTGGTAAATAAAAGTATGTTCCCAAAAAGCCATAAAAAGGTTGGCATAGCTCGGTGCGAACCTGGTCCCCATGGCTGTGCCTCTGATTTGTAAAAAGAAATCATCTTTAAACCAAAAAAAATTGTTGTTTAAAATCATCCGTATGCCATCTAAAATCAAATTACGTTGGGTGATATTGTATTTGTTGCACTCCTGTAGGTAGAAATCAGTGGCCTCACACCCCTTCTCATGTTCAATAATGGTGTAGAGACTTGTTACGTCACATGTGATGAGGAGATAATCATCTTCCCATTTAAAATTGTTGAGGGTATTGAGCAAGCTCATTGAATCCTGAAGATAGGATGGGCATTTTTTCACCAAAGGCTGAAGATGGAAGTCTATGTACTGGGACAAAGGTGATAAGATGGAATTTATACCCGATATTATGGGGCGTCCTGGTGGGTTGACGGGATCTTTGTGCAGTTTTGGTAATACATAGATTACCGGTATACGTGGGTGATCTAGGGATAAAAAAGATAGTTCCCCTTTATTTAAAATACCTTCTTTTTCACCTCGGTCCAGAAAAATTTGGTATTTTTTCTTTATTTCTTGTGAAGGGTCTTTTTTCAATTTTTTATATGTATTAATGTCCTCAAGTTGTTTTTCTATTTCCTTTAGATATTTTATTGTATCCATTATGACCACCCCACCGCCTTTATCAGCCGGTTTTATAACTATCAGTGGGTCGTCTTTTAATTCATCTAGACTTTTTTTCTCCTCAAATGTCAAATTAAAACTATGTTTGGAAAGGGGTTTTATCTTATATATGTCTTCCAGACATGCCTTTTCAAAGACTTTCATCGAATCTGATTTAAGAAATGAGGGATAAAAATTCGATTTCTTTTTCAGTTCTGTGTGTACAATACCCTCACTATCCTCACTTGTTAAAAAAGGTGTAATGGCCATATTAGGTTCTGATTCTTTCCTTTTAAAAAACGTTTTAAGGCATAGCTTGCGACTAAAACGATTAAGATCAACAAAAGTCTCAAATTTATTCAAAGAGCAGCTTGGCGCAAATTTAAAACCTTTGGTTAAAACCTTTGTCTGTGCATTGGTTAAAACTTTTTCGGATAAATTAAACACCTCTATATCATTACACGTTTCCTCCTTGCTCCTAACATGATTTCTCCCTCCTCTCCTTCCTCTTCTATTGCTCTGTTTCTTTTTTGGGGGGTACTTTTTGGGTGGTTTGTCCATCTTCCTCCTTTTTCTAAAAAAATGTTGTCAGACTCATCTTTATTTTCTCTTAAAAGTTCAAACCTATTTTCTAATGGAGTTTCAAAGTACCTTGTCCTTCGGGGGGTGGTATATTTCCTAGGGCTCTTTCTCCAGTTCTCCTGATTTTTCTGTCTCTCCCCATACTGGGGCCATTTTTTGGGGGTAATAAGTTTTTGGGCCTTCACTGGTCTCTCCCTTAGTCTTTCGTTTTTCCTAACTTGCATGTTTCCCTGGTATCTGTTTCTCTCCTGAGTTTGGATTGATCTATTATGATCTTGTCTCTGATTTGGGAATTTAGCCGGGGATCTGTTGTGTGTTGTCCTTGGGCCTCGTTTATTTTTCTCATATAGGTTCTGGTCTTTATGGTGATGAGGGTTCTTTCTTACTCGGTTGTTGGCGTAATCATCCATATCTCTTTGGAATTTGCGTTTCTTAGTTGCTACCAAAGAATTCTCTATCCTCTCAATATTTAGTCTTACTTTTTCGGCTAGGCTTTCAAAATCTTTAGTGCCCACAAAGGGTTCTAGGCGTGACTTAATTTCTTTGATTTGTTCATCTATCTCTATTAGATTCTCTTTTCTCTCATGAATAATTATATTTATCATGGTTATAGAAAAGGATTCTAGGGCCGACGTCCAGATTTTTAAAAAACTTTCTTTTTCCCTATTGAAAGTTGGGAATTTTGTAAACCTTAGACCTCTGGGAGTAATTTCTTTCTCTAGATATTTTTCTAAGGTAAAAATCTCCCATTTCACTTTTACCTCTCTGATCATTAATTTTTCTAGTTGGTTTACCATTTCATCCAAATTATCACTAATTGTGATGTTAGGTTTAGCTTTTAAATTAATTTCCTCAAATCTTTTTAAAGCATAATTTTCCCAATTTTGTCTTAATTGGAATAGGGACATATTGTCTGAGGTATGTAAAGCAGCCGTCCTTAGAAAGTGACACAAACAGTACAAAACTTAAAACAGAGAAAGGACACAAATGGCGCTAAATTAATAAGATCCGGTGCAGCAAAAATCACCGAAGTGTAATGTCACCACTTACACTAAAATGTGATAAATTCTAAAAAATAAAGTGATTTGCGCACACAGAAAAGACAGGTGTGAGTTTTACCTCTTGCACAGGGTATTCTTGTGTGTTCACACTACATACAGTATGTATCACCTATATACAGGTAAATAAAATACACATAGTGTAAACTGTAAAAAACAAATAATGTTTTAAAAATGATGTATATCATCAAACTCACACTTTTCAGAGCCCATTTAAAGTTGGCTCTAGACTTATAGCGCTTTTCATCTCACTCTTGAGATATCCAGTATTGGAAAGATGTGTATATCCACAGGAACTTGGAACTGGTAGCTTGCAGTGATGCTCCAAAAAGTCCAAGGCAGGTGTGTAGTTAAAAGTGTTTTATTCCAAAAGTTATTTTAAAATACAAAATAAATATATACACAGTAAGATATATATATTTTAGCAGCACAACGCGTTTCAACCTTTCAATAGGTCTTTCTCAAGTGCATCTGATTTTCCAATGGGCTCTAAAGCCCTAATATATGCCAAACAATCAGTTAATTACCTTAATAATATTCACATCTGTGAGTTAGTTCCCACCCATGTCCAAACATGGTCACAGCCGGAAGTGTTATGCCACACTCAATATGGCTACATTTCCGTCTGTGCACTCCTTTCCCCAGCCCCCCCCAACATGTCCGATATTTCATTTATCTTTGTCAGTCCGTGTTCCTTCAGTTTGCTGTTTATTCTTTCGGTCTCCATTTCGCCGCGTCACTTCCGTTGATGACGTTGTGATGCAGTCCGATACGTCACTTCCGGTTGTAGTTTTTCCGGTCTCTCATGATCTTCCAGACGGTTTCAGCACACAATTGTCCATCATTAAGAAGGGCAAAAATGCCAATAGTTCATATTGCACATAGGTAGGAAAACGTTTAAAAGGAAGGGAAAACGACATATTAATGTTGGAAAAGAGAAAAGGTATTCTTGTCTGGACATTAGTGGAGCATTTTAAAAATATATAAATAATACACAGTAGGATAAGAAAACATATCCCAGAATGATTCTTAATGTTAGGAAATGCCACCATTACATGGACACTGCCCCCTCCATCCAAAAGTGCAATTTTAAAGACAAAAGATATATAGGGAATGTATATCAAATATATGTGTGCAAACATACCCTATTATAAAATACTATTAATCTCAAAGTCGATGTTGAGGCCCAAGGGAGATAAGGTGCGTATTTCAAAGATCCACTTTACTTCCTGGGTACTTAGTTTTTTAGGGAGATCCCCTCCTCTCCAGTGGGAATTAATTTTGTCTATAGCAAAAAAGGTTAAAAAACTAGGGTCTGAGCTGTGTTTTTCTAAAAAGTGCTTGGATACACTGTGGTTTATAAAACCTTTTTTGATATTCCTAACATGTTCACTTATCCGTACTTTTAGTGGCCTCAACGTTTTGCCCACATATTGAAGGCCACATGTGCAGTTTAGTAGGTATATCACATTTTTTGAGTGACATGTGATCATAGGTTTAATTTTAAATTCTTTTTTAGTGTTAAAGGATTTAAAAGCTGTTACGTGCTTTTCTTTTTTGTCTGTGCTCTTACACGCATTGCACATCCCACAGTGATAAAAGCCTTGTTGTGCTTTTGACCAATTATTTAAAAAATTATCATTTTGAGGTGTAGGTTCTAAAAAGCTTCTGGTTAAAATTTGCTTAAAATTCCTCGCTCCTCTAAAAATAAATCTTGGTTTTGGACCTAAAAACTCATGTATCTCCTCATCCTGGCATAGGATATTCCAATTTTTGTTAATAATCTTTTTGATCATCCCAACATTGCTGGAGTAGTCAAAAATAAAAGGGATCTGTTCTCTCCTATCAGTTGGCACATCACTTTTTCTCTTATACTTCAGAAGGGGGGACCTATTTAGTGCGGATATTTCCTGGATCTGAGTATCAAGGGCAGTCTTGTCATATCCCTTTTGTATAAACTGTTTCTTTAACAGGCAGGCCTGGTTTTCAAAATCCTGTTGCTTTGTGCAATTTCTGCGTAGCCTGAGGAATTGTCCCCTAGGGATATTTGACAGCCAGGGCTTGTGGTGGCAGCTGTCAACCTCAATATAACTGTTAATATCGACTTGTTTAAAAAAAGTGCGAGTGGCTAAAACACCGTCACAAACATAAATATTGAGATCTAAAAAGTCAATGCTTGTGTCACTCACACTTTTCGTTAAACGAATCCCCCAATCATTTTGATTGAGAGAATTAAAAAAAGTGCTAAAAAGGTCGCCCGACCCCTTCCGAATAATAAAAATATCGTCAATATATCTTTTATATAGGACCAGGTTCGCACCAAAGCCATGCTCTTGGTAATACTTTTATACTTTTATTTACCAAGAGCATGGCTTTGGTGCGAACCTGGTCCTATATAAAAGATATATTGACGATATTTTTATTATTTGGAAGGGGTCGGGCGACCTTTTTAGCACTTTTTTTAATTCTCTCAATCAAAATGATTGGGGGATTCGTTTAACGAAAAGTGTGAGTGACACAAGCATTGACTTTTTAGATCTCAATATTTATGTTTGTGACGGTGTTTTAGCCACTCGCACTTTTTTTAAACAAGTCGATATTAACAGTTATATTGAGGTTGACAGCTGCCACCACAAGCCCTGGCTGTCAAATATCCCTAGGGGACAATTCCTCAGGCTACGCAGAAATTGCACAAAGCAACAGGATTTTGAAAACCAGGCCTGCCTGTTAAAGAAACAGTTTATACAAAAGGGATATGACAAGACTGCCCTTGATACTCAGATCCAGGAAATATCCGCACTAAATAGGTCCCCCCTTCTGAAGTATAAGAGAAAAAGTGATGTGCCAACTGATAGGAGAGAACAGATCCCTTTTATTTTTGACTACTCCAGCAATGTTGGGATGATCAAAAAGATTATTAACAAAAATTGGAATATCCTATGCCAGGATGAGGAGATACATGAGTTTTTAGGTCCAAAACCAAGATTTATTTTTAGAGGAGCGAGGAATTTTAAGCAAATTTTAACCAGAAGCTTTTTAGAACCTACACCTCAAAATGATAATTTTTTAAATAATTGGTCAAAAGCACAACAAGGCTTTTATCACTGTGGGATGTGCAATGCGTGTAAGAGCACAGACAAAAAAGAAAAGCACGTAACAGCTTTTAAATCCTTTAACACTAAAAAAGAATTTAAAATTAAACCTATGATCACATGTCACTCAAAAAATGTGATATACCTACTAAACTGCACATGTGGCCTTCAATATGTGGGCAAAACGTCGAGGCCACTAAAAGTACGGATAAGTGAACATGTTAGGAATATCAAAAAAGGTTTTATAAACCACAGTGTATCCAAGCACTTTTTAGAAAAACACAGCTCAGACCCTAGTTTTTTAACCTTTTTTGCTATAGACAAAATTAATTCCCACTGGAGAGGAGGGGATCTCCCTAAAAAACTAAGTACCCAGGAAGTAAAGTGGATCTTTGAAATACGCACCTTATCTCCCTTGGGCCTCAACATCGACTTTGAGATTAATAGTATTTTATAATAGGGTATGTTTGCACACATATATTTGATATACATTCCCTATATATCTTTTGTCTTTAAAATTGCACTTTTGGATGGAGGGGGCAGTGTCCATGTAATGGTGGCATTTCCTAACATTAAGAATCATTCTGGGATATGTTTTCTTATCCTACTGTGTATTATTTATATATTTTTAAAATGCTCCACTAATGTCCAGACAAGAATACCTTTTCTCTTTTCCAACATTAATATGTCGTTTTCCCTTCCTTTTAAACGTTTTCCTACCTATGTGCAATATGAACTATTGGCATTTTTGCCCTTCTTAATGATGGACAATTGGGTGCTGAAACCGTCTGGAAGATCATGAGAGACCGGAAAAACTACAACCGGAAGTGACGTATCGGACTGCAGCACAACGTCATCAACGGAAGTGACGCGGCGAAATGGAGACCGAAAGAATAAACAGCAAACTGAAGGAACACGGACTGACAAAGATAAATGAAATATCGGACATGTTGGGGGGGGCTGGGGAAAGGAGTGCACAGACGGAAATGTAGCCATATTGAGTGTGGCATAACACTTCCGGCTGTGACCATGTTTGGACATGGGTGGGAACTAACTCACAGATGTGAATATTATTAAGGTAATTAACTGATTGTTTGGCATATATTAGGGCTTTAGAGCCCATTGGAAAATCAGATGCACTTGAGAAAGACCTATTGAAAGGTTGAAACGCGTTGTGCTGCTAAAATATATATATCTTACTGTGTATATATTTATTTTGTATTTTAAAATAACTTTTGGAATAAAACACTTTTAACTACACACCTGCCTTGGACTTTTTGGAGCATCACTGCAAGCTACCAGTTCCAAGTTCCTGTGGATATACACATCTTTCCAATACTGGATATCTCAAGAGTGAGATGAAAAGCGCTATAAGTCTAGAGCCAACTTTAAATGGGCTCTGAAAAGTGTGAGTTTGATGATATACATCATTTTTAAAACATTATTTGTTTTTTACAGTTTACACTATGTGTATTTTATTTACCTGTATATAGGTGATACATACTGTATGTAGTGTGAACACACAAGAATACCCTGTGCAAGAGGTAAAACTCACACCTGTCTTTTCTGTGTGCGCAAATCACTTTATTTTTTAGAATTTATCACATTTTAGTGTAAGTGGTGACATTACACTTCGGTGATTTTTGCTGCACCGGATCTTATTAATTTAGCGCCATTTGTGTCCTTTCTCTGTTTTAAGTTTTAAACAAGTTAAAGCTGCCTATTGTTCTATATTGTTATCAAAGACACGAATGATTAAAAATGAACTGTCACTTCTCTTAAAATTGCACCATTGAAGATAACATTGGAAATAATCGAATAGTTTGTCTTAAGATTTTTTTTAATTAATATAATGCTCTATTTTTTTTTAATCTATAGAAAAGATTTAGAAAGTAACAAAGCCATCCAGTTCAGCTCAGACATAGCAAGGTAATGCAATGCAAATGCACACAAGAAATAGCAACATTGGCAATATTCATCTAAGACATTTGTCTAAAGTACTAAAAGTGAGGCAATCACAATGGAAGCCAACATGCATTTCAAACTTTTCTATTTTTGTACTACATTTTAGAAAATAATACTCTTGTAAATATCATCCTTTATAACGGTTTGTTCTCTTCCAATATTTCAGTAGCAGAAAAGGGACATATTTATAACAAAGATTGTCAAAGAGCCCAGATGATGACACCCAGTCCCCGAGTAGATGTGTCAATGTCTACTTTGATTTTATTTTTCAGATTTCACAAACACATATTTACATTATAGGTAAACTGAATCATAAAAATCATGATAAATGACAGTTCACCTCAAAGTCTTCTATCATTTCTACAGAGAGCAACACAATAGATGAGATGCAATTTGTGAAAGTGAAAGTCTATTGATTTCAAAATGATTTTACAATTTAGTTTTGAAAAAAAAAAAAGTGTTTGGCTCTGCACTGAATTCTAAATGTAGAACTCGGGATTCCACAATGAAACCTGAGACAAATTTCACTGATAAAAAAAAATACATATATACATATACATATAGTAAATATATTTACTTTAAAAACTTACAGTATTGTACATTTGGATGCTTGAAAAAAAGGGTTATTCATGATACTTTATCCATCTATATTTTACCTGCTCTTACCTGTTATCGCTCTTTTTAAACAATTTAATAGGACAGACTTTACATGCATAGTTGGTAGGAATGCAGTCATGAACTATGTAATAGATATATAAAACAAAAGAGCGCAACAAGATTAAAAATATCAATTATTAAAATATTAAATTCATTAAAAATAGCTGCTATACACTTAAAAGGAAATTCCCAAACCGTCTCAAGCAAGTTTTAACAAAAATAAAGTGTCAGCGCTTAGTCAATAATCCCAGAAAGCAATGTCTCTGGGTAGTCTTCATTTCATCATATTAGTATATAGCAGAGTTCCAAAATGGATTTTCCACCTCCACAGTGGTGAATATTAGAGGTATTTGATAGTTTGTATTTGTCCTGATGTTTTCCAATAAATAGGATACTTGTATTCAGTGTGTTATAGCATTCCAATGTACCTTAAGAAGATACAAAAAACAAAATATAGTGTAACATTGTAAATTTATTGACAAATAAAAATAACTCAACCCCTTAACTCTTACACAGTAAAACATAGTGGTGTGTCTTCAAATAACCACTCAAAATAGCATGTATCCAATAGAAAACAGACCAGCAGTTCGTTCACAAGGGTATGTTACCACTCTGGGCAGCTGGTTCAGTTTTATGCCTAGAAAGCAAGCTCTACAGAAGTCAGCCGAACAAGAGGGACACCAAAATGAAACACTACTCGGATTGTCTGTATATTCTGTGATGGATGCCGTCAAAAAACTCAGTTCTACGCGTTTCGCCCAAGCTCAGCTGGCTTTTTCAAGATGGGTAGGTAGCCATGCTCATAGGTCCGTATATATCCATAACAGTTAAATCAGGGCTGTCTTAAAGAGATATTTGCTGCTGTGGCAGACTTTTTCTTGCGCCTTCCAACTTATCTTAAATTGTTCTAATCTACTTATTTCCAGATATATAAGTACATGCAGTAATTAATTATAGTACCGATAAAAATGCTCAATAAAGTACTATTATAAAATATAAAGTTTATAAAGTACTAAATAAATATAAAGTTCACTTAAAAACCTTTTTTCAAAAAGATGAATTCTTTTAAATAAAGAAATCTTTTGTAATTAAGTGGGATCAGTGTAAACAGAAGATGTTGCAATAACATTTCAAATTCTAAATTACAATCTCAAATAAAACTTCTTAAATCTTGACAATTCAATTAAAAATCATTATAATGACAATCCACCTAATGTATCATGGTTAAAAAATATTTTTCTCAGACTAGAATAATAGACCTAATATCCATACAGTTTATAGAATTACCATTAGTGTAGCAATATGTATTCTTATTAAAAATCATTATCCATGTGGAGTTATTAAATAGTGATCAGATGTTAAATAATATTTATTCATTTCTAATTCCTCATTCAGACCAAAAGGAACTATGTGCAGCCACATATATATCATTCTTGAAAAGTTTAAGCTTTAATTATTTTTTAGATGAGCAGGCAAAAAAACCTAAATGTAACCATTTTCGTTAATGTAATTCAGTATAAAAAAAAATAATGACCACTTGCTTTTTACCTTATTGTCTCCAAGTGACCTTCTCATTTTCTCAACAGTAATGCAGTAAGGTGAGGAGATATCTAATTCTTCCATCAATTGCTTCTATTCATTATATTCTTTGTAGTTATTGAAAGGCTTAAAGATGGCTGGCTGCCTGGTCCTGAGTAATAGGCCCAACTAAGATAATAGTGTGGACCAAGTTCTGTAAGCCTTTAGCCACATAACATAGTAATGAGCCCTCCTACCCTACCACAGCCCATTATATGATTTAAAAGATATCGTCATGATATATCTCTACAGTAACACTCTCACTCTCACCTTTCAAAAACCTTTAATTAATAATAGAAACAAACATGTCAAATAAAATATCAAATATCATCCAGTACTGTTAAAAGAAATATATCCCAGTTAATGGAAAACCCAAGGCCATTTGTATTGTTAGATAAACCACTTATATGAGAACATTTTAGTTATGTTAACAGTAAAGTAAAAATTGATAGCCCTCAGCATTAAAGCTAACATTTCTAGTCGTTCTTTTATATGCTAACCAGCACTTCGTGTTTCAACATGAGAGCCTCTGTATATTTGCTTATCATAGGCTGACCATCTCTGGCCTGCCACAGGATAGTTCATCAACAGTTATTCAACTGTGCTTTTGTCATTTGTGTAAAGATAGGGTAGGTGATGTTTACAGTACATCTGAGGGATGCACAGATTGACCATGGAAATAATTTTATTCTCCAAGGTTCAGCACTTGGTTGTAGACCATTTAAGTTTGGAGGTTCAGCACTTGGGTGTAGACAATATACGTTCTGAGGTTCAGCACTTGGCTTCAGACAATATAGGTTCTGAGGTTTAGCACTTGGGTGTAGACAATATAAGTTCTTAGGTTCAGCACTTGGGTGTAGACAATATACTTTTTTGGTAGTTTTTTTTAATTGTGAATTTCGATGTAAAGTTAACCCCTTCAGATCGGAGTCAATAGTGCACGTTCTGATCAAAACAAAACGTAAACAAAAACTAGAATTTGCGCTATATGTCTGTTCACCCGTAGTTCCCCTCTTTCAAATTATATGCACCCACACTTATTATATATCATTTTGTTCAGGAGAAACAGGGCTTTAATTTATCATTAACTATTCATATATGGAACATAATTTATTATGAATAAAATAAAAAAAAAATGTGAGAAAATAAGATTTTTTTTAAATTTGTATTTACGTCTGACATTTTAACTGTGAATGTCATAATACAAAAAAATGCACATATTTGTAATCAGCGATGTGTCACGAGTACAACAGTACCCCCATTAATAGGTTTTATGTTGTTTTGGAAAGTTACAGGGTCAAATAAAGAACATTCCATTTTCAAATTGAAATTTTCCAGATTAGTAATGTTACCTTTGAGACGGTGTGGTAGCCAGGAATGAGAATTACCCCCATAATGGCATAGCATTTGAAAAAGTAGACAAGCCAAGGTATTGAAAGTGGGGTATGTTTAGTCTTTTTTAGTAGCCACTTAGTCACAAACACTGGCCAAAGTTAGCGTTCATATTTGTTTTTGTGTGGAAAAAGCAAAAAATGAATATTTGGCCAGTGTTTGTGACTAAGTGGCTACTAAGAAAGACTGGGCATACCCCACTTGCAATACCTCGGGTTGTCTACTTTTGCAAATGGTATGCCATCATGGGGGTAATTCTCATTCCTGGGCTACCATACGCTCTCAAAGGCAACATAACCAATCTGGCAAATTTCAATGTGAAAAAAATGAAATGCCAGCCTTATATGTGACGCTGTAACTTTCCAAAACACCATAAAACCTGTACATGGGGGGTACTGTTATTCTTGGGAGACTTCACTAAACACAAATATTAGTGTTTTAAAACAGTAAAACATATTACAACAATAATATAGACCATAAAAGTGCAGTTCGCTTGTAAAAAATGTGAAAAGCGTCACTTTTACTTAATATATCATCGTTGTAATACTATTTACCCGTTTGAAACACTAATATTTGAGTTCAGCGAAGTCTCCCGAGTAAAACAGTACCCCCTATGTACAGGTTTTATGGTGTCTTGGAGAGTTACAGGGTCAAATATAGTGCTTGCGAATTAAATTCTCTGCACTTTCTCCCTGTGTTGTCAGGCATGTCAATCAAATTTTAATTAATCAAATCACATAATTACGTAAAAAGATTATTTAAATATACACGTAGAATTTTAATATATATGCATTTATAGGTATTTCAATTCTACGTGTATACTAATGTAATCTTTTATGTAATTTTATGTATTTATCTATATATATATATATATATATATATATATATATATATTTATTTGCGGTTATTTGTATTTTATATATAGATAGATATATATAGAATGTCATTCTAAGTGTATTTTGTTACCGATATATATATATATATTAATGACAAAATACAGTTAGAATGAAATTACATATGCATATATAATTTATATTAAAATTTTTTCAATATTTTATGTATTTATTTTATTATTTTATGTATTTATTATTTTAATTATACGTATTTATATATAATATATATATGTACATCTATTATATATATAATATATGTACATATTATATATATGTAATGTCATTCATATATATGTCAATGTCATTAAGTGTATTTTAATATTAATATGTATACTTATATTAATATTAAAATACACTTTGTATGACGTTACATATATATAATATGTATATATATTATATATACATATTATATATATACATATAAAAATATTTAAAATTTATTTTTACACATGTTTAATATATTTTTTTTTTACTTTCCCACCAGCAGGGGGACTGTCTGATATTTCAGACAGTCCCCCTGCTGGCAGATCCATAGCCAGCTATAGGGGGCCATGTTATCGCTCTTTGAGAGCGATCACATGGCCCCCGGGGGCCTCATTTGCAGGAGGGGGGCTGCCTGGGCTGTCAGACAGCCCCCAGAAGAGTATCGCGGCGGAGGTGAGTACACCTCTCCTCCTGGGGCTGAAAGCCGTTACGATGTACCATGCCGCCGCAACGGCTTTGAAGCCCATTTAATGCGGGACGGCATGGTACGTCGTAACGGCGTTAAGGAGTTAAATTGAACTCACCATGGCTTAGGAGTAACAATATTACATTATTGGCAGTTAACACCAACCAAAAGTGTCCCTTTAAGTCTGAAAAGAAAGGTAATAATACATACAAAGAGTTTAATTAGTCATTCATTGGTCTATTTTGTTGTTTTTGCAAAAGGTAATAGTAAATAAAAAGAAATACATACAATTATTTCAATAAATCATTCACTGTATTTTTTTATTTTTTATTAGTTGTCCATAATTTCAGTTAATGACCAGTTTTCTTTTGAATAAACCCTGGATACATATTCAGCTAGTTGCAACTATAACCTATATTGTTCAAATAAAAGTTGCCTGTAATTTTTCATAAACTGTATACATTTCAAATATTATTAAATATGGAGATATATTTTTTTAAGGCCATAGAATAATAAAACCTAGATACACTTTATCTAGAGTACCTATGATATCAATAAGTCATTCCCAAATACATAGCTGTATGTTTGCCCTGTATTTAAAATAAATTATTTGTTGGCACTCAAAATATATCCATTTCCAGGTCGTTGGTTTTCAGATCTAATATGACTAGTGTTCTTTTTCCTGTGCAGACGGAATTATGGACTTCCTTATACCTCCCGGGAATAGCCCACTATTCATGAACCTCTGCTTCACTATAAAAATAAAACAAACAAATAAGGAGAATTCTCTGGAGCCTTTGTTATCCTTCTGTGAAGTTGTATTTAATTACTGTATATATATTTGAATATTTTGTGTGTATGTACATGCATATTTGCATATATAAATATATAAGATTATCCTGGAAAAATATATAGTTTTTTTGTTTTGCATAAAACAAAAAATATATAACCTCTTTGCAGTGGCCATCGTACCCTGTTTACCTTGTTTTATACAATCACTGACTATTGACGTAGGGCTTATTTACAGCCTTGATGGTAAATAGCTGCCATGATCTATCACTAGTATTGACTACTAATTACCACCAGTTTTCTAACCTTGTTGCTAGTTTTTCTTACATATCACTACTAATAGCCGCTGCAAGAGATTCCAACCACTTGCATATTACTGTCTTGCAGGTAAAGCTCAGTAATACACACCGAGAGCATGCGCACATTGCTTTGTGTTGCTAGTAGTGACAGGCAAGTAGTGACTGGCTGGTAAAACTTTGTGACAGAGTTGGAACAAGACTAGGCTAGAGGGTAGTGTTAAGGTTTTGGGGGTTAGCAGCAGCTGGCAATGAGAAGCAACAGGGTTTAAAATCTTTTTTTAAATTAGCGGTTAGCAGCTCCAATAAAAATGAATGAGCGCTGTTAGCCTCTACTTAGTAACTGTCTTTCAGTAGCGGCTTCCAGTAACTCACTCTCACTACTGTTGCAATTTTGCAGTTGGTAAACATCTGTTACTAGCTAGTATAGTGAATCGGGGCAGACCAGCAAATAGAAGCTACAAGGCTTCACATCATCATTACAGAGTGTACCTGGCAATAGTCCCCCAAGACGTCCAATTGTTGGTGAAAAATGCTTGTCCTATAACTTCCAAAAACATAATTGAAAACCTATACAAAGGAGGTGTATTAACAATTTAATTTGAGTTATTTTTATTTAGCCTTATTAGCTAGGTAGACAATATTATAAACATAACTGAAACATGTGTTTTATCAAATATTTCAATTTGTTAATGTTATTCATACCTGATGATGCATTCTGTATACATATATAATATCAATAGTAGCCAAATCTGTCACTGAAAATACTGAAATATATATATATACATAAAATGCTGACAGTCTTGCACTCCTACTTTTCACCCAGTGCTTGATAGCACAATCTTGTATACCGCCAAAGGAGGGGGTATCAGCACTCCAGGGTTTTCCAGGGTTGATGTTTCAGTTCAACATCTGAACTTTCTTCAGGACAAACACAAAAAAGTTTTTTGTGTTTGTCCTGAAAAAAGTTCAGATGTTTAACTGAAAAAATTCAATAAAATCTGTCAACATTGAAGTTGCTGTTTAGTGGATTGGATGAGTGCGCTGAATCTTGTGTATTGTGTATGTGTGTATATATATATATGTATACATATATATATATATACACACACTGCCTGCCTGGCCAAACAAAAAGTTGCCACCTGGATTCAATTAAGCAAATAGGTAAGAGCCTCCTATTGGGTAGTTACTGGATGGGCAATTATCTTTCAACTGGCAACAAGTTATTTAACCCTAACTGATGCAATGAGTAGCTTCTCATTGCTTAAACAACCATGTCAAAATACACATCCCGTGGTCGTGGAAAAGATGTTAGTCTGTTTGAGAAGGGTCAAATCAATGGCATGCATCAAGCAGAGAAAACATCTAAGGAGATTGCAGAAACTACTAAAATTGGGTTAAGAACTGTCCAACGCATTATTAAAAACTGGAAGGGTAGTGGGGAACCATCGTCTTCAAGGAAGAAATGTGGTCGGAAAAAAATCCTGATTGATCTTGATCAGCGATCAATTAAACGTTTGATGAAATCAAATTGTAGAAAAACAACAGTAGAACTCAGGGCTGTGTTTAATAGTGAAGTAAGAGCATTTCCACATGCACAATGCAAAGGGAACTCAAGGGATTGGGACTGAACAGCTGTGTAGCCTTAAGAAAACCACGAATCAGTGAGGCTAGTAGGAATAAAGGGCTTCAATTTGCTAGAGAGCATAAATATTGGACTCTGGAGCAATGGAAGAAGATCATGGTCTGATGAATCCAGATTTACCCTGTTCCAGAGTGGTGAGTGCATCAGGGTAAGTACAGAGGCAGATAAAGTGATGCGTCCATCATGCCTAGTGCCTACTGTTCAAGCATGTGGGGGCAGTGCTATGTTCTGGGGTTGCTGCAGTTGGTCCGGTCTAGGTTCAGCAACATGATGTGCCCAAAGAATGAGGTCAGCAGACTACCTAAATATACTGAATGACCAGGTTATTCCATCAATGGATTTTTTTTCCCTGATGGCACGGACATATTCCAAGATAACAATGCCAGGATTCATCGGGCTCAAATTGTGAAAGAGTGGTTCAGGGAGCATTAGACATAATTTTCACACATGGATTGGTGATCACAGAGTCCAGACCTATGGGGTGTGCTGGAGAAGGCTTTGCACAGTGGTCTGACTCTCCCATAATTTTTTTTTGGTGGCGACTTTTTTTTTGGCCACACAGTGTACATACATATACATACGTATACATACGTATACATACATATATACAAATATATTCAAATATATTTAGTATTTATGACTGCACTTAAAGAAAAAAGTGTGGAATTAAGGTAAAAGTAAGACATAGCAAAAGTGCCAAATAGGCCTTAGTCACAAATCACATAATCTCAAACAAAACAATATTCAACAAAAAAACACTTAAAATTGGATGAAAACAACTTATGTACCTTTCATAATAGCTTGTATACAACTCACATTTGTGGAGAGAAAAATAAAACAAATAATAGTGTAGATTTGTAGATGCTTCACACACATGTACACTTGTACACTTTTGTACACTTGCACACTTTTAGCTACTCCTGTACTTTGTGGTATCGAAGAGAAATTAAATTCAGGGTTATTCACTAAGGTGAGAATTGTTGCCAATTTAAAGGGACACTATAGTCACCAAAACAACTACAGTTTATTGAATTTGTTCTGGTGAGTAGAATCATTACCTTCAGGCTTTTTGCTGTAAACACTGTCTTTTCAGAGAAAATGCAGTGTTTACATTACAGCCTAGTGATAACTTCACTGGCCACTCCTCAGATAGCTGTTAGAGATCCTTCCTGGGTCATGGCTGTCTAAAATGCATCAAAACATTCAGTGTCTCCACCCTCTGCATGCAGACACTGAACTTTTCTCATAGAGATGCATTGATTCAATTAAGCTCTATGAGGAGATGCTGATTGGCCAGGGCTGTGTTTGAATTGTATTGGATCTGCCCCTGATCTGCTTCTTTGTCAGTCTCAGCCAATCCTATTGGGAAGCATTGTGATTGGATCAGGCTACCACTTCTGCTGATGTCAGCAGGCAGTGTGCAGGTCTAAAGGAAACAGGGACAAAGTAAACAGCTGCAGACTTGAATATAAGTAAGATTGTACTATATTTAGGGAGGCATGAGGGGTACAGGGGGCTAGATGGTGGTTTTAACACTATAGGGTCAGGAACTGACCCTATAGTGCTCCTTTAACCCCTTAAGGACCAAACTTCTGCAATAAAAGGGAATCATGACATGTCACACATGTCATGTGTCCTTAAGGGGTTAAAGTAAGTTTAAAAATTTAGACCAAAATAGCTGAAATGGAACTTGGAGATGTTTTCCAATCTAGCTATTTTTGCTATACGTTTGAAATTCACTTTAAATTTACTTTGAATTCCAAAAGTTCTCTCTTTAGTAAACAACCTTGATTATATACAATCTCTTTGCTCAAATAATTTTCTTAACTGAGGATCAGAGCAGTAGTGAAGGATGTAGAAGAATTTTCTTTTATTGTTTATTACATTTTGCAATATATGAAATTTCTAAATAAATATCAATATTACTTACTACACAAAGGTGCCAAAACACAAGAAATTCCTATATCTAAGCTGGATTTTGAACATAATTTCTGTTATTTTTTACACATGAAATAATTGAAGATAAAACAATTCACACATTACAAGAAATTTTAAACCTCCCAGACACTTTTCCATATATTTATCTAAAATTGGGAAAAAAAAGGCAGCAGAAGGGTTTTTCTTTTCAGGACATGATGAACATCATAATTTGATTAACGACATGAATGTGATTATTATTATTATTATTATTATTATCGCCATTTATATAGCGCCAACAGATTCCGCAGCGCTTTACAATATTATAAGAGGGAGATTTTACTATAAATAAGACAATTACAAGAAAACTTAGGTTGAAGAGAACCCTGCTCAAACAAGCTCACAGTCTATAGATGAGCTTACAGTCTATAGGTTTATAGGTAGATTATAGTGCTTATCGCTTTGTTTACTTCCCAGAAGTAACAAACAAAAAAATAAATAAAAATGTAAATTAGGCTTGGAGATTCAGTTAAGTGTAAATTGAAATTTGGCAGAATTTGAATTGACTTGGTGTCCTTTTAAATTTTTGAATTTCGAATTAAACTTTACAATCAACCGAATAGTACAATAGCGAAAACTTCGCTTTTAATTCTGAATTTGCAATCAGTTTTGCAGTGGCTACTGCTAGTAGCCACTACCACTTAAAACCAACTTTGAATAACTAATTAACAGTTAGAGAGGCTGCATTTGTTAAAGGGACACTATAAGCATCTTTTTTTCTTTATTTCTTTATTTTAGGGCTTCCCAAGCAAGTTCCAGAACAGTCTGAAATTCTGAAATTGAAATTCGAATCAAACCAAAATTTCGAATCAAACAAAAACATTTTCAGAAAATCTGAACAGTGTCAATTAGGAAGAACTGAAAATTTTCACCATGCACAAGTCTAATGTAAATTTGAAAACAAGTTCACCTGTAAAATGGATTATATTTTTGGTTCTGGTGTTCAGGAAAGTTTTGCACCTTTCATTGTCTCGCAAATGTCATCACTATTCTCTCAAGTGACACCCATTGATTGGCATAACACATCAGTTGAGGTTTTCAGCTTATCGCTGGCAGCTCAGCAAACCTTTTCTCATACTGCAGTGCAGAGATCAATAGAAGCAGATGTGCTGAAGCTCCAACTTCAGGGTTAAAATGTTGACAAGTTGAATGAGATGGTCATCATTCGTTGAGCCTTTCCTGGGAAGGGAAGGGTCTCACTGAAGCTGCAATCCGTGGTTTTCAGATATGAAATTTCAGGATTTAATTTTTTTTTTATTTTGCTGTGCACAGAAAATACAGTTTAGCTTGCAAGGCCACAATAGCTTTCACAAGTGCATTAGAATACATAGGAGAATAGCTGCATGACGCTTACAGCTTCTGCAGATATTACTATTGTAAAATATAACTTTGCGTGGCATTTCTAGGAAATAGTACATTTTTAAAGTATAGTAGAGATAGAGTAAGAGACAAATGTAGGCATGAAATCACATGTTAGGTTAGCTTCAAGCTGTTTCAATTGTCTATATGGGCACCACTGAATCCGTAAAGCTCACTGCAACACTGCCCCCCACATTAAGCAAGGCAATAAAACATGGTAGAAGGAAATGAGTAACAGCAGAAATAATAAGAAAACGTGTTGTCTAAATAACTTTGTGGTGACAGTCAGCATAAAGGCATATGGATATCAAATTGTGGACTCGGAACTCTTTTCAACCTGCCCTCATTGGCAGCAACGCTGATACACAGCAGCTCAAGGGATATGCCCTGATGCCAGGTCTGTAGTCCCCTTCAGCTCCGAGCTTGTATGAGAGCTGGCATCTGTAGTCCACAGACTTTGAGACGTTTTGGTGCCAAGTCTTTTCCCCTCCAGGGGCAGTCGGTAAAACCTGGTGGTTTCCTCTGCTCTTTTTTGGTGATCTGCAACCGGCATGGGTGAGGCGATGAGGCAATACCTTGTGGAGCTCTCTGTCCAGGTAGGTTTATAGCAGGAGAGTAAGACGCTTGTTGGTTCGAGTTTCCCTGAGGGGGTCCCCTCTTCCCCGGTTTTGCAAGTGGTGCTTGTGGCTGCGATCCGCCTTTTGAATGCCACCAGGTTTCCCACCGTGGAGTAGACCTAGGCAGCCTCAGTGTAAGTATTTGCGCTGACCCGCGCTTGTATAAGGTGCACCTCCTGTTCTGCCAGCATGTGGGTGCCCTTGCTGCTCATGGAGTTGCAGACTTCGGGTGAGTACTTGGCTGTGGTGGAGCGGGTGGATGCCTCCTGTGCTCAAGTTGCTGCCAAAGGTTGCAAAAATGGTTGTCCAGGCAGGTGAGTATGTCGATGAGATCCGTGTTTGGAGTTAGGAGCCATGCATCCTCCGCCATATTGAACAGGGCGCGGCTCATTTGGCTTGCGTTTGTGGTTTCTCCCTGGAATCGTGGGTGAGTCAGGGCTCCAGTGGGGTGGTTGACGGGTCTACAGAAAGGCTTCAGCTAGGTGTGCTCCAATTCCCCCAATTGCCGAGCACGCTAGGCTGCAGATCTCAACCAAGGTAAGTGCTTGTTGGACCACTGCACTCTGGGCATAGTACGATACAGATAAACACAAAAAGAATTCAGCGCTAGTAATCACAAAATTAGTCAAGGTAGGCAGCAACCCAAATGAAGGAAAACCCCTCGGATCCTTCGGTGGATAGATACAAAAAGATATGGAAGGGCTGCGCCAAATAAGGGTAGATAGTCCAGTAAAGTATTGCTAGGGTGCCAATAGATGGTCTAGGATACTTGATAGAGTTCCTCTGTGGATGCGTCTAGTGTAGACCGTTCCGTATATGTAAATACAAGAGAGGTAGAGGCGACTAATGGTATAGTATGAAAGTTCAGGGTGTGATAGGTAACAAAATGTAGAGAACTCACATTCAAGAGAGCTATGGCCAGCTTGGTGTACGAACCTTGTAACATATTTTAGATATATAGACGATTTGTTTTTTATCTGGGATGGCACAGAAGCTCTTTTTAACTCTTTTATCCACCACCTCAACATCAACAATAAAGGCATCACCCTAACCCACGAAACAAGTAAGGAATCTATTAATTTTTTAGACCTCAACATCTTCATTACAGACAACACCATCCACACCAAAACATTTTTTAAAAAAGTCTGCGTTAACACAGCTATCGAAAGATCTAGCTGCCATTACAAACCTTGGTTGGAAAGTGCCCCTCAAAGCCAATTCCTTCGTCTCAGAAGGAATTGCTCCCAAATAGAAGATTTTAATAAACAATCAAATTATCTAAAAGAAAAATTTATTGAGAAAAATTACTCACCAACCCGCCTCAACACCACTATAAATACCATCACCAAAAAAGATAGAGCAGACCTCCTAACTTACAATACCCAGCCCACCACCAACCCCATGCCCCTTCCTGTTATTTTCAATTTTAATAACAAAAGTGGCCATGTCAAAAAAATTATCAAAAAACATTGGCACCTCTTAAAAGAAGACGAAATACTTAAAAATATTATACCTGACAAACCTAATGTTGTCTTTAGAGGTGCCCCAAACTTCAAATCCATTTTAACCACCAATTTTACAAAAGAAACCAAACCTACTTTTAATTCTTTTATGCCCAATGCCAGTGGCTTTTATAAATGTAAAAGATGCATTGTATGCAAAAACACAGACCCCCTCCGTCCCTTCCAAAACCACCAGTTTTAAATCAAATATCACTAACAAAACCTATAAAATTAAAGATTTTATCAGTTGTGATACCAAAAATGTAATCTACTTGCTGGAGTGCCCTTGTGGTCTCCAGTATGTAGGCATGACCACAAGAAGCCTTAAAGAGAGACTGAGTGAACACTGTAGAAATATCAAAAAAGGCTACCTGAATCACTCAGTCTCCAAACACTTTTGTACACATAATAACGACATAAGACACCTAAAATGCATCGGCATAAAAAAATGTATAATACCATGGAGAGGTGGTAACATTAAGAATATATTAGGTAAAGCTGAGATGGAATGGGTTTTTAATCTAAAAACTCTTACCCCATCTGGTTTAAATGTTGATTTTGACCTGTTCAATTTTATTTAAATTCCTATATACAACCCTTATCTACATGCCTTTATTCTTTATGTTTGGACCCAACCAACCCTCATAATAATAATTTTTAATAATTTTTTCATCTATGCCTTTCCATTTATGTATCTTGCATTCTGTGTTATCTTTTATTTATTTGTATTTGTATTTGTATTTTTATTTTATTTTATTTTATCTATTATTTTCATTTAACATCTGTAATATATTATTACTCTGGGGTATAATGTAACCCCTATTTAAATCATTATGTTTGGGATTATATTACCCCCTTTTCATGCATACTCCATTTACATATATCTCTGTACCTTTAAACCATCTCCTTATGTTTAATTTTTTTTTTCTGAACTTTATTAAACAACCTTTGCTGTTTTTTTTTTTTTTTAATGAACTTTATAAAACAACCTTTTTTTATTGTTGTTGTTTTGTTTTTAAAAACAACTTTCTCACCCTAGTTTTTACATTTAAATAATTTAAATGGACTCATCACCCTTATAACATCACTCCCATACTTTTGAATCCTAATTTTTAAAAGTGTTTTTAAAAATTGTCTCTGATTGGCCAATTACACTTTTGGCGCAATTTTCAAATTAACATAGCCCTATTTAAACAACCCCTGCCAGGTTACTACTTTTATCCCATCCTGAAGAAGCCACTTATGGTGAAACGCGTTTATGGTTATTAATTCTGTATTTTATTGTGTATTTTAGATCAATAAAAGTTTTTTGGCTACTTTATTGTACCAATCCTCTTTTTATTGCACTCTCTATGCACTTTAAACTTTTTTTTACCTATTCCTGGCATTTTAACCTTTCCTGGTTACTTTTACTTCCACTGGCAATTTTAAAGTTCCAGTACTCCAAGAAATCCTAGGTGGGGATCATACCACCAGCGCCTATGCATAGAGCAGTACCTCTGCTCTATCTTTGTGAGTATTATTTTATTTCCTCTACTACTCTCTTAACCTATCACAATTGAGAGCACTATTGCTGCTTTTTATTTTTCTATATTGGAGCCTTGGATCACCAGACGGTGCTGACGGACGTATCGCCGCTACAAATCCTATAAGCGGGGATTATACCGCTGTACGCTATCCACACCAGAGCTGGCCATAGTTACCTCAAATGTGAGTTTTTTTACCTCTTCTTATCTGCACACTGAACCACATCAAAATTGAGAGCACTATTGTCGCTTTCTGTCTTTCTTTTCCGAGTTCTGGACTACCAGACGGTGTTGACGGAGACCCCCTCCCTACATATCCCATAAGCGGGGATTATACCGCTGTACGCAATCCACACCAGAGCTGGCCATAGCTCTCTTGAATGTGAGTTCTCTACATTTTGTTACCTATCACACCCTGAACTTTCATACTATACCATTAGTCGCCTCTACCTCTCTTGTATTTACATATACGGAACGGTCTACACTAGACGCATCCACAGAGGAACTCTATCAAGTATCCTAGACCATCTATTGGCACCCTAGCAATACTTTACTGGACTATCTACCCTTATTTGGCGCAGCCCTTCCATATCTTTTTATAGTACGATACAGGTAGTTAGGTGTTGGTCTGCAGCAGTACCAAGATAATTTCTACATCACTTTTAGGTGATTTAGCCACAATTTCAGGTTTGAAGAACCGAAGCTATAGGAAATTGCAAATAAATAGGTAATACACCCCAAAAGTGGTCACACTGGTCAATACTTTGCACAGCAGGAGGAATACAGGTCAAGCAGAACGATCTATAAAAGATACTGTATATACTCGAGTATAAGCCGAGTTTTTCAGCACATTTTTGTGCTGAAAAAACCCAACTCGGCTTATACTCGAGTCAGAGTCTGTATTATGGCAATTTGCATTGCCATAATACAGACTGGGGGGAGAGGGGTGCTGGCAGAGCTGTAACTTACCTTTCCTGCAGCTCCTGTCAGCTCTCTCCTCCTCCGCGCCGTCCGTTCAGCACCTCGGTCAGCTCCCAGTGTAAGTCTCTTAAGACTTACACTGGGAGCTGACAGAGGGAGCTGCACAGACCGCGCGGAGGAGGAGAGAGCTGACAGGAGCTGCAGGAAAGGTAAGTTACAGCTCTGCCAGCACCCCTCTCCCCCCACTGAACTACCACTGACACTGGACCACCAGGGAAGAACCCCCCCTCCCTGGCCAGCTAGCAAGCAGGGAGGGGGGACGAAAAAAAAAAGATAATTAAAAAAAAAAATTAATAATAATTAAATAATAATAATAAAAAAAATAATAATATAAAAAAATAATAATTAATAATATATCAAATGCCCACCCCCACCAACACATACACAAACACACACTGCATCACACACTGCATCACACACTCACACTTCATTCATATACACACACTGCACTCACACACACTGCATTCACACACACTGCATTCATACACATACTGCACTCACACACACACTGCACTCACACACACACTGCACTCACACACACTGCACTCATACACACACACTGCACTCATACACACACACTGCACTCATACACACTGCACTCATACACACTGCACTCATACATACACACTGCATTCATTATATACACACACTGGAAATAAATATTCAATTAATATATACGCACACACACTGCACTCATACACACACACACTGCACTCACGCACTACACTCATACACACTGCACTCATACGCACACTGCACTTATACACGCACTACACTCATACACGCACTACACTCATACACACACACTGCATTCATTATATACACACACTGAAAATAAATATTCAATTAATATATACGCACACACACTGCACTCATACACACACACACACTGCACTCACGCACTGCACTCATACACACTGCACTCATACGCACACTGCACTTATACACGCACTACACTCATACACGCACTACACTCATACACACACACTGCATTCATTATATACACACACTGAAAATAAATATTCAATTAATATATACGCACACACACTGCACTCATACACACACACACTGCACTCACACACTGCACTCATACGCGCACTGCACTCATACACGCACTGCACTCATACACTGCACACACACACTGCACTCATACACACACACACTGCACTCATGCACTGCACTCATACACGCACTGCACTCATACGCGCACTGCACTCATACGCGCACTGCATTCATACGCACACACTGCATTCATTATATACACACACTGTAAATAAATATTCAATTAATATAATTTTTTTAGGATCTAATTTTATTTAGAAATTTACCAGTAGCTTCTGCATTTCCCACCCTAGTCTTATACTCGAGTCAATACGTTTTCCCAGTTTTTTGGGGGTAAAATTAGGGGCCTCGGCTTATATTCGGGTCGGCTTATACTCGAGTATATACGGTAAGTGGGAAAACACATAGTGCTTACTGTTTATATAAAACATACATAGAAACAAGAGGAATAAAACTCCCACAGCAAAGAGTCGTATCAGGCTCTATAGGAGAGACTCCAGGGTGCCTATACAGGCTGTGAGGTACATGATAAAGAGGTAAATGGTCCAACAGATGAATTCAAAATAGAACTTATTGTGACATATAAGGGACAAAATAAAAGTAATAAGCAGTGCCAACAAAAGTGCAAATATAATAATATGTATGGCACCGCAAAATGCAAACAAATAAAGCAAATCAAACCAAATTATATAAATATAAAAATCCCAAAGGATAGCAGCAGACGAGTTTCGACACTCCCAGGGGTCTTTCTCTATCAATATCCTTCTGGAGATACAGTCTCCAGTACTGCATACAATACTCCAAGTGAGGTCTCACCAGCGTTCTGTACGATGGCATGATCACTTCCCTCTTTCTACTGCTAATACCTCTCCCTATACAACCAAGCATTCTACTAGCATTTCCTGCTGCTCTATTACATTGTCTGCCAACCTTTGAGTCATCAGAAATAATCACCCCTAAATCCTTTTCCTCAGATGTTGAGGTTAGGACTCAATCAAATATTCTGTACTCTGCCCTTGTGTTTTTATGCCCAAAATGCATTATCTTGCACCTATGCACATTAAATGCCAGTTGCCACAACTCTGACCATTATTCTAGTTTACCTAAATCATTTGGCTTATCCCTCCTGGAACATCAACCCTGTTACATATATGTTACATATCAGCAAAAAGACATACCTTACCATCAAGATCTTCTACAATATCACTAATTATTATTATTATTATTATTTTATTATTTATATAGCGCCAACAAATTCCGTAGCGCTGTACAATGGGTGGACTAACAGACACATAATTGAGATCAGACCACTGGACGTACAGGAACAGAGGGGGTTGAGGGCCCTGCTCAATGAGCTTACATGCTAGAGGGAGTGGGGTATAGTGACACAAAGGGTTAGAGATGGGGAATTAAATTGTTTGTTAGAGAAGGGTTTATTGAGTGCTTGGTAGGTCATTTTTGACAGTTGCAGGAAAGGAGTCATGGGGTGGGGGATGAGAAGCCTGCTGACAGTTTAATTGATACGCTTTAATGAAGAAGTGAGTTTTCAAAGATTTTTTGACGGAGTGGAGGCTGGGTGAACGTCTTATTGAGGAGGGAAGGGAGTTCCACAGAATAGGTGCAGCCCTAGAGAAGTCTTGAAGGCGAGCGTCAGAGGTGGGGATCCGGGCAGAGGATAGGCGTAGGTCTTGGGATGATCGCAGGGGTCTTGTGTATGAGGGAGGATAGGTATGTTGGAGCAGCATTATGTAGGGATTTGTAAGCAAGCGCCAGAATTTTGAATTGGGCCCTATATCTAACTGGAAGCCAATGCAGGGACTGACAGAGCGTGGAGGCGTGGGAGGTGTGACTGGACAAGAAAATAAGCCTCGCAGCCGCATTCATTATAGATTGGACCGGTGAGAAGGGGACTGCAGTAGTCGAGGCGAGAGAGAACAACAGCATGAACCAGTATCTTAGCCGCGTCCGGCGTTAGATATGGGCAGATGCGCGCTATGTTCTTGAGTTGGAAGCAACAGGATTTGACTATGGATTGGACATGGGGAGTAAAAGAGAGGTCAGAATCGACAAGAACCCCTAGGCAGCGAGCCTGTGAGGTAGAGGTGATAGTAGCGCCGTTGACTTGGATGGAGACAAACACAGGAGTAGCAGCACTTGAGGGAGGAAAAACTAGAAGTTCTGTTTTGGACAGGTTGGGTTTAAAGAAGTGAGCAGCCATCCAGTTGGAAATAGCAGAGAGGCAGTCAGAAACACGAGTCAAGGTGGGCGGAGAGAGATCAGGGAGAGGACAGGTAGATTCATGTATATAAATGATATTGGAAGCCAAAGGAGCTGATGAGTTTACCAAGGGAGGCAGTATAGATTGATAACAAAAGGGGGCCGAGGACAGAACCTTGGGGGATGCCGACAGAGAGGGGTTGGGGAGAAGGGGCAGAACCAGAGAAAGAAACACTGAAAGAGCGCTGGGAGAGGTAGGAGGAGCACCAGGAGAGAGCAGTATCCCGTAGACCAAAGTTACAAAGAATGTGAAGAAGCTGTTGATGATCAACAGTGTGTTGCGGTCACCGGCCCGTCGAGCCTCACGGCCGTGCCCGACCGGCACGACCGCACCGACTACACGAGCTTACCTGCTCGTCGGCGAGCCGGGAACCGCTCCTTCCGTTCTTCCGGGCATCACGCCCGAATCAAACATGGCGCCGACCACGTGGTCGCGCCTAAGAGTAGCTCCGCCCCCGAAAATTATACCAACGTGTGCGTGACGTCACGACGTCAACGCACACGCACGTTTTGGGGTCAGAGGTGGCCCTCTGACCAATCATAGCCTAGAGAGGGGTATTTAAACCCCTAGCTTTTCCCATTACTTTGCCATGTCGTGGTTTCAGTTTCCTGATTTCCTGAGAGTGCTATTTCCGTGATTCTGATTTCCTGGTATCCTGATCCTTGGTGTTTCCCTGGTTATTCTGATCTCTGGTTTCCCTGACTTGGCTTGTTTTATCGGTATTGAGTATTTTCTGGCTTCCTTGACCTCGGCTTTCCCTTTGACCATTCTCTGTCTCTAGCGTATTAGTCCGGCCATTCTAAGGTCCGGTTTACGCTCTATCCTGTTATTTTCCTTTTCTTACCTATGTATATGTTTACATAGTTTCTGCGTGCTGGACCACATTACTAGTCGTGACATTACGACATGGCCATGGATCCTGCAGAACTATGCAAGCATATGATCACCTGTGAGAGTAGGGTGGAGGATATGGACCACAGGTTAGACCAATTTGCCCAGGCATTTCAGACCTTGCTCCAGAGGACTGCCTATTTAGAGGTCCCTCCGGTACCACCTGTGGTTCCGCCACCTGTAGTGGTTCCCGTACCACATAAACCACCGTCCATAACCTTGTCACCGCCCCCTCGCTATGGAGGTGATTCTAAGGAATTCAGAGTTTTTTTAAACCAAATTGAATACCACTTTGAGGCCTCCCCAGGTTCATTCCCAACAGATAGATCAAAAATAGGCTATCTGATGAACCAATTAACTGGAAAAGCCTTGACCTGGGCTAACCCCTTATGGGAAAGTGGTGACGCAGTAGCCCGTGATTACAGTACTTTTCTTACGGCCTTTAAGGCTACGTTTGAACCTAAAGGCAGGGAGAAGAACGCTGCCAAAGCCCTTATGAGAATCAAGCAAGGCAGTCGTTCTGTAGCCGATTATGCAATAGAGTTCAGGACATTAGCGTCTGAGGTTGATTGGACCAATAGTGGTCTGGTGGCTGCTTTCTCTGAAGGTCTAGCTGAGAGTATACAAGATGAGACTGCAGCTAGAGACCTTCCGGTTAATCTTAATGAGTTTATTGCCTACATGATAGACATTGATAACCGGCTCAGAGAGAGAGAGAAACACAAACAACGTAACAGACGTTCTAATTTGTCCATAGCTCCTCGTTTCTCTAACCCAGTGGTGAGTAGCCAAACGCCTCTTCCAGAACCTGAACCCATGCAATTGGGTAGCGCTAAACTCACTGAGGCAGAGAAACAACACAGACGTAACGAGGGGTTATGTATGTATTGTGGCAAGAAGGGACATCTAAGATCGTCATGCCCGGTTCGGCCGGAAAACTTGCACACCTAAGGCACGTACGGGAACCGACCTTAGGTGTGATGTATATGTCCCCTAGATTGACTAAGAACCGTTTCCTTGTCAAAGTAACCTTATCTTTCAAGAACACTACTGTTCAGTGTGAGGCTATGATTGACTCTGGGGCAGCTGAGAATTTCCTAGACAAATAATTCTCTGCAAAACATCTCCTGCCCTTAAGACATAAAGAGAAACCGATAGCAGTCGAAGCCATTGATGGAAGGCCTCTTACCCAGCCTTTCATCACACACGAAACTCTGCCAATCACTGTTTCAGTGGGTATTCTCCACTCTGAAGAAATTACCTTTCAAATCATATCTTCACCTACAGTTCCAATAATACTCGGTTTCCCTTGGCTCCTGAAACACAATCCACGTTTGGATTGGATTGAAGGAGAGATTGTGAGTTGGGGTGAGAGATGCAAAGGTGTTTGCTTTAAGCAAATCCCGCAACCTATTGGTACCATTAATGTTCCTGTTGCACCTCCCTTGACCACACAAATTCCACCGCAGTATATGGATTTGAAAGAGGTATTTAACAAGGTCCAGTCAGAAGGGTTACCTCCTCATAGACCTTATGACTGTACCATAAACTTATTACCAGGGACTATGCCTCCCAAGGGAGGAGTCTATGCCTTGTCCCCCCAGGAAAATATTTGTTTGGAGGAATATATTAAAGATGCTCTCAGAAAGGGTCATATCCGTAGGTCCTCCTCACCAGCCGGGGCTGGATTCTTCTTTGTCTCTAAAAAAGAAGGAGACCTACGCCCTTGTATTGATTATAGGGGTTTGAATAGGATTACCATAAAAAATGCCTACCCTATTCCCCTTATATCAGAGCTGTTTGACAGATTGAGGGGAGCTCGAGTCTTTACCAAGCTCGATCTCCGAAGCGCATACAATCTAGTCAGGATTAAGGACGGTCACGAATGGATGACCGCATTTAACACCAGAATGGGACATTACGAATACCTGGTTATGCCGTTTGGATTATGTAACGCTCCAGCGGTATTCCAGGATTATTATATTATTATTAACGATGTCCTAAGAGAGTACCTTCACATGTTCGTTCTAGTGTACTTGGACGACATTCTCATCTATTCCCCAGACCTAGAGACACATCACGAACATGTGAGAATTGTACTGAAAACCCTGTTACAGAACGGCCTTTACTGTAAACTGGAGAAATGCCAGTTTGACCAAACGGAGATACAATTCCTTGGATACGTTATATCTCCGTCTGGTTTCCAGATGGATCCCCGTAAACTGGAGGCAGTCTTACAGTGGCCATTACCCAAGGGCCTTAAAGCCACTCAACGCTTTATAGGTTTTGCGAATTACTACCGCAAATTCATAAAGGGTTTTTCCTCCGTGATTTCCCCTATAACCAATTTAACCAAAAAAGGAGCAAATTGTACATCTTGGCCCAAAGAAGCAAGAGAGGCATTTGAACTGTTAAAATCTTTATTTTCCTCAGCACCTGTCCTGACCCATCCTGATCCAACGAAACCATTTATCCTAGAGGTGGATGCATCAGAGACAGGAGTTGGAGCCATTCTGTCTCAAAGAGAAAGTCCTGATACACCTTTACATCCTTGTGGATTTTACTCTCGCAAACTCACACCTGCAGAGAAGAATTATGACATAGGGAATAGGGAACTTTTGGCCATTGTACTTGCCCTTAAGGAATGGAGGCATCTCTTGGAAGGTTCCAAAGAGCCACTTTTGATCTTTACTGATCATAAGAATTTGGCTTATATTGGGGACGCTAAGAGACTGTCCTCTCGTCAGGCTAGATGGTCATTGTTCCTCTCCCGATTCAATTTCATAATTACGTACAGGCCTGGTACTAAAAACACCAAGGCAGATGCACTTTCTAGGCAGTTTGAGACAGATGAAGCTCCGGAACAGGTGATATATCCTATTATACCTCCTGAATGCCTCATTGCCACTACAGTTACCGAAGTGTCTTCTCCACTCTTCTGTGCCATAAAAGCAGATCAAAATCAGGCACCTGTGGGAAAACCTCCGGACAAACTGTATGTGTCACCTCAGTTTCGAAAGAAGGTACTAGATTTGTTCCATGACAACCTCACAGCAAGCCATCCTGGAGTCCATAAAACCCTCTCTGCCATCTCCCGGAGGTTTTGGTGGCCTGCTCTTAGAAACGATATCAAAGAATATGTTGGGGCATGTCAAATATGTGCCGTTTCTAAAGTTCCTCCTAGATCACCTCCTGGACTCTTACAACCACTGCCCATACCCAGTGCTCCTTGGACCCACTTAGCCATGGATTTCATTGTGGATCTACCCAGTTCAAACGGGTTTAATACAGTCCTTATGGTTATCTATAGGTTCACAAAGATGGCACATTTTGTCCCCCTTAAAAAATTACCATCTGCTCAAGATCTAGTTCAAATATTCTTGAGAGAGATCTTTCGGTTGCACGGTGTACCTAAAAGCATAGTATCTGACAGAGGTACCCAGTTTGTTTCTAGGTTTTGGCGTTCCTTTTGTAAGCAATTAGGCATTGAACTCTCCTTTTTGTCGGCGTATCACCCTCAAACTAATGGAGCAGCAGAGAGGGCGAATCAGTCTCTAGAAGCCTATTTACGTTGCTTTATAAATGCCAATCAGTCTAACTGGTGTGAGCTCTTACCCATGGCTGAGTTCGCCAGGAACAACGCCACTCATGAATCTTCTAATCATAGTCCATTCTTTGTAAATCAGGGTTATCACCCCGCTGTTTTTCCTTCTGAATTCTCAGACACGGAAATTCCTGCCTTGAACACCCGTTTGGAATCAATTCATGATACCTGGGACTCCGTCCATTCAGCTCTGCAGAAAGCTTCATTACGAGCAAAGGCCCAAGCTGACAAAAAACGGGGCGCTAATCCTGTATATCTTCCAGGTGACAGGGTGTGGCTCTCCACAAAACATATCAAGCTTAAGGTCCCGTCCATGAAATTTGCCCCTCGGTACATAGGTCCCTTTCGAGTTACCCAACGTATTAATCCAGTGACCTATTCTTTGGCACTTCCGGCTCATATGAGAATTGCAAATACTTTCCATGTGTCTCTGCTCAAGCCCCTTACTTGCAATCGCTACACCAGGTTATCCACTCCTCCTCCGCCCTTGGTAGTGGGTGATCAAGAAGAATACGAAGTCCGTTCTATCATGGACTCCAAATTATCCAGAGGTGTCTTGTCCTATCTCGTTGACTGGAAGGGTTATGGTCCCGAGGAACGTTGTTGGGTTCCTGCTGACCGGGTCCATGCGCCCCGTCTTATCCGGTCATTTCACAACCGCTTTCCTCTTAAGCCGGGTCCTTCCCGCCCGGTGCGCGGTCTTCGAGTGGGGGGTACTGTTGCGGTCACCGGCCCGCCGAGCCTCACGGCCATGCCCGACCGGCACGACCGCACCGACTACACGAGCTTACCTGCTCGTCGGCGAGCCGGGAACCGCTCCTTCCGTTCTTCCGGGCATCACGCCCGAATCAAACATGGCGCCGACCACGTGGTCGCGCCTAAGAGTAGCTCCGCCCCTGAAAATTATACCAATGTGTGCGTGACGTCACGACGTCAACGCACACGCACGTTTTGGGGTCAGAGGTCGCCCTCTGACCAATCATAGCCTAGAGAGGGGTATTTAAACCCCTAGCTTTTCCCATTACTTTGCCATGTCGTGGTTTCAGTTTCCTGATTTCCTGAGAGTGCTATTTCCGTGATTCTGATTTCCTGGTATCCTGATCCTTGGCGTTTCCCTGGTTATTCTGATCTCTGGTTTCCCTGACTTGGCTTGTTTTATCGGTATTGAGTATTTTCTGGCTTCCTTGACCTCGGCTTTCCCTTTGACCATTCTCTGTCACTAGCGTATTAGTCCGGCCATTCTAAGGTCCGGTTTACGCTCTATCCTGTTATTTTCCTTTTCTTACCTATGTATATGTTTACATAGTTTCTGCGTGCTGGACCACATTACTAGTCGTGACACAGTGTCAAAGGCGTCAGAAACATCAAGGAGGATTAGGATAGAGTATTGGCCGTGAGATTTAGCAGCAATTAAGTCGTTGGATACTTTGGTCACAGCAGTTTCGACAGAGTGACCAGCGCGGAATCCAGACTGAAGGGGGTCAAGCAGAGAGTTGGATTCGAGAAAGTCCGTCAATCTGGCGTACACAACTCTCTCAAGGATCTTGGAGGCATATGGCAGTAGCGAGATAGGGCAGTAGTTGGATGGGGAGTTGGGATCAATGTTGGGCTTTTTCAGAATCGAGGTTACGGTTGCATGTTTGAAGGGTGAGGGAAATGTGCCAGAGGAAAGGGAGAGATTGAAAATGATAGCGAGAGGAAGAGCAAGAGAGGGAGACAAAGTGCGGATGAGATGCTAGGGAATAGGATCGAGGGAGCAAGTGGTGGGGCGGGAGGACAGGAGCAGAGCAGAAACCTCTTGTGCTGTAGCAGGTGCAAATGTGCATAGGATGGCAGGGGGAGTGGGGTTGGGTGATGTAATGATAGGGGTAGGAGAGAGTTTAGAGATAAAACTAATAAAAATATTAACGAGAATGGGTCCAAGTACAGATCCCTGAGGTACCCCACTGGTGACAAGCCCAAGCTTCGAATATACTCCATTGACTACAACCCTCTGTTGCCTGTCACTCAGCCACTGCCTTACCCATTCAACAATATTGGAATCCAAACTTGAAGAATGCAGTTTATTGCTAAGCCTTCTATATGCAACAGTGTCAAATTTAGGTAAGCAATGTCTACTGCACCACCCTGCTCTATTATTTTATTTACCCAATCAAGAAAATCAATGAGATTAGTTTGGCATGATCTCCCTTAAGAAAACCCATGTTGTCTCTGATCTTGAAATCCATGTGTTTTTAGATGTTCAACAATCTGATCATTTAACATGGTTTCCATTACTTTCCCCACTACTGAATTAAGGCTTACTAGCCTATAGTTGCCCGCAGGGCCGGACTGGGGATTTCAAAGCAGCCCTGGAAAAAAAAATCTATGCCAGCCCCATAAATCATTGCGCCATATATTGTCGCATGTAATATGTAAGGCTTTGTCTTGCCACCCTAGATGATTGATGATCAAACTATAGGACTAGCCAGTACCTTTAAGCTTAGCTAGCCGTTAGAACTGCCTTGAAGCAGTTTGTGCTATAAGTTTATTTAGGAAGTAACACTCCAACCAGATAGAATCTCGCCCAGCATTTTTTTCACTCAGTCGCTACTCTCCTTATCTTTGGATATTTCTGTGATACCTATATACTTCGAACCACGTCTGGGGAGTAGTTGACATCTCAAGCTTGCCTTAAAAGTGATATCTTGTTTGGTTTAAATCATACTAGGCAGACTCTTATCGAGAGATCAATTTCCTGTTCATTTTGCAATCATTCTGCAACATCTATCGTCTCTATCAACTTTATTGGGGAACTAATCTATCTCCTGCTAGCCTGTATATTTGATCCACAAGATTGCCTCCTGTCTTAGCTGTCTTAGTTGCATGCCACTGAGCAAAAATGTATTTTGTTTGCCACTGTAGACCAGAGCAATCAATTAAGACACGGGATTTGAGATATCTGGATCTATATGCTGTATATATGAATAAGTACTCGCTCATCCATATGATATTGAGCGGGTCCCCACTAACATTCTATAGTTGACTCACAACAACTTCCAGCAGCATTATTTTGTAAAGGATACAGTAATAGGGGATTTATTTCATACATCTTCCTCACCACTTTTAGCTTCCCGATATCAAGTGTTTGAAATCTGGGGCTCGCTATTTTGGTTCTCCCCATGTATCCCTTCCCTTCCACTTTTCTCTCAACACCCATCTCCTTACTCTAAGCGATTTATATATACATCGGACGCTTTTGGGTCACTCCTATTACTTTGATGTATATCCATACATCAGGATGCTTATTTGTAACTGTATGCATAGGATACCATTACCTTCAGTTACATTTTTACAACATCTTCCTGACAAAACATCCGATCCAACTAGTGGTTAGATCGGCTACTTTTTATTAGCAACATTGTATCAGGTACAATCAAACCTGTTACAACAGGCTACAGTGTATGGTCCTATTTTAACTTAGTCACGTTTGTACTTTATTCTTTTTTTGCACTTTGCAAATCACACACTTTTTTTTCGTCTTATATTTGTATACCCAATAAGGGACTCAATAAACTTGTAACATATAATTTATTTTCTTTGGCTTTTACAATTTCAGGCAATTCTTTGCTTTATATTAAAACCTCTATCAGGGTATTAGGACTGTTTTGAGGCTTGCCTCTTTTGTAAGTCCTCTGCAGTCCTTCTTATTATCCTTTACATTGGGTTATGCCCACAATACCCTACAACTCAATACAACTTCGGTGAGGAGTACGTTCCTCCTCTTCTGACGCTGTATATTCCATATACTGAAACTCATCTATCATTTGTTCGCCTGGTCCTCTGAATTTTTTTCAAATCTCTCTGTAGAGAAATAACATCCTGACTGGATTACTTTAAAAACATGCCTACCGCCAGTATCAAAGTACTAAATAGCGGCTAACTTATAATAAATCCCGATGATGGGAAATAGGTAGCATCTTCCCCAAGAGACCTTACCAGTCGGGTCCACAACTCAACCAAATGTATCACCAAACTCAATATGGGGATACATTTATATATTTACAGAAGGAAATATACACAATAATTTGATATTGTTTGAAATCAGACATCGTGGGCAAGTTAAAGGCATTCACAAGATGTAGATGCAATGAAGAGTGCTAGGGAACCTACCCTGATTATTTGAGGTGGGAAAAAGGACTCACACAGCCAACAGCACAATTATACCATTTCTAAAATCAACTCCAACGATATGTAGCAATGGAGCAAAATATATTTATTTGCGCAGCAGTCAAAACTCTTGGTCCAACGCGTTTCTTCCAATCCAGCTTTCCAGAGGGACCAAGGTAACCTAAAAATAAATTACAATGCAAACCAAGAAATTATTATTGAGGCTATAATTTGCTCAGCTTGCATTGCAATGCTTTAAGCAATTTTCACCTATCTTCTCTAGATGTACAGCTATATCCCTATACTGAGTTTGGCTATACACTGGATTACTTTACCTTGTTTTGTATCACCTGCAAATGTTGATATATAGTGTATGGTGCCCCCCTTAAGATTGCTAAATCAGATTGAAAAAAAGTGGACCCACCATTGAACCCTGAGGTATTCTGATAACTGCTATATGGAAATATTTGGCAAAACCCAAATACTGTAGATCACATCGACTGCCAAATTGTTGGTTTAATGCTTCCAGTGACTTCTCCATGTAATACAATTAAGTTAGTTTGACATGCCATTTTCTTTATAAACCCTTATTCATTCAAGTTTAAAATTAAGTGTTATCCTGAAATAACCTCTCAAATAATTTCACAACCACAGGTGTTAAGCTCACAGGCCTGTAATTTCTTGAAATCTTCTTTTCCCTTATATATGGAATATTACTCTGGAAAGGACACGACTAAATGAAATGTCATGTGATGCTCATATTAGACATTTTGCACATGACATCACTATCCATCTCAGTCCAACACAGACAGGGCACGCTGCATTGGAGGAGGAGAAACAGAGCAGTTTGCCTTTTTCTCGTTTACTTGCTATATTTGTTGAAAGTAAAGGGCAGAGATTATAATAATGTCTGACAGACAGCCAAAATGGACTCAATTCCAGAATAAAGCAAAATAAAAGGAGTGTATTTTCTAAATGTACTCTATTTTTTTTCATTCCTCATATTATATTATTATTATTATTATTTATACAGCACCAACAAGTTCCGTAGCGCTGTATAATGGGTAGACTAACAGACATATTTGTTAAATATATAGGATAAGTAAATATAATATGAAAAGTCTGAGAAATTACAGTTGCCTTTAAATATGGGTTGTACAATTGTGTTATGTGATCTCAGTTTATGATAACAATAAATTTCCATTCAGTATAAATGTAATTCAGTAAAAACAACCAATTTATTGTTCACTTCTTGTCACTGGTCTCATACCCTATTTAAAATAAAAAAAAAAAATATATATATATATATATATATATATATATATATATATATATATACATATTTCTTATATTATTTGTTACCCTGCATATCTAGAAATATTATGTTGATACCATAGTAACACAGTATAGAATACAACTTGTATTTAAAGGAACACAAACTGTATTCCTAACAATATATTATCCGTCTGCCCCCATCACTGGCAAGCATGGACCTGGGAGGAAGTAAGAGAATTTACAGTAGAACTCCAAGCAATCAGGATGACCGGAAACTCAGCAGGGCACTTAGCAAGGGAAACTACTGATGCACATTTTTTTTTTTTTTATATAGGCAGGAGTTGCCCGTAAAAGCCTTATGCAACACAAGTGTACTTAACACAAAAACCACAAATGGAATAACAGAAAAAAATCAGAGGAGTAAGGGATGAACACATACTATTCCTCCATTACTTGCACAGTTTGTGGTCAGATAAGCAGTGCATCTGACCAGAGAGGCCTTGAAGATGGCTGTCCCTACAGAGCAACGATAAGGCAATAGCAGATGCACTGAAAAAAGGTGTTAACAAAATAATCCACACAGAAACTATAATAAAACGTAATCTTTTAATCTACTTAATCAGACGAGAAACTATTACCTTTCCTGTAATCTTCTACAATTATAATACTCTCAATCACCTAAATAATATCATTGTCCAGCAATACGGAATCTGATAGCACTATATAAATAATAAAATAATAATAATGTAGATGATTATGAAAATAATGTACTATACAAAGGTCTTAATTTACTTTTTTATGGTATTCTGTGGGAACACTGCTTTTCCATTTTTTGATCTAAGAGAATTAAAAATAAAGTTGAAAGACTTTGTAAATCTTCAGTTAGTCCTAGACGTGACATTCTACTTTATTTGGAGATAACAACTGAGTTTGGCTTAATCTATCCTTAGGCACATTTTATGCTAGTGTATTGACAAGAAAATCTCTGTTCTTTTCTAGATACTACACGCTTGCATGAAATGATTTATATGGTAGGTTTATAAGAGAGTAGATTTCTTGTATAGCTTATAGTGTCTTTTATTTTAATGGGGATAGTATTGAAGTTACAAAGATAATCATGATTCATTATTCCTTACTCTGTGATTTAGAGGATATAGTTTAGTTCATGGAAAGTGTCTTTCTGTTTTTCTCTCATACAGCAGTGGATGGTTAATGGAGGCACCAATTGCAAATGCAGCTGTAACGGTGAGTCATATTAGGTTGTTTGCCAGTTAGCATTATGTTACAATTAAAAGAAGACCCTGAGAAGGCAGCCCAAAGGCTAGCCAGGAAAACGGACATGTGTGAGTGAGGGGAGTGTAAAATCAGGGCAGGGGAGGTCTTGTCTGTGCATAGGGGGGTGAAGCCCTGGGTAAGGGGTGGTGATCATATATGTAGGTGGCCATTTATGTAAAGGGCTCAGCCATCTTAATAATCACAGCTTGGAACCGCTTCTCACCCTGCCTACCTTTGTGTTATGGTATATGGTTGGTGTTTGTTTCTAACGTTTGTTTCTTGTCACAGCGTTCAGTGGAAAAGGTCCCTTGTCAACCTGCGGTCCAGTGGAAAAGATGATCGGGCTGATCCCTCCCCTAAACTTGGTTATATTTATGGGTAAGGTACGTGCCCACTGAGCCAGAGGCAGGCCAGTGGTTAGCACAGAGTTAAGGTTAGGTCAGTTGTGAGGCCGGTTTGGTGCATAGGACGAGGGGGGAAGGCAAGTGCCAAGGATCAGCAGGAATGGTTGACAAGGGTGTGGAACTTGGAATGTTATTGTTTACATTATGTTAGTGTATGGTTAATAAGTAATGTATTTTATATTTGTTGATATTAATAAAGCTGTGGCCTGTTTGTCCCCATCAATGTCTTGCAACTGTTTATTAAGGTAAGCTAATATAGGGGTATGTTTATCAACGCAGTCCCCACCACATTCACACGTTTGATCATTAGCAGTTTGATATATAAGTTTTATAAGCAAAACAATCAAATAGTAAGTACTTGCATGAAAGTGCATTAATCATAAAAACTACACAATTGTTTAATGTGCCAAGGAGAACAATTTAAAACATGATAACCACATATGCAATACATATAGGCAATCTGCAGCAGGAAAAGGGGAACATTGGTCACAAGTTTACCCTTCAACTATCTCTTAGCTGGTGGTACCATCCCAGTTTCAGACTTCTGTCCCATACTCCTGGATTGGAGTAGTCCCCAGTCAGCACAGCATAAGCAAACCATTAGATGTGGATGTGCTGAGAGCACTAGGATCATGTAGGAACACTTCAGTAGCTCTTTCTGCATGGACTGGCTTAAGTGGGGCTCACGCAAGAGGCTTACATTCACTAGATGCTGACAGTTCAATTTTGATAAGAATTTCCTCTATTAAGGTCTATAGTGGAATAGTTATTCAGCAAGCAGAGTAAGCCCTTACATTCCTAAGAGAATCCACCCCCAATTTATTGGTTTCCATGGAAATTGATTTATTTTAGAACCTTTTACAACATTTGCTTTTATACCTAACTACTATTATATGATTCTGCACTTTCTCCATTTTCAGACTACAAGCATCCTTGAGATTAGCTCATACACAATAATTTAGCAATGGCATTATATTCGTTTGAATAGCAATTTAGTGCCATAGTAACCCCTTAACTACCATTACTTTCACTAATTGGCTTTAAAGTATTAAAATGAGTTTTAAGCAGAGGATGCCAGGGATAAACCAAAGATCAATAAATCCTGGGAGCAATATTTTTTTTTATCCATGTACACTTCACTTATTTTACATAGTTACATAGCGGCATACATCCATCAAGTTTAAAAAGTTTGCTCACAGGACCCATTCTCTTTAATATTTTTATTAGTGATACTGCAGAAGGTCTTGATGATAAGGTATGTCCTGGGTGTGTCCAGGTATGTCTTTTTGCTGATGATACAAAGATTTGCAACAGGGTTTGCAAGGAGGGATAAGCCAAATGATTTAGGTAAACTAGAAAAATGTTCAACTGACATTTAATGTGGATAAGTGCAAGATAATGCATCTTGGGCGTAAATACCCAAGGGCAGAGTATAGAATATTACACACACTACTAACCTCAACATCTGAGGAAATGGATATAGGAGTAATTATCTCAGATGACTTAAAGGTAGGCAAACAATGTAATAAAGCAGCAGGAAATGCTAGCAGAATGCTTGGTTCTATAGGGAGAGGTATTAGCAGTAGAAAGAGGGAAGTGCTCATGCCATTGTACAGAACACTGGTGAGACCTCACTTGGAGTATTGTACGCAGTACTGGAGACCGTATCTCCAGAAGGATATTGATACTTTGGAAAGAGTTCAGAGAAGGGCTTCTAAACTGGTCCATGGATTGCAGGATAAAATTTACCAGAAAAGTTTAAAGGATCTTAACATATAGCTTGGAGGAAAGACGAGGCAGGGGGGATATGATAGAAACATTTAAATACATAAAGGGAATCAACACAGTAAAGGAGGAGACTATATTTAAAAGAAGAAAAACTACCACAACAAGAGGACATAGTCTTAAATTAGAGTGGCAAAGGTTTAAAAATAATTTTAGGAAGTATTAATTTACAGAGAGGGTAGTGGACTCATGGAATAGCCTTCCAGCTGAAGTGGTAGAGGTTAACACAGTAAAGGAGTTTAAGCATGCGTGGGATAGGCATAAGGCTATCCTAGACTTAAGATAAGCCTAGGTACCAATGAAAGTATTTAGAAAATTGGGAAAAGGAGAGTAGCTAATAGGCAACCACTTGGAATTTGGTGGCAATATAGCAGTGGTGTGTTAGTTAGAGCAGTATTCTGCAACCTTTTCACACCCGCGGCCCTGCGAAAAGAGGAGAAATATTTTGCGGGCCGGCATCAGCCAGGAATAAAAACCAATGGTATGTGTGAGTGATGCAGTGTGTGTGCGAGGGGTACAATGTGTGAGTATTGGGAGCAGTGTGTGTGTATGGCGGGCAGTGTGTGTGTATGGCGGGCAGTGTGTGTGTGTGCGTGTGTATGGGGCAGTGTGTGTGTGGGGAGGCAGTGTGTATGGGGAGAATTATTGTGGGTATATGGGGATGGAGGGTAGATGAATAAATGTACTTTTTTTAAATTAATAAAAATAATTTGATATCTCCCTCCCTGCTTATCTTTGCCTGGGAGGGGGGGGACATTTCCTGCAATCCCTGGTGGTCCTACTGATGAGAGTGAACACTAGCAGACTAAGGAGCTGCTAGAGTTCACTCTCGCAAGATTCCCAGTGTTGCCATGGAAACCGTGGCAACTCTCAGAGCCCGCAAAAGAAGAAACCCGGCAGAGCTGCAGGTTAGAGCTTCCCCGGGTCCTCTCTCCCTCCCTCCCCTGCTGGCTTCCAGCATTACAGTGCTAGCAGGCTAGTGAGGGAGATCTTTAATCTCCCCTCCGGTCTGGCAGAGCTGGCAGGGGAGAGGGAAGCACAGTTCCCAGTGCTATGATCATATGATCATAGCACCGGGGAAATATTTTGTGGCAACTTATTGCCGGTCCGCGAAAGCTTTCACCCCACAGTATAGTCGCCAATAAATTTTTGGGACCAGTGGTTGAAGACCACTGAGTTAGAGAGCCTTCTGCTTTTTCTGATCCTTTTGTAAATTGTCAAGTCACTCCAAGAAGAAGTCAATAAATAGTTGAAAAACTATTGTGATGGTGTAAGTTCTCTGTTGAGGAGATAATGGGTAAGAATAGTTCAAGATGCTATGCAGATGAAAATATTCCATAAAGGCAACTACCTCCCTGACAACTGTGCACATCCTTTTTTTATGACACACCCCTTTCCCACTGTTCTCCCTTTGACATGTCTCTGTCCCTTTATATTGTGTGTGACTTCAAATGTATGTGTTATATGCATATTAAATAGAGCAAAGTTTATTCATAAAACCTGGAATCGCAGTCTGTTGATATCCAAATTTTAGTCAAAAAGTGATGATTTGGGAAGATTCTTTAAAAAGTAACAGTTTTACTGTTGTGGCCTAAATTGTGCACCCATAATTTATGTCAATACAGTTAGCTAATACAACCCTCCATGTACATTTTGTGACTGCATTTGTATTCTGTAAATGTAAGCCTTTGTGTTATTTATGTATGTGACTCGATAATTTATAAGTAGTAGGTTACTTTTTATGTGACTGGGTGAGTAGGAGTGTGCAGCTGGGTAATTATGGTTATGTGAGCTTGGTGTGAGTATGGGACTGGGTGTGTAACTGGATGGCGAATGTAACTAGGTTTTGGTTTGTGATTGAATGGGTGACTGTGTGGTGGGATAGGAGGGTGACAGGGTGGTTATGTGGCCGAATGACAATATGTGAGTGTGTGCGTTGGATAGGTTACATAATAGGTGACTATAAGGTTTATATAAAATTGGCAGGATGGATTGGTGGTTGTGAATGACTGGAAGGTGGGGGTATATGAATCGGTGAGTATAAAAATATGTCAAGTAGGGTTGCTGAATGGTATTATGTAACCAGATGGTGGTATTTAAATATGACAGAGTGGATGACTGAGGTCAGGTAACCAGTATGTGACAGAGTGGATGAGTTTATGCTATTAAATTACATTTAGAAAAGGAGTGGGTATAAATAGATGGGAGGCATGCTACATTGAGAAAGGGAGTTTATCTTATGAAAGGTTTGTCATTTTGTTCTTCACCTAAATTTGGTGGTTTGCACTAGTGAGCCCTGTCTTATATGTTTGCACTATTTGCCATACATTTTTGATTTAGGAATGTGAGGTGAGGAGGGAGATATATGACCGGTTTGTGGTTACAAATGAATGGGAAGTGAGGTGGGCTCAATTGACAGGGTGGATCTCTTAATAAATGGGATATGACATGGAGGTTAATTAACAGAAAAATAGAACTTACATTGTGTTAAAATACCTGTAATGCACTGTGGTCTTACTCTAAGGTGGCTGTGACTCCTCAAAACCATCGGAGCAGTGATTATCAGGTATCGGCAAAACCCTGTCTGACACACGAATCACACACACAGAAAAAGTAGGCTTTATTCCAACCTGTAAGGTTTTTGAGTCATGAAAAAAATGAGCTATATGCTTCAACCAGTGAGAATTTCAAGAGGCAGGGTAGTTGCTATTGGCAGAAACACATTATGAATGCATTCTAAAACAGATGCCCACTTTTCTGGCCTATTCTTATCAGTCACCTGTGCACCCAGGTTAGCTTGCCCTGGTTTGATTCATGACATCCAAATAATCATATTGTTATTGTGACCAGAAACATATGGAAAGACTTGAACATTGCAATTCATGATCAGGAACAATGGGCTAGTATTGCAGGATCCAGATAATCAAAGCTAGTAGAGATGTCATTTCAGCTAAATGTGGTTCTATAAAGTATTGACTCTGGGAGGTGAATACTTATGCGATCAATAATGTGTTTTTTTTTATTTTTTTATTAACCTGTGTATCTCAATCAAAATAATATTCAGCTTCAAAATGTTAGAAATGTTATGTAAAACTAAATTTTTTAACAATAATCCCCATAACATTTTTAACACTAATCCCATAAAATCCATTTAATGCCTTGTTACAACTACTGCAAAATGTGAAAATGATTAAGAGGGTGAGCAAATACTTATGAGGCATTTTTGAAATCCACAACTAAATTAAATTACTCTAAATATTTTGGCAATACTTTCCTTTATACTTAAACCCAGGCATGAAGCAATATAACATAGTGTTGTGTGCATACCACTATAAATGTTTTAATGCCAAGAATGTTTCAAGTCAGTCAACACTGAAAAAGTGACTTGGACTATCCTTGAAAACACTCTTTACAAAGATTTGTTATATACAAAACTGTCATTTTTCAGCATTGCTAAGACAATTGCATGGAATACAGCTTCAAATTGTACATGGTCATGTTGTGCTTTATTTTGTAATAAATATAGAAAAGGTAGACTGATAGACAGATAGAGAGACAGATACATATTTTTATTCAATAAAAACCAGAGAAAAGAGTTACTAGTTAACTATCTCAAATCCCTATGCATATTATAGTAACTGGAGGTTTTTAGTAACACTCCAATGGCCATTATGTGTAAGCTCACCTGCCACATCAAGGCAAACCTCTTAGGTGGATACTACACAAACATTTCATCTTATGTGCTCCTGTGGACTGGAAAGGAGGCACTCACCCTAGCTCTTTTAGATAGTGATTGTTCCATTTAGTCTCTTGTATCACTCCTCTAAATAGCACTCTCTTGACAGGTCGGAAAGTGGAGGAAAACGAGGTGGAAGTTGGCCAGGCGATGAGGTTAGCTGCACCAGTGCCTGGGTTCCAGAGGATTTGTGAGTAAGTCCCGCTATAGTCCTTGTGGCTCTCTGGACTCCTTGTACAGCCATGGGGAAAAGCACTCTTGGTTGTTTAGCATGGAGGGGTAGTTGATGGGAGCCACAGGTAGTGAAAACAGTTGCTTGGAAAAAACATAGGGGATAATCAGATGGGTGCATATGGTGACTAAGGTAGTCACTCCTGTTTTTGCTCATGATTCAAGATAAGTTAACATTAAGGTTGCTTCCTTTCTTGGAAAGATACTGGCCACGTTACTTTGCATCATATTATTTCATACAGGCGTGAGATCACAGGATATGGCATCACTGTATGTAAATCACAAAGAGTGACCTATGAGTAAAAAAAATACATTTGGAAAGGGGAAATGCTATAAATCATACAAACACACACAAAAACTACTTAGAGTTTAAATTTCTGTATAGAGGGATTGCTCTGCCCATCTCAGTGGTCACTCAACAGACACAGATTGCTTTATATATATTTTTTTTCTTATGCAATAAATTTTAACTCCTTTAACATTTATTTTGGAGAATATTCTTTATTATACTGATTTCATGGTTCCACATATCCTTGGTGGGATTATACCACCAGTTCCCCACATCACCAAAACAAGTCTATGCTCTATTCTGTATAAGAAGGATACCTCCTTCTACCTTATATAGAAAGTATATTAGGTGTCTGTGTGTGTGTGTGTGTGTGTGTGTGTGTGTGTGTGTGTATATATATATATATATATATATATATATATGTATATATTTTTTTTTTAACCACTATTGCACTTAAGGGTCAGTTATAGGCTTAGATCTCTAAATCTGATGACTTGAACATTAATTTAACAAATAATTTAGTACTATAGCATGTTGCTATAATCAGAAAAAAAAATAAGTGTTTCTGAATAATGAATATACAATATATTTCAGACAAAGCAGCATTTGCACTTTTTATTTTTATGAATATGATGCATGCAATATGCTCAAAAGAACAACCATGGCCACACAACAAGTCCCTTTCTATGCTTGTCGTTTTCAATTGGAACACTGTGGTATACTGGCAGAGCATGTCAAACTCTTCTTACAGGATAAATATGGAATGAACACTGTGTGCTAAGGGATTACTACTATTATCACATTCTCCAAGGGGGAATCATAAAAGCTTACGTACCAAGTGTATTTTGCATGAGATATTATGTGTCTATATAGTAATGGCTATAAAAACACACTTTACAAGACAAATTAGCATACTTGAGAATGCTTAAGGTTTTTAGTTCAATTTGTGGGTTATGGAGTGCACAGTTATCAGACATGAAGTTAACGACTGTAAACCACTTCCAGATCCAGGTCAGAAAAAGTGGGGGCAAAAATAAGCTTTTAAGCATTAATGCTGCATAGAAAATAAAAGACAGATAGACAGCAGAGGAAGAGGCAAAAAAACTAACATTTTTATTTGTTACACGTGGCATGCTTGAGTTGTATGTTCAAACATAAATGTGAGAACATACATTTATAGAAACTAGAAAACACAAGCAGAGTGATTTACTAAATTAAACCATTCTCTAACTTGTGCCTTGATTTATTATGTTTCATTAGCTTTTAAAATGATTTTATATTGTTGGATAAACATTTAAAATGATGTAATTTTTAGAAAAATACATGAAGATTTAAATATTTTTTGTATGTTGTTATATTTTTTTTTTATATATGATTTTTTGATATTTTCATATTTTGAATAAATCATTAAAAATGTATCCAAAAATGTTAAATCGTTTGGAATGCATATCCAGAAATTTTACATCTAGGCCAGATGATAATTTATACGAAAATATAAAATAAAGGCCTGAATTCTCCTTTCAGCTCAGCTATTTTAGCCTAAAATTTGAATTTCCCATTGTCCAGGGAATAGTTGGATTATTCAACACCCATGCATGTATTAAATTATTTAAGTGCATTATTCAAGTTAGTATTAGAGTTAGCGTTAGGGGTATGGTTAGATTCCTGTCATCGTTCACGTAATTTTCGCTCCCTCTCTTGTTTTGCCACAAAAATCCGAAGCACTTCGGCAATTCAGTTCAGTTCGGCACTTTTGAAATTCGGTACTTCGGCAATTCAGGACTTCGGCAATTCCCTAACCCTAACCACACCCCTAACCCCCACAACTACTTACACATTTAGGGATGGGGTTTGGGGTAGGGATAGAGTTAGGGGTAGGGTTAGGGTTAGATTCCGGTCATCATTCACGTAATTTTCACTCCCTCTCTTGTTTTGCCACTTCTCAGAAATCCAAAGCACTTCGGCACTTCCAAAAGTCGACATTTCAGCAATTCAGTTTGGTTCGGGACTTCCGAAATTCGTCACTTCAGCATTTCAGTAATTTGGTAATTTGGTGCTTCAGCAATTCAGTTCGGCACTTCCAAAATTCGGCACTTCGGAAATTTGGCAATTCTGAAGCACCCGAATGTCCGAATTGCCAAAATGTGTCCGAATTTACATTTGGAATGAAACTAATTGCACATGTCTAGTAACTGAGCAGATTATTGTGATATGTTCTAAATATTGAAATAAGAAGCATACTGGCTTGGATAAAATAAAACCAAACTCGGGAAAAAATAAGTATTTTTGTCTTTTTGGGGAGGTATGAATAAGAGTTATAGTGTAAAAAACTTTGAAACAAGTTCTTTTTTTTCTGAGCAAAACTGAAGATATTGACAAAAACAGATCATGAACATGAGGTCAACGCCTATCAAATACACTGGAGTTTTCCCTTAAAGGAGTGGATGAATTGTTGAGAATGAAAAATCGAATTGCAAATTGTATCCAAAATTTTAAAAACACAAATTTAGCTACTATCATGGCTATTTTAGCTTTAATTTTACCATTGTGTTTTTTTTTTATCTTACAATAATTTACTGTTTCAAGAATAAACCCTCAGACAACCGCTGCTAAAAAAAATAACTTGGACTAATTGCTATAACTGTGAAGGTTTACTAAACTGATTCAGCATAAGCCGAAATGCCCTAATCCTGTAGTCACTGTACTGTCTAGCAATAAATTGCATGATAAATACAAGATAATACTTAGCATGTGAACAAGATTATGGTATAATAGAAATGACTTGGCGAAGCAACACTATATTCTGCTAGCTTTTCAGGAATGATTTGTATAACAAATACACTTGTTAATGAAACCATAAACAATATATTTGCTTTAAACTCATTAATATTTGTAGTTTATAATACAGAATTCCAAGCAGGTCAAGGGTGTAGGGACTGCTAATTCCCTCCCCAGAAATACTGGTATAACTTATAAGATGATATGTTTTACTGTTTAAGAAATATAACAAATCCAAAACCTATTAAAAGAGTTGGTTCTCATTCTACTACTAATAGACTCCCTAGTAATAATATATAATTTTGCCTATAGAAAACTGCATGATTTTATGAATGCTCTCTATGTGGGCTGCGGTTATTATAAAAGGTTGTCCTCCCCCCACTTTGTATGGTTCTGATGCCAATGAAGAACGTGTATTTAAATACAAAAAAATTATAATCAAAAACACTATATATACCAATACTTACCTTAAAGGAACACTATAGTCACCTAAATTATTTTAGCTAAATAAAACAGTTTTAGTGTATAGATCACTCCCCTGCAATTGCACAGCTCAATTCACTGTCATTTAGGAGTTAAATCACTTTGTTTCTGTTTATGCAGCCCTAGCCACACCTCCCCTGGCTATGATTGACACAGCCTGCATGAAAAAAAACAAAAACTGGTTTCACTTTCAAACAGATGTAATTTACCTTAAATAATTGTATCTCAATCACTAAATTGAACTTTAATCACATACAGGAGGCTCTTGCAGGGTCTAGCAAGCTATTAACATAGCAGGGGATCAGAAAATGTTAATTAAACAGAACTTGCAATAAAGAAAGCCTAAATAGGGCTCTCTATACAGGAAGTGTTTATGGAAGGCTGTGCAAGTCAGCAAGTCAGGTGTGACTAGGGTTCATAAACAAAGGGATTTAACTCCAAAATAGTGATGTCGCGAACACGAAATTTTCGGTTCGCGAACGGGAACTTCCGCAAACGTTCGCGAACCGGCGAACCGGGCGAACCGCCATTGACTTTAAAACCCACAGGGACTGTTTCTGGCCACAAAAGTGATGGAAAAGTTGTTTGAAGGGGACTAACACCTTGACTGTGGCATGCCGGAGGGGGATCCATGGCAAAACTCCCATGGAAAATTACACAGTTGATGCAGAGTCTGGTTTTAATCCATAAAGGGCAGGAATCACCTAACATTCCTAAATCGCAATGAATATGGATTGACACCTTGACATATGGATTGACACCTGTCCTCAGAGCCCCTGATGCACACGGACACAGAGCAGAATAGGGACTGTTCCCCTTACATAGGGTCACTTGGCAGGTATGGATTGACACCTGTCCTCAAAACCCCTGATACACACTGACACAGAGCAGAATAGAGACTGATCCCCGTCCTCAGAGACCATGATACACACTGACACAGAGCAGAATAGAGACTGTTCCCCGTCCTCAAAGCCCCTGATAACTACTGACACAGAGCAGAATAGAGACTGTTCCCCGTCCTCAGAGACCATGATACACACTGACAAAGAGCAGAATAGAGACTGTTCCCCCTACATAGGGTCACTTGGCAGATATGGATTGACACCTGTCCTCAAAGCCCCTGATACACACTGACACAGAGCAGAATAGAGACTGTTCCCCGTCCTCAAAGCCCCTGATAACTACTGACACAGAGCAGAATAGAGACTGTTCCCCGTCCTCAGAGACCATGATACACACTGACAAAGAGCAGAATAGAGACTGTTCCCCCTACATGGGGTCACTTGGCAGGTGTGTATTGACACCTGTGCTCAAAGCCCCTGATACACACTGACACAGAGCAGAATAGAGACTGTTCCCTGTCCGCAGAGACCATGATACACACTGACACAGAGCGGAATAGAGACTGTTCCCCTTCCTCAAAGCCCCTGATACACACTGACAAAGAGCAGAATAGAGACTGTTCCCCCTACATAGGGTCACTTGGCAGATATGGATTGACACCTGTCCTCAAAGCCCCTGATACACACTGACACAGAGCAGAATAGAGACTGTTCCCCGTCCTCAAAGCCCCTGATACACACTGACAAAGAGCAGAATAGAGACTGTTCCCCCTACATAGGGTCACTTGGCAGATATGGATTGACACCTGTCCTCAAAGCCCCTGATACACACTGACACAGAGCAGAATAGAGACTGTTCCCCGTGCTCAGAGACCATGATACACACTGACACAGAGCAGAATAGAGACTGTTCCCCGTCCTCAAAGCCCCTGATACACACTGACAAAGAGCAGAATAGAGACTGTTCCCCCTACATAGGGTCACTTGGCAGATATGGATTGACACCTATCCTAAGGATCCCTGAAACACACTGACACAGTGCAGAATAGAGACTGTTCCCCCTACATAGGGTCACTTGGCAGGTATGGATTGACACCTTTCCTCAGAGACCATGATACACACTGACACAGAGCAGAATAGAGACTGTTCCCCCTACATAGGGTCACTTGGCAGATATGGATTGACACCTATCCTAAGGATCCCTGAAACACACTGACACAGAGCAGAATAGAGACTGTTCCCCCTACATAGGGTAATTTGGCAGGTATGGATTGACACCTTTCCTCAGAGACCATGATACACACTGACACAGAGCAGAATAGAGACTGTTCCCCCTACATAGGGTCACTTGGCAGATATGGATTGACACCTATCCTAAGGATCCCTGAAACACACTGACACAGAGCAGAATAGAGACTGTTCCCCCTACATAGGGTAATTTGGCAGGTATGGATTGACACCTTTCCTCAGAGACCATGATACACACTGACACAGAGCAGAATAGAGACTGTTCCCCCTACATAGGGTCACTTGGCAGATATGGATTGACACCTATCCTAAGGATCCCTGAAACACACTGACACAGAGCAGAATAGAGACTGTTCCCCCTACATAGGGTCACTTTGCAGGTATGGATTGACACCTTTCCTCAGAGACCATGATACACACTGACACAGAGCAGAATAGAGACTGTTCCCCCTACATAGGGTCACTTGGCAGATATGGATTGACACCTATCCTAAGGATCCCTGAAACCACTGACACAGAGCAGAATATAGACTGTTCCCCCTACATAGGGTCACTTGGCAGATATGGACTGACACCTGTGCTCAAAGCCCCTGATACACACTGACACAGAGCAGAATAGAGACTGTTCCCCGTCCTCAAAGCCCCTGATACACCCTGACACAGAGCAGAATAGGGACTGTTCCCCCTACATAGGGTCACTTGGCAGATATGGATTGACACCTGTCCTCAAAGCCCCTGATACACACTGACAAAGAGCAGAATAGAGACTGTTCCCCGTCCTCAAAGCCCCTGATACACACTGACAAAGAGCAGAATAGAGACTGTTCCCCCTACATAGGGTCACTTGGCAGATATGGATTGACACCTGTCCTCAAAGCCCCTGATACACACTGACACAGAGCAGAATAGAGACTGTTCCCCGTGCTCAGAGACCACGATACACACTGACACTGTGCAGAATAGAGACTGTTCCCCGTCCTCAAAGCCCCTGATACACACTGACAAAGAGCAGAATAGAGACTGTTCCCCCTACATAGGGTCACTTGGCAGGTATGGATTGACACCTATCCTAAGGATCCCTGAAACACACTGACACAGTGCAGAATAGAGACTGTTCCCCCTACATAGGGTCACTTGGCAGGTATGGATTGACACCTTTCCTCAGAGACCATGATACACACTGACACAGAGCAGAATAGAGACTGTTCCCCCTACATAGGGTCACTTGGCAGATATGGATTGACACCTATCCTAAGGATCCCTGAAACACACTGACACAGAGCAGAATAGAGACTGTTCCCCCTACATAGGGTAATTTGGCAGGTATGGATTGACACCTTTCCTCAGAGACCATGATACACACTGACACAGAGCAGAATAGAGACTGTTCCCCCTACATATGGTCACTTGGCAGATATGGATTGACACCTATCCTAAGGATCCCTGAAACACACTGACACAGAGCAGAATAGAGACTGTTCCCCCTACATAGGGTCACTTTGCAGGTATGGATTGACACCTTTCCTCAGAGACCATGATACACACTGACACAGAGCAGAATAGAGACTGTTCCCCCTACATAGGGTCACTTGGCAGATATGGATTGACACCTATCCTAAGGATCCCTGAAACCACTGACACAGAGCAGAATATAGACTGTTCCCCCTACATAGGGTCACTTGGCAGATATGGACTGACACCTGTGCTCAAAGCCCCTGATACACACTGACACAGAGCAGAATAGAGACTGTTCCCCGTCCTCAAAGCCCCTGATACACACTGACACAGAGCAGAATAGGGACTGTTCCCCCTACATAGGGTCACTTGGCAGATATGGATTGACACCTGTCCTCAAAGCCCCTGATACACACTGACAAAGAGCAGAATAGAGACTGTTCCCCGTCCTCAAAGCCCCTGATACACACCGACAAAGAGCAGAATACAGACTTTTCCCCCTACATAGGGTCACTTGGCAGGTATGGATTGACACATGTGCTCAAAGCCCCTGATACACACGGACACAGAGCAGAAGAGAGACTGTTCCCCGTCCTCAGAGACCATGATACACACTGACACAGTCAGAATAGAGACTGTTACCCCTACATTGGGTCACTTGGCAGATATGGCGTGGTCGTGGGAGGAGGAGGATGACTTTCACCTCTTCCCCTGTTAGATTCCCGTTGTGCTGTTACATCACCCTTATACGCTGTGTAAAGCATACTATTTAATTTGATCAGCATGGCCACTTGAGTTTTTATAGTTTTCACGCTGCTTGTAGTTTATATATGGTTCACAAAAATCAAACAAACGATAAAGTAAACATGTAAGGATTCAGAATTTTCTTTCAAACCCTTACACATTGTGTGTACGTATTTTTTGTCTTAAGTTTGTGGCTTTAAAGAGGTTCACGTTGTTTCTATGATGTGCATAACATGTTCTTGTAAATGTTTGTTAAATTTTTCCTGGAATTTTAATTTTGGAATCTGAATAAAGATAGTCAAATCCCTGATACACACTGACACAGAGCAGAATAGGGACTGTTCCCCCTACATAGGGTCACTATGTGCCTTTTTTTTTGGTTTGGTTTTTGAAGCCACAGTGCAGCACCAGAGGGCCTAAAAATTAGGCATGTACACATGCCTGAAAAATTTGGTATTGTTGCAGCCACTGCTGTAGCAGCGGCCAGAAAAATTGATGTTTGTTTCACAGGCAGAAAGTGCCCTAAAACATGGCGGCTTGAACCCTAGTTGGTGGCGGATAAGTCACGCAAGTCAACTGGCATTCAGAGCTAAAATACAGCAGCGTGTGGACCATTTTTAGCCCAAGGCAGCTCATCTCATCAGGCCTTTTTTAATCGAATGTATCGCCCAGTGTCAGTCCCTTCGGGATCCATCCCTCATTCATCTTAATAAAGGTGAGGAAATCTAGACTTTTTTGACCTAGGCGACTTCTCTTCTCAGTGACAATACCTCCTGCTGCACTGACAGGACACTTGAAGCGGGGCAGGCCAGAAGTTCTATTGCAAATTGGGATAGCTCAGGCCACAGGTCAAGCCTGCACACCCAGTAGTCAAGGGGTCATCGCTCCTCAGAGTGTCGATATCTGCAGTTAAGGCGAGGTAGTCTGCTACCTGTCGGTCGAGTCGTTCTCTGAGGGTGGATCCCGAAGGGCTGTGGCGATGCGTAGGACTTAAAAAGGTCCGCATGTCCTCCATCAACAACACGTCTTTAAAGCGTCCTGTCCTTGCCGGCGTGGTCGTGGGAGGAGGAGGATGACTTCCACCTCTCCCCCTGTTAGATTCCCGTTATATATTCACCCTTATACGCTGTGTAAAGCATACTTTTTAATATATTTTGCAAATGCTGCATCCTTTCCGACTTGTTGTAATTCGGTAACATTTCCGCCACTTTCTGCTTATACCGGGGGTCTAGTAGCGTGGACACCCAGTACAGGTCGTTCTCCTTCAGCCTTTTTATACGAGGGTCCCTCAACAGGCACGACAGCATGAAAGATCCCATTTGCACAAGGTTGGATGCCGAGCTACTCATTTCCCGTTCCTCCTCCTCAGTGATCTCAATGAAGGTATGTTTTTCCCCCCAGCCACGTACAACACCACGGGTACCAGATAGGTGACAACGAGCACCCTGGGATGCCTGTTGTGGTTGGTCTTCCTCCTCCTCCTCAAAGCCACATTCCTCCTCTGACTCCTCTTCCTCACAATCCTCTTCCAGCGTTGCCGAAGGTCCAGCAAGCGATGCTGATAAGGCTGTTTCTGGTGGTAATGGTGACCACAACTCTTCCTCTTCCTCTTCACGCTCATCTGCGGCCTGATCCAGCACTCTTCGCAGGGCACGCTCCATGAAGAAAACAAATGGTATGATGTCGCTGATGGTGCCTTCGGTGCGACTGACTAGGTTTGTCACCTCCTCAAAAGGACGCATGAGCCTACAGGCATTGCGCATGAGCATCCAGTAACGTGGCAAAAAAATTCCCAGCTCCCCAGAGGCTGTCCTAGCACCCCGGTCATACAAATATTCATTAACAGCTTTTTCTTGTTGGAGCAGGCGGTCGAACATTAGGAGTGTTGAATTCCAACGTGTCGGGCTGTCGCAAATCAAGCGCCTCACTGGCATGTTGTTTCGCCGCTGGATATTGGCAAAGTGAGCCATGGCCGTGTAGGAACGCCTGAAATGGCCACACACCTTCCTGGCCTGCTTCAGGATGTCCTGTAAGCCTGTGTACTTATGCACAAAGCGTTGAACGATCAGATTACACACATGTGCCATGCACGGCACATGTGTCAACTTGCCCAACTTCAATGCCGCTAACAAATTTTTTCCGTTGTCACATACCACTTTGCCGATATCCAGTTGCTGCGGAGTCAGCCACTTTTCCACCTGTGCGTTCAGGGCGGACAGGAGTGCTTGTCCGGTGTGACTCTCTGCTTTCAAGCAAGTCAAACCCAAGACGGCGTGACACTGCCGTATCCGAGATGTGGAATAGTACCTGGGGAGCTGGGGGGGTGCCGTTGATGTGGAGCAAGACGCAGCAGCAGAAGAGGACTCAGCCGAGGAGGTTATGGAAGAGGATGGAGTAGGAGTAGTAGAGGAGGTGGCAGCAGGACTGCCTGCAAGTCGTGGCGGTGTCACCAACTCCTCTGCAGAGCCATGCATTCCATGCTTGGCAGCAGTCAGCAGGTTTACCCAATGCGCAGTGTAGGTGATATACCTGCCCTGACCATGCTTTGCAGACCAGGTATCAGTGGTCAGATGGACCCTTGCCCCAACACTGTGTGCCAGACATGCCATTACTTCCTTTTGCACAATCGAGTACAGGTTGGGGATTGCCTTTTGTGAAAAGAAATTTCGTCCGGGTACCTTCCACTGCGGTGTCCCAACAGCTACAAATTTTTGGAACGCCTCAGACTCCACCAGCTTGTATGGTAAAAGCTGGCGGGCTAATAGTTCGGACAAGCCAGCTGTCAGACGCTGGGCAAGGGGGTGACTTTCTGACATTGGCTTCTTACGCTCAAACATGCCCTTGACAGACACATGACTGTGGGCAGATGAGCGGTAACTGCTCAAGGCGGGAGACGAAGTGGCGGATGGTTGAAAGGGGGCAAGGAGGACAGCAGTGGTTGACGTGGCTGAAGATGCTGGACCAGGAGGAGGATGGCAGCTTAGAGTAGGCATGCTGCTTGTACTCATGTGTTGATCCCATAGGCGTTTGTGATGTGAATCATGTGCCTACGCAAAGCAATTGTACCTAGGTGGGTGTTGGACTTCCCACGACTCAGTTTCTTTTGGCACAGGTTGCAAATGGCATCGCTGTTGTCAGAGGCAGACACACAAAAAAATTCCACACTGCTGAGCTCTGCAATGACGGCATTCTTGTGGTGGACACAGCATGCATTGATTGGCATGCTGTCGGGCTGACCCCGGGTGCCGATTCATGCTGTCTGACTGTGCCACTAGCTCCTTGCGACAACCTCCCCCTGCTTCCAACTCGTCTCCTCCTCCTCCTCTCTGTCTCCCCATCTGAACTTTCGCCCTGTTCTTCTTGTTGCTGAGCGGGCACCCACGGGACATCCATGGACGCATCGTCATCATCAACCGCTTCACTTGTATCTGACAACTCAGCAAAGGAAGCAGCAGCGGGTACAACATAATCATCATCACACCGTATGTCCATGTGTGTAATGCTGCCTGCCTGAGACATATCCCTGTTATCTACATCCTCTGGCAATAATGGTTGCGCATCACTCATTTCTTCAAACGGATGTGTGAATAATTCCTCTGACATACCAAGTAAAGCAGCTGTGGTGCTAGTTTTGGTGGTGGCGGCAGGCGGGTGAGTGGTATCTTGAGAGGTGCCTGAAGCTAAGCTGGAGGAGGATGGTGCGTCAAGGTTCCGAGTGGAGGCTGTAGAAGATTGGGTGTCCTGTGTTAGCCAGTCAACTATGTCCTCAGAACTTTTCAAGTTCAGGGTACGTGGCCTCTGAAAACTGGGCATTATTCTAGGGCCAAAGGGAATCACAGCACCACGACCATGATGGCCCCTGTGGGGTGTCCTGCCTCTGCCTGACATTTTTGAGGGGATTCGTGGTACTATGCGTGCAAGCTACTGTAAAACCAGAAATGAGTGGCAATGTGCAATGGCAGAGGTCTGCAGAGTACACGCTGTAGGCCTGACACACCCGCTTGAAGACAACTAACTGCTATTCAATCTATAACAGTGAAAAAGAAATTATGTTTTTAAATGCACGCTATTGTGACACCAGAAATAAGTGGCAATGTGCACTGGCAGAGGTCAGCAGAATACACGCTGTAGGCCTGACACCCGCTTGAAGACAACTAACTGCTATTCAATCTATAACAGTGAAGAAAGTTTTTTGGTTTTAAATGCATGCTATTGTGACACCAGATATGAGTGGAAATGTGCACTGGCAGAGGTCTGCAGAGCACACGCTGAAGGCCTGAAACACCCGCTTTAAGGACACTGACTGCTATTAGCTTACACTGGAAAACTGTTTTTCTTTGTAAAAGCACGCTACAGAGACACCAGATATGAGTGGCAACTGTCAAAGTCCACTGGCAGGGTTCTGTAGGGCACACTCTGAAGGCCTGAAACACCCGCTTTAAGAACACTGACTGCTATTAGCTTACACTGGAAAACTTTTTTTCTTTGTAAAAGCACGCTACAGAGACACCAGATATGAGTGTCAACTGACAAAGTACGCTGGCAGGGTTCTGCAGGGCACACGCTGAAGGAAGGCCTGACACACCCGCTTTAAGGACACTGACTGCTATTAGCTTACACTGGAAAACTGTTTTTCTTTGTAAAAGCACGCTACAGAGACACCAGATATGAGTGGCAACTGTCAAAGTACGCTGGCAGGGTTCTGCAGGGCACAAGCTGAAGGAAGGCCTGACACACCCGCTTTAAGGACACTGACTGCTATTAGCTTACACTGAGACACCAGATATTAGTGGCAACTGTCAAAGTCCACTGGCAGGGTTCTGCAGGGCACACGCTGAAGGCCTAAAACACCCGCTTTAAGGACACTGACTGCTATTAGCTTACACTGGAAAACGCTTTTTCTTTGTAAAAGCACGCTACAGAGACACCAGATATGAGTGGTAATTGTCAAAGTCCACTGGCAGGGTTCTGCAGGGCACACGCTGAAGGCCTGAAACACCCGCTTTATGGACACTGACTGCTATTAGCTTACACTGGAAAACTTTTTTTCTTTGTAAAAGCACGCTACAGAGACACCAGATATGAGTGGCAACTGTCAAAGTACGCTGGCAGGGTTCTGCAGGGCACACGCTGAAGGAAGGCCTGACACACCCGCTTTAAGGACACTGACTGCTATTAGCTTACACTGGAAAACTGTTTTTCTTTGTAAAAGCACGCTATAGAGACACCAGATATGTGTGGCAACTGTCAAAGTACACTGGCAGGGGTCTGCAGGGCACACGTTGAAGGAAGGCCTGACACACCTGCTTTAACCCCTTAAGGACACATGACATGTGTGACATGTCATGATTCCCTTTTATTCCAGAAGTTTGGTCCTTAAGGGTTTAAGGACACTGACTGCTATTAGCTTACACTGGAAAACTGTTTTTCTTTGTAAAAGCACGCTACAGAGACACCAGATATGAGTGGTGGCACTGGGCAAATGGGCACAGTATCCACTGAGCCTGACACAGAAGCTGGCAGACAACTAACTGCTCTTCTTCAATCTATTACAGTGAAAAAAAAAATTTGGTTTTAAATGCAAGCTTAAGCTATTGTGACACCAGCAGTGAGTGAGTGGTGGCACTGGGCACAGTATGCACTGTGAGCCTAACACAGAAGCTGGCAGGCAGGCAACTGCAATTACATTACACAAAAAAAAAAAAAAAAAGCAGACTGACGTTCTAGCCCTAAAAAGGGCTTTTTGGGTGCTGTTCTTACAGCAGAGATCAGATGAGTCCTTCAGGATTGTAGTGGACACTGAATACCCTAGCCTAGCTATCAATTTCCCTGTCTAATCAGCAGCAGCTACACTTTCCCTCCTCTCACTAAGCATGCAGCTTCAGATTGAATCTAAAATGGATGCTGGGAGGGAGGTGGGTGGGTGTGGAAGGGAGGGTTTGCTGCTAATTTGCTGGAATGTGTCTGCTGACCGTGAGGCACAGGGTCAAAGTTTGCTCAATGATGACAAATAGGGGGCGGATCGAACCGCCCATGTGTTCGCCCGCGGCGGCGAACGCGAACACGCTATGTTCGCCAGCGAACAGTTCGGTACATCACTAATGATCATCTTTTCTTTAGTATTAACAAAAATGGTAAAACAAATTCTATTAAAAGCAAGACTTAGTAATTAATAAAATCTCCAACAAACAAAATAAATGAAAATTAATCAATCTTCATCGTTTAACCCAACTTCTATATAGGCTTTGTTCATCTTGAATTCTCAGTCAGAGCTCTGCGTAGAATCATATAAAATGTTTCAAGGTCAATACAATAGATTACAATACAATACAATTTCCATTATCTGGAAATCTATTCATAAACAGTACCATACATAGAATATAATAGAAAATAATACTGAGGATAGCTCAAAATTAAGAAAACCACCCTGCCTCACTAAAGTTACCTTTTACAAATAAAACTCAATATAAGATAATAAACTTTATTGAGACAAAAATAAATACTTAAACTCATTGCATAACATGTATGTGCAAAAAAAGTGAAAACAAAATGACTGCTAGATTGTACCGTTAACCCCAGCGTTACCTTAAAGAAATCCCCCAGGCTACAAAAGTAGATGTGATACAAAAGTAACACTTGTTGTTTTTCCAGATAGCTCAAATGACTGTGTGCAGCACAGCAGAATGGGCCTAAAGGGGATTACATAAGTGGTAATATTAAGAAAGGACAGGAAGGGGGAGGAAAGAGGGAAAAAATCCACTGAGATCGTAATGTTTTGAGGTATCAATCAATTAAAATATATAGGATTAAAGAATGTAGATTCTATGATTTCCCAGGGTTTGTATATCAGGGAAAAGCCTCCTATGAAGGGAAAAAAAAAGATTGATATCTTAATAATGGTACATACTGAGAAGAATAGAGGGGTAGGTGGAATATCAGTACTTGTAATTATAGCATGTTGCTGCTGAAAGTTCCCAAAAACCAGAGTCTCTTCTTTTCTGGTGGTACGATGGATGTAAATAGCAGGATCAGGGAGCAGCGCCTGTAATGGTATTCCCACGCTCAGAGCGATATGAAGGAGGGAAGGAAAAAGACACGGATATAGTGTAGTATCTTGAGATCTTAAGTGATGGTATATGAAGGAATAGGAATTGCACTTACAATTTTCTGGAGCCTATACTCAGCTCCAGATATGTGCACCTGGACGGTACAATCTTCGCCTATGGATATGTAGATGATCCTTGGATGTCCTCAAAAGGGGTTCTCCAGTCATAGTAGGGTATATCTCCTTTCCAATGGCAGTAGGCCGGTATTCAAATAGTTGGTGATATATAAAAAAAGAGGATAGAAACACAAAATAGTGCTCTCTGGATAATACAAAATAAAATGATAAAAAATGGAGGTATACTCACAAGTGAAGAGCAAATAGGATATTGCTCAATATATGTAGGCGTAGGTGGTATGATCCCCACCAAGGTTATCACTCCTTGAGTCCTCCAGTCGGGGTGTTGGAAAGAGTTGAAAGGAATTATATTATTTAAAAAATAAAATAGAATAAAAGGATAGGCTTGGAGGCTCCAATAGCATAAATGGGCTATCTTTATTGGAGACAAAAAAATCAGTAACATAAAACAGCCTAAAAAACACTATTATAATTCTATTATTGTCTGCTACCTTGGGTTATGCCCTACTTTACCTCTGTAACCCTCACTTAACTCCATCTTGGAGTTATTTTTTTCGTATACATAGAATATAAGGTTACGCATTTAGACTGGAAGAAATTAGATAAAGTTAAAGCATAGGGATTTTCGCAGTAAGAACAATAAAGATGTGGAATCCTCTCCTTGACGGGGTGGTTTTATCAGATTCTGTACAGATGTTCAAACAGAAACTGGATAAGTACTTGCAAAAACATATTATTCAGTGATATAATGATTAATATGTGAGGTAACAACTTCTTGATCCAAAAAGAGATCTTGCTGCCATTCTGGGGTCAAGAAGGAATTAGTTTTCCTAGTTTGTTGAAAAAAATGGAAAGCGCTTAAAACTGGATATTCCGCCTTCTTTCGGATCAACATCAAAAACTGATGTGAGAAAGGCTGAACCTGATGGATGCATATCTCTTTTAACCCCGTGTAGCTATAAATTTGCTTTAGCTAATACTGGTATATTTATTAATGGAGGGTAGATCATATTCAGTATATGTGAAAATATATGACCTCTACTAATTTACATAACTTAGAAAATAGCCCCATGCAGTGGATGTATAAAGAAGACCACACGTTCAAATATATTTATTATTACAATGTATAGACTATGCTATCATATTTCCATTAGCTGCTAAAATGACCAGAATACTCTGCAAACTTCATATGCAGAGCTTAAAAGCAATGCAGAGCTATGCATTAGCATTGCTTAAGCTAGATAGGCGTACGTTTTCCCTAGAAAGTGCTTAAGAATTTATTTAAAAAGCAATGGAGATTGTTATCTATTCAGAGATAGGATAGACTCATAGTTCTTCTTGCCTTGCACACATCAAAGCAATAAGAAAAAAATACTTCTGTTCTGGCAAAAACCTCATGGGTAGAAATGATAATTATGACTTTTTAATCATAAATGAAAAGAATCAATCATTTGAAAGTTGGCAAAGAGTGTTGCTAAAAGAAAGAGGATTTTAAAACAATTTTGCAAGGATATCATCCACTCGTAAAGTCTGTAAAGAAGTGGAAATTGAACATCAATCAACATCAAAAGCAAAATATATTTTTAACTTACATAATCAAGGATATAATTTCACTTAAGATTCTGTCTAAATTAAAGAACCTCCATTATATGTTAGAGAATTTTTGTATTTTTTTAAATATGTATTTCTTTCTTTATTTGAGTGGGTGTTGGAGAGGGTGTAAGGGGTAGGGTACAGTTGAGCTTTAAATATTATGCATGTATATAAATTACAGTGTTCATGTGTGGCATTAAATATCAACATGTCTATACTATAAATAAATCGGATCTACCAGGACAAGAAAATATCATGCTTAATATAAATATTTATGCCTGGGTTATGTCCTAATTTGCCCGATTTCACCATGTCATTAGAAATGCAGGAATACCATCAATAGAAAGCATTCCCTAATGCCTTTGTAGCCAGAGGGGAATAGGTAGAGAAGATAGCCCTTGCTCTAATGTCACAAGTGGCCAGTCAGAAAACCTTATCTGTCTGGCTTAAAATATTAGCAAAAGAAATACTTCTTACTCCAGATTTGTAAATAATTTAATGCTTCTCAAAGCTAATGGCAAAATATGTATGAGCTCTGTCTGATTAAAAGAGTTTTCGTTTGCCGTTTCTTCCTCCCGCTGTCTTTAATTAAATATAACTTTACTGGTATAATTTAGCTCTAATTCATATGGTCACATGGAATCCTGTGCCTTGTTGAAATAAAAGGGTTGTTTATAAGCGTACGAATTTACAATATTTAATGGATAATATCACTGGGGACACTAATCAAAATAATTAGTATGAATGATGTTAAAGGAAAGATATTGTTAGCGAGCTTTATTAGTTTACCAATTCAGTTTCACACATTTCTGTCATATTAATACTATGTAGATTCTGATTTTGTAACATAGATACATTTCTTTTAATCTTTGGCATTTTTTTGTAGTGATAACAAAATGCATCATATTGCAAAGAATTCATCATATTTTCTAATATAAGGAAGTTTTTATGCAGACTTTGGAAAGATATCCCCTGAAATTCAGTAGAGATATTCAGTTCTGGGGGCCAGATTTATAGTTTACAAGTGTTTTCTAAATAGAATGTGTATGCATGTATCCTAAAAAGGTAAAGTGTTTGATAAAATTGATTTTTTTTATTTTTTATTTTTTATAGAATATGGGTTGTATGAAGTAGTGCTTGCTGCAAATGGGTGTAATTTATACATGCCTTCCCCTCAATGGTCCCATAAAAGTGTCATTTGAGAAATGAGTAGCCCTCTAGATTATGTGAAATATGTTTCTGTATACTGTACACCATTTTTTGTTTCTTTCTTTGGATTGTATGTTTTCTAGTGCATTAATGTATGTCCATTGATTCATATTAACAGCTTCATTGGAGTAAGGCGCAACATTGTAGAAAATATGTTCTTGGTCAGTTATAATGCACTATGATCGGATCATGTTTAAAATGTTATAACATTGTGCTCAGTGACTTGTCTGACCTGTTATACTGCTTTAACTGTTCGTATCATCGCCATTTATAGGTAACGTACACCACAGATATAGTGACATAAAGATCAGTTTTTTTGGGTTAGAGCAGGCACAAGTCTGTTAAATAGGATCTCCTGAGCCTTTTGTTTTACCTAGCCCAATACATTTTCTATGAGTGTGCTGACGCTACTGCCTGTACATATTTCAAGGCAGAACACTTAGGAAGTAACATGTTTTATTAACATCTAACTCTTGTATGAAATGTGAATTTATGCAATTCTAATGGATGCAATTCAAAAAAAAAAATTCTAACTACATTATAGATAGAAAGTGTTTTTTTTTCAATGAAGAAGGAAATCAATGGGCACATTACGCACTCTTTTTTTTGTGCATGGGGAGGATTGTTAAAATATATGAAATTATCTTCCGATCCTTTCACCCAGCATACAGGTACACACCAGGACAGCATAATTGTGCAGCATCCATGTGCTGCTGCCTCCTGCCCTGGGCGAAGTCTGGCAGTAGGATCTCTGAGTCCTGAGAGCAGGTACCACGCTGTGTGCTTTTAATGCCCCTACTATGTGAGGAATAAGGGAGGGCTGCTTGCCGTCTGTGTGTATTTAACAGTGTGTATGTCTTTATGTATTCAGTAGTCTGTGTGTGTATTCAGCAGTCGGTGTTTATGTATTCAGCAATATGTGTGTTTATTCAGCAGTATCTGCATGTGTATATTTAGCTGTCTGTGTGTGTATTTAGCTATGCATATTTAGCTCCGTGTGTATATTTAGCAGTCTGTGTATGTGTGTGTATTTAGCAGTCTGTGTGTGTATTTAACTCTGTGTGTGTGTTTAGCTTTATGTGTATTTAGCAGTCTGTGTATGTATTTAGCAGTGTGTATATTTAGCTCTGTGTGTATAGTTAGAGGTCTCTGTGTGTGTATTTAGCATTTTTTGTGTGTATGTATTCAGCAGTGTGTATATTTTGCAGTCTCTGTGTATTTAGCAGTCTGTGTGTGTATGTATCCAGCAGTGTGCGTGTGTGTGTGTGTATTAGCAGTCTTTGTATGTATTTAGCATTATGTATTTAGTAGTCTGTGTATGTATTTAGCTGTGTGTGTATTTAGCTATGTGTGTATATTTAGAGGTCTGTGTGTGTGTGTGTGTGTATTCAGCAGTGTGTATTCAGCAGTCTGTGTGTGCATGTAACCAGCAGTGTGTGTGTATTTAGCAGTTTGTGTGTGTGTATTTAGCAGTTTGTGTGTATTTAGCAGTGTGTGTGAACTGATTAATGTACTAGTCAGTTTGTGTGTCAGTATGTATTAGGCAGTGTGTATGTATCTAGGTCATTTTTTAGTGTTTTTTTTGTGTGTGCATCTATTAGGCAGTGTGTTAGTTAATGTATGTATGTATCAGGCAGTTGTCATGTGTGTTTGCATACATTAAGTCTATTCAATGTGTGTATGTGTTAGGCAGTGTGTGTGCATATGTTTGTATTAAGCAGTTTGTGTGTGTGTGTGTGTGTGTGTGTGTGTGCAGAGGCAAATAGAAGAGGGGACAGATGGGAGCAAATGTGTACCAGTAGCACCTAGTGGCAAGTGTCTGCTCTGCCAATATGCTGCTGAGTAGGTTCCGAGGGATCTCTCTGCACTGCCTGCACAGCATCCTCATGCAGCACTTACTGATGCCAGGAGGTGGGATATGATGTCACCCCAGGATCAGCATGGAGATGCAGCAAGCTATGCATTTAGTGCACAACAAAATCCCAGTTGTTATAGTACATAAGAAACACTTGAACTTGATACAATTGGAATTTACTGGTGCAACGGCTACAAACTTTGGTGTTTCACAAAAATGAAATCCAAACAGCAGAAGAAGAAGCCTCACTGATACAAGTTCTCCTGCTATTGTTTGAATTTCTCTTTTTTGAAATGCTGAAGTTTGTCGCTGTTGTAGCAGCGGAGATCTCCTCTGCTGTTTGCAACTAGAGCTAAAAACAGTGCTTTTTGACTCCTTTCCATAATACCATTGTTACTTTTTAGTTTTGTAAAATATATATATATATATATATATACATATGTCACTTTCCACCTCTGATTACATTTGTGTTTACATTTATGTATATTGATTTAGTTTTTTAGTTGTATAATTTAGTGGTTCAAGTTATTAGTGCCCTCCCAGTTTTAACTGTGGTATCTTAAGTGCCCCCAATATATATCATTCCTAGAGTTGTCAATGCCCAGTATTGCAAAGCTTAATCCATTAGTTGAGCAATCAGCCAAAAAGCTGTGCAGGGTTAGCACACCAGAGCTAACAGAAGTTCTGTGCAAGCCCTTCTGGCTCTCGGTAGTGGAACTGACTGCTAAATTGCAGACCTCAGATAATTTGAGCTGCTGTAGTGGTAATGGTGTTTGAAGTGTTGCTTTAACTGATCCTCAGGATTGCAGATGGCAAGTGATTAAATTATATTGTGAATTTTAAGGACCAAGCACCATAAGAACTACAGCTCCCTGTTGTGGTTATGGTTACAGGAATGCCCTGGGACCATACACTGCTATGTTATAAATAGTCAAACCACTTTTAAGATTACATTTTTTTTCTGGGTTCTGTTCTCTGCCTCCACTACTAATGCAGAAGAGCCAGTGCTAAAAAAGCTGCCATCTACAGGGGAGAGCTGACAACGTTTGCCAAGGGGAGGGGGGATGCAAGTTCAAACAAATTATCTTTTTTATGAGCAGATTTTAGTATGGATAGTCCTACTCATGGAGCATTCATTATAGTATGACTTGCACAGAATAAAGTAATATTTACAGATCTATGAGTTCAGCCTCTGTTTCCTGTGACTCAGTTGCCACCAATAACAACTAACATGTTTTATGACTATTATGATCTGTCTGATCTCACCCTGAGGTCACTTTCAAAGACTTTCAGGGACATTATACATACTCCTTGTAATCTGACAATCTGGTCAGACTCAGATATCAAAGTCCCACTGGGCCAGTCCAGATGTGGAGAGCATCGAGAGCACATGCCTCCAGCCTATGCACACTCAAAGAATGACGGCCTACCGAATGCCCTGCAGAAATCCTGTCCACTGCATCACATCTGCATAAGTGTGCAAACAAACATCCCAGCACAATTACTGCTATTTTAATTTCAGAAAAACAACTTGTGGCTGCAGCCTAAACTCCCTTTAGCAACCCTGTCCATTCTAGAAGTCCCGAGAGCAAGTGCCCCTCTTGCCAAGCCTTCCATATAAAGTAAACAGGAGCAACAGAACAATTTGTTAAAAACTGCATCACAAATGTAAAAAGGAAGTCAGCAAATAATATTTTCTACCATTTTAAACGACCTGCTTTAATACCTCTTTACCTGTTTACAGAGAAAGGATAGAATATTTTCTCCATTCAGCCAGAGCTATTATAAACTGGAATATTCGGTATGCAACTACTGATTTAGATCCTGTACTTGGTACCTTGATAGAAATATTGTCATGGTAACCACAACATAATGAGAAGATAAGAATCCCCACCCAAAATACCAGTATACACACAATACAGTAAAAAATGAAAAACATTTACATACGGTAATGTACCTGTTCTATGGAATTAAATAATGGTAATAAAAACAAAAGCAGTATTAGTAAACATAAGATCATGTACTATACTCATCTAGGGTGGAGTACAGCTTCAAGTGTGTGCAACAGAACTACCGTAGGAAGTTAAATCCCCATAGAAAAAAGCAGTCATTCAATGCTTTCCCATGGGGAGAGCCAAATGAGCTTGTAGCGCATGCTGCCCATGCGCATTAGCCACTTCCCCCGTAGGGTGATATCAGAAGAGGTGCATCGCCGAACCAGCACCGAGGACATAGGCGTGCGCACGGGGTGTGCCGGGTGTGCCTGGGCACACCCTAATCCCCGCGGCACGCCTGTGAGTCCTGCAGGAACGCTGTTCCCGCAGGTACTCTGCCGCCCCCAAATGCTTTCCTCCTCCTCCCCCCGTCATGGGGGGGGAGCAAGAGGTGATGGACACCAGGACACCCCCCAACCGCCCCCCCGGTCGGGCGGCTCTCTCCATACAACAAGCGGCGAGGGAGCTGTGTGCTCTCTGCTCCCTCTCGCCGCACGCTGTTTGCTGATGCTGGGAGCCGGAATATGATGTCATATTCCGGCTCCCATCTACAACAGACAGCCCGCGTGGCGAGAGGGAGCAGAGAGCACACAGCTCCCTCGCCGCTTGTTGTATGGAGAGAGCCGCCCGACCCACTGGACCCCAGGGACAAGTCCACGCCAGCTCTCCAGGTAGGGAGGCTGGGTGGACAATTTTTGTAAAAAAAAATAATAATTTGTCAATGTGTGTGAGTGTGTGTGTCTGTGAATGTATGTATGTGTGAGTGTCTGTAAGTGTGTGTGTGTGTGTCTGTGAGTGTATGTGTTTGTAAGTGTGTATGTGTGTGTCTGTGTGCCTGTAAGTGTGTATGTGAATGTATGTGTGTGTGTCTGTGAGTGTTTGTGTGTGTGTGTCTGTGAGTGTATGTGTCTGTAAGTGTGTGTGTATGTGTGTCTGTGAGTGTATGTGTATGTAAGTGAGTGTGTGTCTGTGAATTTATGTGTGTGTGCCTGTAAGTGTGTATGTGTGTCTGTGAATGTATGTGTGTGTGTCTGTGTCTGTAAGTGTGTGTGTCTGTGAATGTATGTGTGTGTCTGTGAGTGTATGTGTCTGTAAGTGAGTGTGTGTCTGTGAATGTATGTGTGTGTGCCTGTAAGTGTGTGTGTGTGTCTGTGAATATATGTGTGTGTGTCTGAGTATGTGTGTGTGAGTGTGTGTATGCATGTGTATATATATATATATATATATATATATATATATATATACATATATATACACACACACACACACACACACACACAAGTGTATATTTTTTTGGGGGGGTGGGAATCTTAGGAGAGATCCCACACTTTATTCCCCAGGACTTGACTCCTGCCGGCAGGGGAGATCTCCGGTTCTCCCCTGTCGGCTCATGCAGAGCTGGCGCTATCTAAGCTTTAGCCTCCATGGGTCGGCGGGGAGATCAAAGATCTACCTCACCAGCAGCATGGAGGGAGGCAGGAGAGGATCCGGGGAGATCTAGACAGAAGCTCCGCCAAGTTCCTCTCGCGAGATCTGAGCGTTGCCGCGTCAATGCTCAGATCTCGCGAGAGTGAACTCCAGCCCCGCAGGCTAGAGTTCACTCTCCCTTGGACAGCAAGGATCCCCCCTCCCTACATAAGGTAAGAAGGGAGGGGGTTATTTACTAATCTGCCCCCACCTTCACAATCCCTCCAAGCATACAGCACACACACACAGCACCTACACACATACAGCACCCTAACACAAACAGCGCGCACACACGGCACCCTCACATACACAGCACACAAACAGCACCCTCACACACACAGCACACTAACAGCACCCTCACAAACACACACAGCTCCCTCACACAAACAGCACACTCACACACAGCACAATAACAGCACCCTCACAAATACACGGCACAAACAGCACCCTCACACACACATATCACACAAACAGCACCCTCACACACACAGCACACTAACAGGCCCCAAACACACATACACAAACACCCTCACACACAGCACACTACCAGCACCCTCACACACAGCACACAAACAGCACCCTCACACACATAGCACACTACGAACACCCACACACACACAGCGCACCAGCAGCACACACAAACAGCAGTATATGTATGTGTGTGTATGTGTGTATGTATATATATATACATGCGGCGTGTGTTTGTGCTTTAGGGTGCACACCCTAATGCAATAGGCTGCGCACGCCTATGACCGAGGAACAGCTTTACTGGGGATTGGGTAAGTAACTAAAAAGGTAAGTAACTAAAAAGCCTTAACAAAAATGTAATCAGAGGTGGAAAGTGATATATATATATATATATATATATATATATATATTTTACAAAACAAAAAAGTTTGGGGAGACAGAGGGAGAAATAGTGTTAGAAATACAGCTTTGTATTCCTAATACAAAAGTATCCCTTTAATCATGTCAGTGTTGGGAGGAATATGCAACAAGTGACTAGTATCTGCCGCAATCTGTTTTTAGTCTCTTTTCACAATCCCTGCATGGTACTGCATACTCAGAAGACAAGTTATCCTATCAAATATTCTAACCAGGCAGTTGTAGAAGACATAAAAAGTGTATATATGTTATGTTTTGTTATGTTAACAAGACTGTTGCATATTCAGAGAGAGAAACATTTTGGAGGTAAAAATTAATTTGCCAATTTTGGTCTCTTGGGACCAGAGTGTGTATTTTGCATGAGTATGTTTTAAAGCACATCTTGTTAAATAGGGCTATTACTGTTATGTATAATGTTGACATGGTAAATAGTAAAGCTTTAAAAAGTATTGTTTGTAATAACTACTGAAACAGAATTATTCTTTCTTTCCTTGCATTGTTAGTCTACAGTGTGAAGTTTAAGTTCCTTAATAAGTTGTGCGTTAAAGAGGATGATTGCATTGTTTTCTTAACAGAAAGTTGTCATCAAAACATCTCTGTAGATGATTATGAATAAATCTGCATTTTTAATATATTATTTTAAATGTGTACAAATTACTAATGCTCTTGTTAAAGGAACATCTTGTTTAACAGATTTTAATGGCAATGCTATTTCAGGAAATATAATTAATAAGTGGGTCAAAACTATTGAAAAATGAAAATAACATTTTGTCCATTAAAAGCTATTCATACAGTCTGAGTCAGAGAATATTGCTAAGCACTCAGATATGTCCTGTAGGTGAGTTCAATGAACATTTTCCTTCCTTCTAAGCCTAAAGGGAATTGTAAGGAATCTGCTTTTTCCAGTAAGTCGCACATCAACGAACAGACAGATTTTTTTTATTATTTTTTTTTTTTATGCTGCATCCAATTTCTGTGCACTATCTATCCCAACAAGAGATTTTGTTAAATTGCCAGGGGGCATAAGCTATGGGCTACTTCGCTTTACAATCTAGACTTTCCATTTCAAAAGAAAATCAACTCCTGTGTCAGAGTCACCCAATGATTCTTAACCCTTGTGCCATGACCCAAAATGTGGTTCTTAACCAAAACGTGTTTTTATTGGTTGAGATACACATGCCATACCTATCAAGCCCAAACTAAATAGTTTACAGTAGAAAAACCTTTACTTTAGCATGCAAACCCCCTTTACACTAGAGGGGGGATCAAATTAAATTATTAAATTGTTTTGCTAAATTTATTTAGATGAGTGTAGGAGATCAGTATCACCTTAACATTAAATGCTGGAATATGCAGGCAAATTAGCGCCCTGGGAAAACAGAAGTGAAGCAAGTGACCCACTGGACAGAAGCAGCTGGAATGGGTGTACAATAAATAAAATATGTACTTTTTGATTTGTAAATTCCTTTGAGCAGGCCCTCTTCACCTACAGCTCTCGTATGTTAAACGTGTTATGATAGAATTATTTGCCTTGGTTTATCTGTTCTGCGCTGTGCAACATGTTGGTACTATATAAATAATTGTAATTGCTTGATTATGTGCAGGCAAAGAAGACCTCATACACCATTCATTTCTATGAGGAAACTGCATATACATGAATGAACCAAACCATTCATCTAGTTACAGTGTAACTAGATACCACAGGGCCCGGTGTGAAAAATGCCCTGGGCCCACATGTCTCATTCCCCTTCCTGCCCCTCCATGTGTCACATTCACGCCCAACAGGGTGAGTTTGGTATGGTTGGGGTGGATGAGTATGACAGAATTGGAGGAGTTAATGTGATAGCGTGAGTGTGGCAGGGTGAAAGGGGTCGAGTGTGAAAGAGTGATGGACAATGAGTTTGACAGGATTGGGGGGGTGAGTGTGACAGTGCTAGAGAAGGTCAATGTGATAGGGTGAGTATGGCAGAGCGATGGGAGGTGAGTATAGCATGGGCAGGTGACTATTATATGAAAGAACAAGGGGTCATCGATCAAGCAACCGCACAGCTTGGAAGTTCAACAAACAGGTGGCAAAGCATTTTCTTGAGAAAAGACACCCTTTGATAGCACTGAAATTTATTGGAATAGATCATATAACAAAAGTAATGCAGAAAAATTCAACTTATCATATACAGCTTTGTAAAAATAAGTTTCAGTGTAACAACTCCCTAAATCCTCTTTGCTGCTGCCTCCCAGGTCAGACAATCCTTGTTTGGGTGCTATACCATAATATTGTGTTTTAAAATTATTTTCCAAGAAATCATTTATGCATAATTTCCCCCCTTTGTCTGCTCACACATATTCCCTTCATTTACTCCCTGTCATTACGATGGCTTTATATATATATACCTCTTCCTCATTGTCTATTATCCATATACCGAATGTTCCTCAGCCTTCACTGTTCTTTCCCAATCTTTTTGCTCCTCAATCGCAGCCATTACCATGATCAGTTCCTCTAACTACTTGCGCTCTTACTTCTGGTCAGACACTCTTAGACCTCATCAGGACTCTTCTTCTTTTGTGTTATGCATGATGGGCCTCCTTGCTGAAACATGTGCGTGGATACGGCTATTTTTATTCTTGCGCGTTTTCACATTAATTTTTACCATGGTGCTCTCCTTGCATGTCTCTACATCAGCCATTTCAATTCCCAAAACAGGCCATACATTTTCTGTAAGCCAATTTGAGGGTAAGCGCGGGATCGTTTTCTGGCATGGCTGTGCCCATATCTGGAAGGTGCCTAACTGCTCTACAAACTTGCACTGCATTACCAGTGGGTGACCCCCCCCCCAGTACACATATTACTTTATACTCTTCCTAAAAAAGGGTTTTACATATACTTAAAGGTGGCCCATTCTACTCAAACTCAAGTTATATGTTCTAGTGGGTGAGCCCCACAATGTATTTCACAAGTGGGTGACTACCACAATTTCTCTGGGTGAACCCAACGTCAAATGGCAGGCTTCACAGTCCTATTACTATTTATTTAGTAGGTTACTCCACTCACTGCAGGATAAACCCCTAGCTGTTTCTCTAGGATCATATTCTACTTACATTACTTGCATAAAATTCACACTATGGCAGACAACGCTGAAGTTCCACTCTCTGAAGAAACAAAGAATTCACTGGTCTAACTGTAAATACATTATTGCCACCCCCCTCTTCCTGCCAAGGAAGTAATCAGGAGTGGGGGAAATTCTATATTAAAACAACAATTACAGTGTAGGAAGACTGTGTTTTAATACAGCCTTTCCAAATAGTGCACCCCCATCCTGCTGCAGGGTGACTAGTGGGTGACAATGTATGGGGGCTTAATGTGTGGGCACTACACCCCCATACATTGCTCTAGGTATGACTAAACTAGGGCACCCCCTTAATCAAAATTTGCCATACCCCTTCCTGTCAAGACAACACCTGTTCCTGTTTAAGACACCCCTTACTTTTTAAGCTCCACCTTTTCCTCTTAGAGCTCCATCTCTTCCTAACTCATCCTATTAAGCAAACTCCCTCTCACGGACCCATACATGCACTCATTGGCTCACATAGTGTTTAACCAATACACACATTAATTGACAGACACACACACAAACACACTCACTCAGAGACCTACACTCTTAGATACACATACAGTCACTCATATACACACATACTCATTGACAGACACACACATAGTCACTGACTGACACACATTACCAGACACACACCAGACACACACACTCTCACTGACTGACACACACAGACAGACACTAACAGACACACTCATTCACTGAAACACACTTATGCAGGCACACACTCACTGACACAAAGATACAAAAACACTGACAGACATTGTCAAAAATTGCCCCGACCCCCTCATACAACTGCAGCCCCCCTCCCATACGTTGCAAACAGATACACATGTAGACACACACATAGACACACACACACACATATACAGAGACACACACATACAGGCACACACACACATACATACAAACATACAGACAAAAAGACACATACATGCAAACACACACATACAGACAGACATACATACAAACAAACACACACACACACAGACACAAACATACAGACACATAGACATACACACATACATACAGACACACAGAGAGACATACAGACACACAGACAGACATACACATACACATACATACAGACACACAGGCAGGCATACACATACACATATATACACACACACATACTGTGAAACATTTATACAGACACACATACACAAACACATACATACAAACACACACGTATACATACAAACACACACATATACAGACACATCCAAAATGTCTAAGTCACCCTCTTGTTTCCCACATTTTAGGTGCAGAAGGGTGACTTTCCCTGGGGTCCAGTGGCTCACCCTGATGGGAGTCAGAGTTCCCACTCTGACTCCCTCCTCTATTTCCTCCTCTTGCGCGGCTCCTGTTGTAAGCTGGGAGGAGTGACCAGGGCAGTCACTTCCTTCCAGACTCTGACCTCATCAAAGGGGGCTCGGTTGAGTTTTTAAAGTGCCGCAGCGCTGACCGGGCCCCCTGGAAATACATAGCTTGGACCCTTAAGCGGTTCTACTTAGCCAAAGGGCACCGAGGTCGCAGGCATCCTCAGGGAGGCCGAGCACCCTGGAGTGACGGGCCCGGTCAGAGCTGTGACCCCTGCGTCCACAGTAGTTGCACCACTGATATCGCACAGGCACCCACCTCGGAGTACTTTAAGGTGGCCAGCATGGACACGGGGCCTTGTGAAGGTTTTGGTGGCGACCAAGCAGGCATTTGGGGGCAGCACTATTTCCCGCCTCCCCCTCCTCCCTGGAAAGTGCAATCCCAAGAAAATGCCTTATTTGCCTTGGGATAGATAAAGTGCTGTCCCTCATCCTATCAGAATCACTTCAGAAGGTTTCCAATTTCTAAAGATGTTGTAACCCACAGCATGCTTCGCTACATGAAACATCACACTGAGTGTCTGTACAAGTTGACAGTAAATAACTTGAACTGTAGAAGTGAATAATGGTGTTGACATGCTTTACTAAGGCACTGCAATACACACGGGACTAGACATACCCAAAACATATCTGATGTCTCAAAATGTTGGTATAAAAAGCACTACAGGTACACGTCTAGCTATGGGCAATCTCTCATCTTCTAGTGAAATTAAATAAGACAAAATGACAAAGATCAAGAAAAACATCAAAATAAATTATTGTTCACTGAATTGCAATAATGTCACTAGAATGAACCAATGTTCAAAGGTTGTAGGTATATATGTGCATGCTTATTCCACAAATTAATGAAATATAATCTGAAAATGTTTATACAAACTGGTGGCATTCAGTGTTTAGCATAACCTTAAACTAGCTGTATTTCCCCACGAACACTGTCTGCAAAAGCCAGGTATGATGATGCTAAATTACTATGAAGTTTTAAATTAACAACATATTTTTTTTAAATGTCAACATGTTTGTATATCCCAAAGACATTTTATTGTCTATATTGTATTTGACATGCTCCTTGGAGGCTGTCTGAGGTTATATTATTATTATTATTATTATTATTATTATTATTATTATTATTATTATTATTTTATTATTTATATAGCGCCAGCAAATTCCGTAGGTACATGGAATGTAAAAAAATATATATACAAGTCAGCTATTTTGCTTTTAAAACCAGTAGTTAACAATAGAGTAAATACTATGGGCTCTAGTTTAAAATGGGTTTAACACACCATATAAAGTAATTTATAGGAACTGTTTAATTTGTGTTCAAGTAATGACTATTTGATGAGATCAGCATAGCTCTCTAAATAACTTATTTTTTGTCATTGCAGGAAATGCTGTCAATAATGAGATGGATTTCACATGTAGCAGGAACTCTATAAGAACTTTTTTTCTTGCTGGAGTAGCACAACACTTTGAGGATAAAGGTCTTCAGTGCTCGACTGGGCCCCTCTTCTACAGTTACTAGAAGAGAGAGGGAGACCCAGCTGATGCTGGGAGGTTGTTTTGGGGTTTACAGTGTGTTTGGGAGGTTAACAGTGTGGGGGAGAGTGAAAGAGTGGAGGGTAACAGTGTGTAGGCAGGGCCGGTGCATCCATAGGGCGGCACAGGCAGCCGCCTTAGGGCGCCAGAGCAGGGGGGCGCAAAAATCCAAATTGGGGACTTGGATTTTTCACATTACCTCACTCTCCCTGCAGCTATAACACAGCAGGCAGGATCTTGGCCTGCCTCTGCTGATGATGTCAGGAGGAGGGGATGTGACTTCAACTGCTCTTCTACATACTCCCCAGCGGATTAGGAGAAGAGCGGTGGAAGTCACGCCAACTCCTCCTGACATCAGGAGAGACCGGCCAACTACACTGGCTGCTCTGTGCTGGCTGCAGGCTTCTGCTCCAGACTCAGGGGTGGGGGGGATTTGTTTTTCTTAGCCCATGCCCCCTTCTATAGCCCCTAGGTCCACTCTCAAGCCCATGTACCCCTTTTACAGCCCCTACCCACCCCTTCTGTTGCTCCTGTGCCCCTTTTACAGCCCCTACCCACCCCTTCTGTTGCTTCTGTGCCCCTTTTACAACCCCTACCCACCCCTTCTATTGCCCCTGTGCCCCTGCCCACCCCTTCTATAGCCCATGTGTCCTCACCACAGCCCATACCCCCCACTCTACAGCCCATGCTCCCCCTTTTATGCCCCTAACCCACTTCTATAGCCCCTGCTCCCCTCTTTACAGCCCTTGCCCCCTTTTAGCCCCTCTGTTCCCCCCTCTACAGCTCCTGTGTTCCCCCTACCCTGAAGCCTGTGTCCCCTTCTACATCCCCTGTGCCCCCCATCTACAGCCCCTTTGTCCCCATCTACAGCCCCTGCCCCCTCTACAGCCCCTGTGTCCCCCTACAGCCCATGTCCCCCCCTCTACAGCCCGTGTCCTCCCCACTCTACAGCCCCTGTGTTCCTCCCCTCTACAGCTCCTGTGTGCGTGTCCCTCCACAGTCGCTGCCCCCCCCCACATACCTTGTCCCCCCTTGTACATACCCTATCCCCCACCACAGCCCCTGACCCCCTTCTAGAGCACCTGTTTCCCCATCTACAGCCGCCATTCCACCAGGATTGAGGTGGTCTCAACCCCGTTGGTTTTTTTGGGGGGGGGCAGCAAAATGTTACTTTGCCTGTGTAGCTAAAATTCTTTGCACCGGCCCTGTGTGTAGGGATGGTTAAGTAATAAATTCCCTTGCGGTCCAGTGGTCTCCCTCCCTGGTGGTCCGGTGGGCTAGCTATCCGGTCTGCAGGTCCATGGGTGCAGATCACGTGGTAGAGGTCTCACTACCTCCAGCACTTGTAGTGTCAGAGTATTGCTGTGGTATCCCGAGGCAATGCTCTGATTGGCTGAGCTTGCAAGACCTCTATAATGTTACTCGGCAGAGCTGCAGACCGAAGGCTGGGCTCTCTCTCCACCTTAGCAGACTGAGTGGAGTGGCCGCGCACCCGGTGGCACATAGGGTAAGCTGCCAGGCCCCCTCCCGGTGTCAGGCTCTCGATCATGGACATAGGACCCAATGGATCAGTCTGCCCAGCCAGCCCCTGTGAGTTGCAACCCCCTAATTAGATTAGTTTAGATTGAACTTTATTATCATTGTGTAGTGAACATACATATATAAAAACAATAAAACATAGTTGGCCTACAGCAGTGATCAATAAAATGTACTATAAAATAGAAGATGTACTTTTAGCAGACCTTACATAATGCCACAATACATCTAATATCTAAGAAATATAATCCTCAATCACTAATAAAAAAAACTTTAACAGCCTAATAATACATATAGACATTACACAAGAGTGCTACCAATATTATACAATGCAACTACATAGCCTATAGCCTCCAATCCAAACTAAAAACATCTATTTAATAGAAAACAACCATACCTCGTGCAAATAGCGTGTATTAAACTACAAATACAGTTAGCACAACCTGGTGCAAATAAAGTACATAATTTTCAACAATATATCGTTATCATGTGATAAAGGTTAAAACAAATTTCCTTTTCCAAAGATACTCTTATAGTCTGGGAAAAATATCTGATTGTGGGGACTGAGAACCTCAACTGTCATGTGTGTAGTTACTCAGGGACTCGGTACCCACAAGCACTACAGCTACTATAATGCATATGGAGTTTTAACTAACTCATTAAAATTAGGAATTTTCCTGCACTATTTCAGTAGGTGACCTGATCATGACTAATAATCAACACTAACACTAAAATACTACACCCCTGTATTCATACATACATAATCCATAAAAAAAGCACCCCTATATTCAAATACACAGACACCGCACACAAGTACAACCCTGGAAAAATAGGCAAATTTTGCTCCCTGGAGCAGTGCCACACAGTGTGCAGATCAGCCGTTCAGTGTCTCCACGCTCTGCATTGAGACGCTGAATTTTTCTCATAGAGACGCATTGGTTTAATACATCTGTATGAGGAGGTGCTGATTGGCCAAGCTGGCATTCGGCCCCTCCCAGGTCCCGCTTCCTTGCCGATTTCAGCCAATCCCATTGGCTGAAATCATAAATTCTGATGATGTCAGCAAGGAGGTGGATTAGGGACGGGGCCAGCGTCGACATACTCGAGCAGCGTTGGAAATAAGGTAAATTTTAGTACCTTTTATGGATGCTAAGGGAGGGCATGCAACCTAAATTATGGTTTTAACACTATAAGGTCAGGGATACATGTTTGTGTTCCTGACCCTATAGTGTTCCTTTAAGCTACAAAATGTAAAATGAATGAAGCAGCAGAAATCTGCTTCCCATGTATACAAGTATTTGATAAGGAATAAGGTAAAGAAATTATAGTACTCTAATGTTGGCATCTTTATAAATAGATCAATATATTATTAATCTGCCTTATTTCAATAAGTAATAAAGAAATTGCAGTGCTTCAAACTATGGATTAACATACATATTTCCTCCCCTTTTTTCCCAGCTTTTAAACAATAAGAAATGCTTATTCCAAGAAAAAACAAATATCAGTGTTCAGGACTATTTAAACATTTAAAATGATTCTTAATTATTTTGGCTCATTCCCAAAAACAAATAATTTGAAAACAGCTGCTGGATGTTTTAAATGGATTTTAAAATTGTGATAGAATTGTGATAATTATTTGAAACAGATTTGTCCATATACACAGATACAAATTTGTGCATAATGGATATTGACAATATTTAAAAAAATGCAAGATAGGACTAAATACAGCAGAAATTTGAAATTAGCGGCAGAGTATGTTTTCTGCTTAGTAACTATGTATTATAAGGTTATACAATATGTTACCGTTTTGTCCACCATTAATTCTTTACATAGAAATGGCTCATGGGGGGCCAAGCAAATGATTGGTTCGAGGACCCATGTCTTACATCTGGGCTTTAGGTAGCTGCCTAGGGTCACCTTATTATTAGTTCTGCTATGCTACTTTTAAGAGGTTTCTTTAAACTCAACTCTTGCCTATGATCTTCCTGGGTAATTGTAATCCTAAATCTGTTTGTTCCCTTTCTCCTAACACAACTATTTGCTCTCGCAAATACCTGCTAATTTGAAAGGTCCACCACAGAAATAAGGTTAATCATGGATTATATATATATAATAAATGGGTAGAAATTGGCAAAGTAAGTTATTCAGTATGGAAAGATGGTGCATTATAGAATATGGGATTATATATAGCAAATGAGGGATAAATATTCTAAGTACTGCTTGAGTACTCCTTGAGCTCTGCCTGTCAAAGTGTCCCCCTTGCAAAATCAATACTTAATATTTTTTCATTCTGGCAATATTTTAAATAACTGTTAATGCTTTTCTCAGAGAATGATTGAGAGTGCTGCCTCCTAGCACCAGACAGGAAGAGAGCGTTTGACAACACTCTCCTCTATGAATGAGACCTGCAGCACCTCGGGGCCACCAGGGATCATTCCACCTCCTTACATAAAAATAAAAAGGAGGGGAGGGGTATTTTTTTTTTATATTACGTACACAACAACACTCACACAACCCTACACACAATCATACTCAACCAGTCCTACAATCACACTTAGCCAATGCCACCCTGAACCACACTATGTAAACTACAAAGCCAATCACAATTAGGCAGGTCCATGCATAATCACACTGAACCACTCCATACACACACACACACACACACACACTCAGACAACCATCACACATATCCCACAAAATCAAATACCCCCCCACACACACATTCAGTTGTGTTGCTTAGGTAGAGGGGTTAGTTCTTTGATTCACAAGAAAGGTAATAGGGAGGAGTCGGGCAACTATAGGCCAGTAAGCCTTACTTCAGTAGTGGGGAAAGGGATGGAAACCATGTTAAAGGATAGGATTGCTGAACATCTAAAAACACATGGATTTCAAGATTAGAGACAACATGGGTTTACTTCAGGGAGATCATGCCAAACTAATCTTATTGATTTTTTTGATTGGGTAACTAAAATTATAGATCAGGGTGGTGCAGTAGACATTGCTTACCTAGATTTCAGTAAGGCTTTTGACACTGTTGCACATAGAAGGCTTATAAATAAACTGCAATCTTTGAGTTTGGATTCCAATATTGTTGAATGGGTAAGGCAGTGGCTGAGTGACAGGCAACAGAGGGTTGTAGTCAATGGAGTATATTCGAAGCTTGGGCTCGTCACCAGTGGGGTACCTCAGGGATCTGTACTTGGACCCATTCTCTTTAATATTTTTATTAGTGATATTGCAGAAGGTCTTGATGGTAAGATGTGTCTTTTTGCGGATGATACTAAGATATGTAACAGGGTTGATGTTCCAGGAGGGATAAGCCAAATGGCTAATGATTTAGGTAAACTAGAAAAATGGTCAGAGTTGTGGCAACTGACATTTAATGTGGATAAGTGCAAGATAATGCATCTTGGACGTAAAAACCCAAGGGCAGAGTACAGAATATTTGATAGAGTCCTAACCTCAACATCTGAGGAAAGGGATTTAGGGGTGATTATTTCTGATGACTTAAAGGTAGGCAGACAATGTAATAGAGCAGCAGGAAATGCTAGCAGAATGCTTGGTTGTATAGGGCGAGGTATTAGCAGTAGAAAGAGGGAAATGCTCATGCCATTGTACAGAACACTGGTGAGACCTCATGTCATGCCTTAACTATGGTATCCTCTTACTTCCTGGTTCCACGGAGCCTAGCCACACCCCTTTATGACACGGTCTGCCTATTTAATCTGACTGCACCAGCTGATCAGGGCTGGATTATTGAACTACGTTCCTTACTCACAACCAGGCTACAACTTCGTTGTGAAAGCCTCTGCTACCAAACCGGACTGAAAGACTCTGCAAAGTTCCCTTCACCTCTCCTCATCCAAGACTAAAGGTTAAACACTCTTCATACGCCTCTGAGGATATCTCGGGAACCAGTGTTCTATGTGCAGGAAGCTAAGTAAAACCAATGTGATAAGAGTTGCATCTAAAAGCTGTTATTACCTGTCTCCAAAAGTCCTTCGGTAAAAACAATCCTGTTACAGCTAACTTCAACTCATACTTCATATCAGTTATCTGCATCTGGCTTGCTTAAGTTAAAGTATGGAACAGCTATTGTAATTACTTCTCACCTAAACCGTTAACTCTATTAAGAGACTCTTTATTGATTCAGTGTCTGCAATTTTCTATCGTTTACTCCTTAAAGCTACAGTGCCTGTAATTGTGGACTTCAGTTATCATTTACTACTTAAAGCTACAGTGCCTGTAACTGTGGACTTCAGTTATCATTTACTACTTAAGCTACAGTGCCTGTAATTTGGAATTAAAGTTTTTACCTTTTACTTTCTTTAATAAATATTCAACTATACGAAATCTGCAGTTGTGTTCCTTCATAACAAATGTTTAAACGTGACAGAATAATCCAGCCATTGTAATGGATCCAGCAGATTTCGATTCTACTATAACTACGCTGAATCAAAGAGTTGATACACTAACCCAAGGTGTGCAAGACCTGCAAGTTACTAACGAAAGACTTCTCGCTTATATCAGAGATTTACAAACTCATACTCCCCATACTACTCTGCACTCGGCTAGTGATCCTGCTGTGTGTAACCCTGAAAAGTTCTATGGAGATCGTTCAAAATACAGGGAGTTCCTCAACTCTTGCAAACTTTTAATTGCTTTGAAACCTAGATCCTATCCTACAGAAAGAACTAAAGTTTGTTCGGTTATTTCCTTTCTAAGAGGTGAACCTATGTCATGGGCCCATTCCTTTCTGGAAAACGATGACCCCATTTTAAATTCACTAGATGAATTTTTTGAAGCCATGTCTCTTCTCTATGAAGATCCTAACAAACAAGCTACAGCTGATTTAACAATCAGAACACTACAGCAAAGAAATAGACCCGTTGAAGATTACATTGCTGAATTCAAAAGATGGGCTATAGAAACGCAATGGAATGACATCACATTGCGCAACCAGTTTCGAATTGGTTTATCGGAAGCTGTAAAAGATGAATTATCTAGAACAGAACTCCCTACTAATTTGAACGCTCTAATTCGCCTATCAATCAGCATTGACAGAAGATTAAGAGAAAGAAAGGCCGAAAAAGCCCTTTCACATTCAAAAGACTGCAAACCTTTCACTCCCTCAAAAGCTCCAGATAAGAATTCCATACCACGTGAACCTATGGAAATAGGGGCTCCAAAGCCTCCTGACAACCCATCTGAACCAATCGAACCTATGGAAATAGGGATAATAAGAAGTCCCCTCACTCCTGAAGAGAAAAATCGAAGACGTATGTTAAACCTCTGCATGTATTGTGCCTCTCAAGTTCATTTAGTCTCTGATTGTCCTTCATTAAAACGGATAAAAGGCAGAAGGCAGTCTCATGCCTCTTCCATCCTAAGTGTACTTCCCTCTACAGCAAATACTCAAATGTCCCCTATCGTTCTTGTATTACAGTGGGACAATAAAAGAATCATAACCAAGGCTGTTATCGATTCCGGTGCAAATGGAGTATTCATCGACTCAGCCTTTGTAACAAAGAATAAAATTCCTTGTGTTCGTAAAAGAACTTCTGTACCTGTTAAAGTGATTGACGGGTCCCTCATCTCATCGGGACCAATACTTCATGAATCCGTCCCTCTAAAAGTAACCATCAATCATACTCATACGGAAAGTCTTATATTTGATGTTATCTCATCACCATTTTTTCCTATTATATTAGGGATCAACTGGTTAAGGAACCACAACCCTCAAATCTCATGGTTTCCTTTCTCTCTCACCTTTAACTCACATTATTGTAAAGAAACATGTTTACAGCAAATTCCAATTCTTCAGTCTACGAAAGAACCAGCTAAAACCTCATGTTGTTCTGACACCGAACTGGAGTCTCCTCCTCCTACAGTCATTGGTGAATTAAAGAGAAAGTTTACAACAGCTCCTATCCTTCAACTTCCAAATCCTTCATATCCTTATGTCCTTGAAACGGATGCTTCGGAATTTGCAATTGGAGCTGTCCTTTCTCAACACAAAACTCCTCAAGAACCTCCTTTGCCTAAAGTCATTGGAATCTTATCTTCTCTTATTGACGACATTAAAAGTCTCAGTGAAGATGCTCTTGAACTTCCTAAATCAATGAAATTATCCAAGAAAAACGGTCTCTACTATTTTAAAGACCGGATTTATGTACCTCCCTCTTTCAGAATTAAAGTACTTGAATTTATTCATGATTCTCCTCTGGCAGGTCATCCAGGTATGAAAAGGACCCTTGAATTGTCTAAAAGATACTGTTGGTGGCCTTGTCAAGACCAAACTATCGAATCTTATGTCAAATCTTGTTCTGTATGCCAAAGATCCAATCAATTGTCCTTGTTGAAGCCTCATCATCCTGACCCTTTCCAAAGAAATGTCACTACTTCTCCTGATCCCATATTGGTCCAGGGTGAAGAAGAATACGAAATTCAAAGTATACTGGATTCAAGGATCCATCGTGGCTCCTTACAATACCTCATCAGATGGAAAGGATATGGAATTGATGAAGATACATGGGAAAACTCCTCTGTCGTTCATGCTGACAAATTGGTTTCCAAATTTCACAAGCGTTACCCTTCTAAACCAAGTCAATAGCACCCAGAGGTTGCTCATTAAAGAGGGGGTACTGTCATGCCTTAACTATGGTATCCTCTTACTTCCTGGTTCCACGGAGCCTAGCCACACCCCTTTATGACACGGTCTGCCTATTTAATCTGACTGCACCAGCTGATCAGGGCTGGATTATTGAACTACGTTCCTTACTCACAACCAGGCTACAACTTCGTTGTGAAAGCCTCTGCTACCAAACCGGACTGAAAGACTCTGCAAAGTTCCCTTCACCTCTCCTCATCCAAGACTAAAGATTAAACACTCTTCATACGCCTCTGAGGATATCTCGGGAACCAGTGTTCTATGTGCAGGAAGCTAAGTAAAACCAATGTGATAAGAGTTGCATCTAAAAGCTGTTATTACCTGTCTCCAAAAGTCCTTCGGTAAAAACAATCCTGTTACAGCTAACTTCAACTCATACTTCATATCAGTTATCTGCATCTGGCTTGCTTAAGTTAAAGTATGGAACAGCTATTGTAATTACTTCTCACCTAAACCGTTAACTCTATTAAGAGACTCTTTATTGATTCAGTGTCTGCAATTTTCTATCGTTTACTCCTTAAAGCTACAGTGCCTGTAATTGTGGACTTCAGTTATCATTTACTACTTAAAGCTACAGTGCCTGTAACTGTGGACTTCAGTTATCATTTACTACTTAAGCTACAGTGCCTGTAATTTGGAATTAAAGTTTTTACCTTTTACTTTCTTTAATAAATATTCAACTATACGAAATCTGCAGTTGTGTTCCTTCATAACAAATGTTTAAACGTGACACCTCACTTGGAGTACTGTACACAGTACTGGAGACCATATCTTCTGAAGGATATTGATACCTTAGAGAGAGTTCAAAGAAGGGCTACTAAACTGGTTCATGGATTGCAGGATAAAACTTACCAGGAAAGGTTAAAGGATCTTAACATGTATGGCTTGGAGGAAAGACGAGACAGGGGGGATATGATAGAAACATTTAAATACATAAAGGGAATCAACACAGTAAAGGAGGAGACTATATTTAAAAGAAGAAAAACTACCACAACAAGAGGACATAGTCTTAAATTAGAGGGACAAAGGTTTAAAAATAATATCAGGAAGTATTACTTTACTGAGAGGGTAGTGGATGCATGGAATAGCCTTCCAGCTGAAGTGGTAGAGGTTAACACAGTAAAGGAGTTTAAGCATGCTTGGGATAGGCATAAGGCTATCCTAACTATAAGATAAGGCCAGGGACTAATGAAAATATTTAGAAAACTGGGCAGACTAGATGGGCCGAATGGTTCTTATCTGCCGTCACATTCTATGTTTCTATGTTTCTATGATTCTTTCCTCTGTGGCCCAGAGGTTCCTAGCTTTGTCCCACTGTATGTAGCAGCGTGTGATAATGTTTTGCATATGATAAGCTAAAGGGTATACAATAGCATGTGGAATAAATTAAGGCCCATAATAGGAAATAGAGTAAGTGGGGATAAATATGGAATATATATGTTTCAGTTGGTGTGTGTGTGTGTGTGTGTGTGTGTTTAATGGAAGCAGGCTATTCTCTTTTAGTTTTGTTATTTTAATAATTGATTATTGTAAAAAAATGCAAAAAGAAAAGCTTGCAATAAATGTGCCCGTCAGAAACAAGTGCAAATTTAAAAAAAGTATTTAAAGAAGATAACAGATCCATTGTCTTATCCTGGCCTAAACAGATAGTCATGTGCAAGGTGTGTATTGCTTGAACATCCTGCCCTGTGTGTGGCTTTCCAAACAAAGCTATAATTTTATTCATAGATGATACAAAATTCCTGCTTTTAAAATAGGTGTGCCTGGTTCTGTTTGCCCATTGCCATTGAAAAGATAGTTCTTTAACAGTGGATCCATCATACCCTGCTAACTGACACATCATGTTTATAACAGAAGAAACGCTCAGAAAAGCAGCAACGCTTAATTCATAACTTAAAAACTGAATTACTATGCAAACCTGTAATATAGAAAAATAAATATAATGTTTTCTTTAAAGCAGTAAAACCCTAAAGAATAACACTACATCATCTTATTACATTAAGTACCTTAATGTATGCAAATACACAACATATTAGGGTACAGTCAATTTCTTCACTGTAGAATGTGCATTGCATGGAGCCCCAGAGGTGGCAGTGAAGATAATTTGTTTAGATGGTGGCCATCCACAAGATAGTTATTTCTTGAACTATTTAATGTACATGATATAGTTAACTTGTGCACACAAACTACTAAATCATGCACATGAGATAGCTATATTATGGGCAGCAGGGCTGGTGCTTCACTGCTGTCTTGTCACTGGCTGGGGTTTGACATGAAGGCGGTGGTGGCTGTTCCCTCCAATGAGGTCATTAAAATACATATACATTTTTTACCATGAATAAATATACATATTCTTGTTTCTACTGCTACTGACAATTGCTCATCAACTCAGAGTATGGAGTCTATAAAATATGGACAAAACTGCTAAAGGAAACTGAGGGTGCTCATTGGTTTGGTTTGGTTTGTTTATGGCTTAGTGCTGCAGCAATTTTTAAAAATTTCTGCAATAATAAGCCACTCTCAGAACTAAGAAAAAATACAGGATAGTCTTTGAACCATTCATTTTGTAATTGTGCAAAGTTTTTATGGTGCTAAGAGTGACACGTTACATTTAGATGTGTTGACCGATGAAAAGAGCTCCATTTCAACTCGCAACATTTCAGACTACATGACCATCTGAATGCATAACAGAAAAAACTTGAACTGGGCTCATCAAACTGAGTGACAAACTGGGTGCAATAAAGAAAATAGGTCAGGGCACACCAGGGTTCGAAAGCAGGCACATTTATTGGGACAAAATGCAAAGAGCAACATTATGGGTCTTTGTCAAGCTAACACCACAAAGTGTACAATGTACATATTTAATAAGTGCAATAAATGAATAATAAATCAAATACTTGCAAATAAACATAAATGCTCAATCATTAGGTTCCAAAGTACACTATAAGGAAACAGTCACCGGATATACCGTAAAAATCCAGAACATTAACAAGAGGTCAAAAACAAAGTGGTCGGACACAATGCATGGAACCCATGTGCCTGCCTCAGGCATAGCACTGGCACAATGACATCACATGTGCGACATTTGTGCAATGACGTCAACAACATGAGGGGTGTCATTAGTTACATATCTTCATAGAAGCAAAAAAAAAAAAAAAAATATGAAAACACAAATCCCACAGTCCTGGACTGCATATGTCAGATGTGCCAAGGGAACAACTAGACTCCACCACAAAAGTGTAGATTTCTTTGTATATGCAGTGTTTCAAGCAGAAATACTGTACATATAGACTCCTGTCTCCGTGACCACTTCAAATCACCAAAGTGGTCATGGTAGTTAGAGTAACCCTTTAAGCTTTTAGTTGCTGGAGTGAGGGTGGTTCTGGTGTTAGACATTTTCTACTCAAGAGCAATGCATTTTATACCCAAATGTTGTTATATATGTATTGCAGTGTTTGTATTTTATAATACAACATTATTCATGATCATTTTATTACGATGCAACATTTTAATTGTTTTTATTTAACTGTTAAAATAGTTAGTGATGTATTCATCCAATGTACATAAAACTTTGCCTAGATGAAACTTTGGAACAGTTTGAAGAAGAAAGAATCTAAGCTATTCTGCACAATCTAGAATGTATTTTAAGTATACTGGGAATGTCAAAGGGTCCACTATGTGATAATGAGAGTCCAGATATGTGATCCACAATGGTTTTAAGCAGCAAGCTCACAAGATTAATATTCCACAAGGTATGTGAAATTGAATCACACCTCCAGACAATTATAGAATTTTATATCAGAAAGTTATATTCTTTAAAATATTAATTTCTAAGTTGCATTTGTGGGGGAAGTTTGTCCATTTCCAGTGGATAGAAATTAAAAAAAAAAAAAAAAAAATCTGTTTATTATTAATAGCTAGTTGAATAGCCTGATTGGACATTGTATGCCACTCTTTTTGATTTTTACTATCAGACAGTTTATATTATAATCTATCTCTCCCTGAATTCTGCCTTTGAAGGATCATGCTGAGACACATGTACAGTGTAGCTACAGTAACTGTGATATGCCACATTCATCAATCACATAGAAGGAGAATGAATGGGTTTCTGCAGACGTATGCTCAGTAGTAGATTATGCTAAGTTTTATTTCACTCGAGTCCTCAGAGAAAGAAAATGCTGCTATAATTAGCAGGGAGAAAGTGAAGAGCTGATTATCACTGTGATTGCAGCAAGTAATTATGTGTATTACCAGCTATATATTGGGAAAAAACTGTACTTTGACTTCCTTAGGAATTGCACTGGGAAAACAAGAAAGCATACCAAAAACATCTGTAGAACGCTTAATGCAATCTAATTCATTGCTATTCAAGGAAAAAACTTTATTCTACAACTTTATTTTACTTTCCTGAAATACGATTTCCATCATTCATATTTCACCAATGAAGCCACCGCTTTTATATGCTTATAGTTGTGCTGGCTGTATAGCTTGAGATTATTGGTGTTATTTAGGAATTACAAAGTAGACATTTCTAAGTTGCAATGCATATTTTATCTATGGTTTTTTTTTGCACTGATTTGTGTAATTAGAGCTTGGCAAATATTAAGGGATTCAACTTAAAAATATATAGTGTCCCCTTGGACACTGAAGATGTTGGGAGCTTTAATTCTCATCAATTTCAAACCAACAAGGCCTGGATGAGTGTTCGGAGTGGTATTACGCTGTAGCGAAATGGGCTATAAGTCAGTACCCCGTTTTGGTACTAGAGGCTGTCCATACCGCTGTGTGTATATATTTATTCTGTTAACTTGTATCTATATTTATTCTGTTAACTCTATTGAAACATTGTGTTCCTAAGTTATTTAGTGTATTTGTTCGGTACTAATATCAGCTATATTGAATTCACCTATATGGTTCGTCAAAAAGAACAAAGTACCAAACAACCTGGCCACCTAGGAGTGGAGTGTGGCACCACTTGACCCCATTAACCTTCAGCATACCTACTTAACCGCAAATGCCCGAACCCCTGTGTGATCTTCAGGGTGGCCGTCATTCGTATAGACGAACACGTGGTGGCGACCATCTTGGCATACGAACGACACCAGCAGTGTTTGGTCATCGAGTGTCTGGAACCCAAATCAGACACTCAACAGCACGAACACAGCTAAAACATCCACCCTCATGGAAGTTCATGAAAATCCAACCGAACGAAGCGGTAGTTTCTGAGAATCAATACACAAACGAGGGTATCATGACGAACTAAGTCCCGAACGCCTTAACTCTGGGATTTTGTCTGTTTTGGATAGTCGAACAAAGACCAACCGCACAGCCATTTCGTGTGGAAATATTTGGGCATACACCCCGTGTGCGGTCTGTAAAACTAAGACCTCCAGGAAATTCATGAACCCCTGAACCGATCTGGGTGACTTTTCAGTATGTTGCTCACCCAGATCAGGGCCTTCAGGTGATATGTAATTTATGGCTGTAGGTTATAGTTTTGGGGTACATCTAAGAATTGGAGTAAAATGTGTGTTTAAAATGTACAGATAATTAAATTACCTCTCATGCTGAGGGGAGGGAATATGTGTACTGTAACCAGCTAGTGAGTGGATAATTCCTCATTTTTTGTGGGTGTCTCACTTGCATGGGAAAATTGCATAAAGGCAGAGTGTGTGGCATTAAAAATCAGTTCTGCTCCTGATACTGAGTGTCGTCCAGTTATTGGGAAGGGTGATGGGAGATTTGTGGATTTATTTACTACTTATGCTGTGCTTCTTATAATATCCTGCTTGTTTCTGATTAGCTGTTGGAATACCAGTGGAGGAAAGCCTATGTTAAACTAGCGCTCCGCTACATCCACAGGTACACTTTTCTCAGACATTTCTTATTTATCTATTTTTGCCTGAAATTTGAAATGCACTTTGAATTCCAGATAGCTCAAACGTTTGTGAGTAACCCTGAGAATCTACAGTTTAGTGCATGTTTATACATAGTACACTGTCACAAGGCTCTCCTTGCTAGGCCAAATGTATTCTTTCACTGGATTAGTTTAGGATTTCATTGGCAGCAGTAAGTTCAATAGCCTTTATTATACTTATTAAGGCCCCTAACCACCAGCATATATGGGGGTTGGGTAAGGGGACACTAGGCCCCAACCTTAGAATTTATAGTATCCCCTCATCTGATGCCCAAGGATGGGGGCATGGGGCTATGTCCCCCATTATTTATCAGGTCCCATCCCTATGAGATGGAGCTTTTTCTAGCCACTGGGCAGCAATTGCTGTCCATTTGCTAGTTTTAATGTTTAGTAGATATCCCTAACCAGCCGGATGGTGGATGGGGTATGTGGATGTAAAATACCTCTATTGTAGCAGCATGGGGTCAGGGCCGGCGCGTCCATAAGGCGGCACAGGCGGCCGCCTTAGGGCGCACCAGCTCTGGGGGCGCCAGATTTCAGTGACCGGCAGGAGGGAAGCGCTCCCTCCTGCCAGGTCACCTTCTGGATCCCCGGCAGGCGGCAGCGTTCTAATGAGAGGCGGCGAGGGAGCTCTAACCTGTCTGCTCTGCTCCCTCGCGCGCCGTGTGCTGATGCTGCGGGAGCCGGAATATGACGTCATATTCCGGCTCCCGGCATCAGCAGACAGCCCGCGAGGGAGCAGAACAGAGAGGTTAGAGCTCCCTCGCCGCCTCTCATTAGAACTGCTGCCCCCCGCCGCACGGAAGCCCCACTGGACCCCAGGGACACATCCACACCAGCTCTCCAGGTAGGGAGGCTGGGTGGATATTAATATTTAATGGTGTGTGTCTGAAAGTGTATGTGTGAGTGTGTGTGTCTGTGAGTGTATGTGTGAGTGTGTGTGTGTGTCTGTGAGTGTATTTGTGAGTGTGTGTGTGTGTCTGTGAGTGTATGTGTGAGTGTGTGTGTGTGTCTGTGAGTGTGTGTGTCTGAAAGTGTATGTGTGAGTGTGTGTGTCTGTAAGTGTGTGTGTCTGTGTCTGAAAGTGTATGTGTGAGTGTGTGTTTGTCTAAATGTGTGTGTGTATGTGTATGTGTATGTGTTTGTGAGTGTGTGTCTGAAAGTGTGTGTGTCTGTGATTGTGTGTGTCTGTGTCTGAAAGTGTGTGTGTGAGTTTGTCTAAATGTGTGTGTGTCTGTGTATGTGTTTGTCTGTGAGTGTGTGTCTGAAAGTGTATGTGTGTGTATGTGTCTGTGAGTGTGTGTGTGTATGTGTCTGTCAGTGTGTGTGTGTGTATGTATGTGTCTGTCAGTGTGTGTGTATGTGTTTGTCTCTGTGTGTGTATGTGTTTTCTGTGAGTGTGTGTCTGTATGTGTTTGTCTGTGAGTGTGTGTCTGTGTATGTGTGAGTGTGTGTTTGTGAGTGTGTGTATGTTTATGTGTTTGTGAGTGTGTGTATGTGTTTGTGAGTGTGTGTATGTGTTTGTGAGTGTGTGTGTCTGTGTATGTGTCTGTGTGTGTCTGTGAATGATTGTATGAATGTGTGTGTCTGTGTGTGTGTGTTTGTGAGTGTCTGTCAAATCAGTGAGAGTATGTTTGTGATTGAGTGTGTGTCTGTCAATGAATGAATGAGTGTGTGTCAGATCAGTGAGTCTGTGTCTGTCAGTGACGTCTGTGTGTTTGTCATTGAGTGTGTGTGGCTGTTAGTGTGTATACACCACTGAGTGTAGCGTGGCGGAGCGGAGCGCAGTACATGAGCTTCTGTTTCCTGTACCCGGCCAGACTGAGAGGAGGTGCTCACTGAGAGAGCACTTCCTGTCAGTCCAGCCAGGTACAGAAAACTGAAGCTCCTGTAGAGGGTCTGATCCGCAACGCTACAAGACAGGTAGGAGGCACACCAGGAAGGGGAGTGTGACCGCTAAGAGAGTGGGGGGTGCACCAAGGGACAGAGAGGGGAGGGGAGAGAAAAACCAAGGGACAGGGAAAAGAGGGGGTAGGGGAGAGAAACACTAAGGGACAGGGAAGGGGGAGGGGCTGGTTAGGAGGCACACAGGTGAAGATGTTAATTTTAGGGGGGGGGGGGCGGAAAAATTCATCTTCGCCTATGTACCCAAAAATCCTTGCACCGGCCCTGCATGGGGTCTTATAAAAACCCAGAGGATTTTTATTTACTTATTTATTTATTTATTTACAATTTGCATTTGGCAGCCTGCTAGCAAAAGCTGGCCACCTGCCACATAATTAACCCTTGTGCTGCCGAGGGTTTTAAACTATTTGCCTGTTGGCTGCTAGTGCTGTCAGCAGGCAAATAGTTCTTCAAATTAACATTTCTTTGCAAATAGCAAGTGAATCTGGTGCTCTAGATTAATTTAGATGAGTTTGGAAAATCAGTGACTTCCTCATCCGAACCAATGTTACAAAATCGTTGGACTGACCGAATGCTGACTGCATTCGGCTTTAGTAAATATGATAATTGGCAAATTTGGTCAAGGCAGAGCACACAAGCTAATGGCTGATGACATTACCTCTCTGTGCAGGGAGTGGAGCAGGAATCTAACATTTGGATTCAACCAAAGTCCAAACCGAAGGTCTATGAATATGGCAGGGGGATCTAGTGTTCTGTGTTTCAAGTATTTTCGCATATACTTTATTTTAAAAAAAATGCTATATCTTTTTATTATATGCTCCAAGGTTTGTTATTATAATAAAAAGAGACAATCTTAGTGACAGTTGTCCTCTCAAAATTAAAAACAAATGTTTAAAAATGTTTAAAACATGATAGACCCAGTATTTATTTTGTGTCTTGCAAGTAAAAAAAAAATAATCTGCAGTTTTATATAGGTCAATGTCTTTTCTAGATGATCTACAGCACAACGCACGCACGTACGCTTATCATTGGGAATATCCTGAATCTAACTTTCATTTTCTTACATTTCAGTTATTTCATTCTCTTCCACATTTTCACTGCCCTTCAAGCCAATGTTCTCTTATTTCCGCTAAACTTCGCAAAACAATTATATAAATAAATCAAACAGGATAACACATTAAACACATCTAATGATAAAACCTGAAACCTTCTATTTATATTTTGTGTCTTCATACATTGCTCACAAGTGTGAAAACTGATGCAGATCTGTGTTACTTTTAATCACCATGTAACGAATGTAAGAAAACTCTTTAAACGTATAACAGCTCTTTTAACCATCTAGCTGTTTCAATTATTTATTTATTTTTTAATGAAAATGAAATAAGGGATAACTTTTAAAATCAATGCAAACAACAAAGCACCTTGTAATGGATGGTCTCGTCAGATCAATATGTTCTTTAAAATTGCAATTTAGTAAATATAGATAAAGTATGTCTCTAACAATTTAGATTTCATCTCTGTAATGTGTGCACTCAATCAATAATAACAAGGGAAAGCATTCCATGAGATAACCATTGTAGGAATTTTACATTAGACAATGTGCAGTACGGATGTCAGATATTTCTAGAATAGGAATGAAGTACTCGTGTTATCTCAGCCGCTGGCATTTGCTATGAGCCTGATTACCTTCAGGATCACCTGTTTCAGACCCAGGTAGGAGGGCAAGATGCTGAAAGCACAATGCCTCAAGATGGAATTTCCCTGAACTAGAATCTACACTACTTCTTCCTGAAAGTTTGATGAAGCCAGTTGTTACCTAAGGCAATTATCTGTACAATTGCTTTTTACATTTTCAATGAACAAATATATCACCTGTAATGATTTCTGTTTGACCTGTGTGTTCTATAAATGTTCAAATGCAACAAATAATTGTTGTTTTGAAGTATATTTTGACTGGGCTAACTTTTATCTTCAGTGGTTTAATCTTTTTGTATGTAAAGTTTGCATTGTCAGCTACTGAAAGGGTAACTCCAAGTATGATGATCACATCAGTGTTTTTAGTAAAATTCCAGCCTGGAATGAAAGGTTCAGGTTGGCTAATGTTAATTCTGTGCATATCCTTTGCACAGAGGTTCATTCATTTGCTGAGAGTACTTTATTGATGCCCTCAACTAATGAGTGGATGACAGGATCAGCATCTCTGATGCATTTCAACTGTCAAAAGTAAAGACAAATAAGTCAATGGGGCCTGATGGAATACACCCAAAGCTATTAAAAGAGCTTAGTGGTGTACTATCAAAACCATTAACAGATTTATTTAACCAATCATTGATAACAGGAGTAGTCCCAGAAGATTGGAAGTTAGCGAATGTTGTGCCCATTCACAAGCAAGGTAATAGAGAGGAGTCGGGCAACTATAGGCCAGTAAGCCTTACTTCAGTAGTGGGGAAAGTGATGGAAACCATGTTAAAGGATAGGATTGTTGAACATCTAAAAACACAAGGATTTCAAGATCAGAGACAACATGGGTTTACTTCAGGGAGATCATGCCAAACTAATCTTATTGATTTTTTTGATTGGGTAACTAAAATTATAGATCAGGGTGGTGCAGTAGACATTGCTTACCTAGATTTCAGTAAGGCTTTTGACACTGTTGCACATAGAAGGCTTATAAATAAACTGCAATCTTTGAGTTTGGATTCCAATATTGTTGAATGGGTAAGGCAGTGGCTGAGTGACAGGCAACAGAGGGTTGTAGTCAATGGAGTATATTCGAAGCTTGGGCTTGTCACCAGTGGGGTACCTCAGGGATCTGTACTTGGACCCATTCTCTTTAATATTTTTATTAGTGATATTGCAGAAGGTCTTGATGGTAAGGTGTGTCTTTTTGGGGATGATACTAAGATATGTAACAGGGTTGATGTTCCAGGAGGGATAAGCCAAATGGAAAATGATTTAGGTAAACTAGAAAAATGGTCAGAGTTGTGGCAACTGACATTTAATGTGGATAAGTGCAAGATAATGCATCTTGGAAGTAAAAACCCATGGGCAGAGTACAGAATATTTGATAGAGTCCTAACCTCACAGCTGAGGAAAGGGATTTAGGGGTGATTATTTCTGATGACTTAAAGGTAGGCAGACAATGTAATAGAGCAGCAGGAAATGCTAGCAGAATGCTTGGTTGTATAGGGAGAGGTATTAGCAGTAGAAAGAGGGAAATGCTCATGCCATTGTACAGAACACTGGTGAGACCTCACTTGGAGTACTGTACACAGTACTGGAGACCATATCTTCTGAAGGATATTGATACCTTAGAGAGAGTTCAAAGAAGGGCTACTAAACTGGTTCATGGATTGCAGGATAAAACTTACCAGGAAAGGTTAAAGGATCTTAACATGTATGGCTTGGAGGAAAGACGAGACAGGGGGGATATGATAGAAACATTTAAATACATAAAGGGAATCAACACAGTAAAGGAGGAGACTATATTTAAAAGAAGAAAAACTACCACAACAAGAGGACATAGTCTTAAATTAGAGGGACAAAGGTTTAAAAATAATATCAGGAAGTATTACTTTACTGAGAGGGTAGTGGATGCATGGAATAGCCTTCCAGCTGAAGTGGTAGAGGTTAACACAGTAAAGGAGTTTAAGCATGCTTGGGATAGGCATAAGGCTATCCTAACTATAAGATAAGGCCAGGGACTAATGAAAGTATTTAGAAAATTGGGCAGACTAGATGGGCCGAATGGTTCTTATCTGCCGTCACATTCTATGTTTCTATGTTTCTATCTTCAAGGACCCAAGTAAGTAGCAAACTGTTGCACAATGGTTTGCTAAGTTACTTGAGAATTATGCCAGAGTACTCCTGGCTTTAGCTTGGAGTAGCTAGTCATTTGCTTAGGGCACCTGCAAAAATGCAGATTGAAGTCTAAAACACAATGCCAGTATGTGATAATTTGCACATCTAGGTAACACTTTAATTATTGAAGATTTTAATTACTGGGACATAAAGTGGAATGTCTAGTAGTTCAGCAAGTGGAATCAGGTTTTTGAACCTCGGCAGTTGCGAAGGCCAGTAAGGTATTGTAATGCATAAAAAAAAATATTAATTCTCAGGATAAAAATATAAATTTATATGGGGCGGAGCTAGCCAGCAAGCTGAGCGGTCGCAAGCTCTCTGAGCTCCGGCAGAGTGACGGGAAACCAACTACTTTTACACCCTCTACGGAGACACAAAATACCTCACTGAGGTACCACTCAACGGGAGAGATTATGGGGAAGCATTCCCGTAAAACTCGGGGTCTAAACGGGGGTCAAACCCAAGATATAGGCCTCATACTCTCACAAACGAGCAGGCCTAAGATGGCAGACCTGCTCCCTGACTGTCACCACCCTCCTTAGTTAATATGCCCTCGTGCAGTACTCACACTCACCACTGTTTCTGTTTGGCACTTTCTCATTTCTTTTCGTTAAGCACTACACCTGGCCCTTGTTTAGCACCTATATATTCTGGTTTCTCCCCTCACTCCCTGTCAGATCATTATCCTTCATCCTTCATCCTTTACCTGCTGTATCCTGTTTCCCGCGATTCTGACTCCTTGCTCCTGTGTCTTGTATTCTGTGTATCCTGATCTTGTGTTCCTGTTCCGATGTCCTTATGGTCCTGTGTTCTCGTCTCTGCCTGGTCCTGTGTCCTGTGCCTCCCGTTCCAGTGTTCGCTTGCAGAATTCCTTCATTTCCAGTGATTCTGACCTTGCTGCCTTATTTACGTGTGACCTGCTTTGGGCTTTGCTCCTTGGTGTTTTTTTTTATTTAGTGCTTGGTGGCTTAGGATCTATGTCCCACTTATATTCTGTGGTGGCTGCACGATCCTGCCTAAGGCCCTTACTTTTTCCTAAGGACTATCACGTGTACTCTGCCTGCTCTATTTGTATTTATATTGATTTATTGTGTGTATATATACATATATATATATATATATATAAATACCAAAAAATCCTGCACTCCACCCAAAACAAAATAGTATAATGCCCGGTGCTAAATCCAAACATAGAAATATAAAGCAAAGTGAAGATAGGAAGCACTCCAAGGACTTCTTTAAAATATAACCTTTATTCGATCCAAAATAAAACGGTCAACGTTTCAGCCCGATATACTCAGACTTTCCTCAGGACACATCACACAACAAACAATAACCCAATATATAGCATAAAACATAACGCTTACTTACCCCCACCTGTGTTGCATCCGACTCTCAGGGCGACCGAAACGAGACTGCCGCGGGCTGATGACGCGAGTCGCAAGCCACGTGGTGTCGCGCTCAATGACGCGACCCCGGAGTCATTGCCATGGATACCTACATATACAAATCGTAAAAAACTTTAAAAACAACCCTCTAAATGAAATCGTAATGAAAGCTGCAACTATAATGTTGATAGGGATCCTGAATAGGCATATATATATTCTCAGATGGCAAAATTAAACCTTTAAACATACTCTGATTCAGAGTAACCACATTCTAATGCTCATCAATGAAGATAGTCATACTACTTTAAGAATAAACCAACTCCATTGGAAAATCCAACTGTACCATTCAAGAAAAAAAGCACCTTTGACCCTATGCCCAATCAAGCCACTATAAAAACCTTTTTGAGATCAGTATACAAGGAAACCACTGACCACTTGGGAACTATACACCCATACCGTTCCAACTGTTCTAAACAGGATAGGGAGACTATTAAATCCTTGGCTGTCGATAAGAATATTGTCATCAGACAGGCGGATAAGGGTGGCGGGATCGTCATCCAGGACTACAGTAATTACAGAATGGAAATTTTAGACCAACTATCTGATTCTAACACTTATTTGAAACTACATGGAGACCCTACCATTCAAGTTAACACGTTGATTGAAAATGCTCTGCAGAGGGGCTTGGAGAATGAATTAATAGACAGGGATCTCTGGGAATTTTTACATCAGTCCAATCCCAGAACACCAGTGATCTCCCGAAGGTCCACAAGAACCTCCAAAAACCCCCGGGAAGACCAATTGTCTCGGCGGTTGGGGGCATTCTGGAGCCTTTGGCAAGATGGCTGGATTTTCTGTTTAAAGAATCAATAGAGATTTTACCAACGTATATTAAGGATACTCCTAACTTCATTAAACTCATTTCCTCTGTGGAGTTACCAACAGAACCTACATCTCTGGTAACCTGTGATGTTAAAAGTCTCTACACTATTATACCCCATATGGGGGGGGTACAAGCTATGAGACAAATACTTTAGGACGCAACGAAATATGAGGGACCCTCCATTGACTACGTGATGGAAATTTTGGAATTAGTCCTCACGCAAAATTACTTTCGTTTCGAATCAAGTTGGTATAGACAAATAGCGGGCACGTCTATGGGAGCATCCATGGCTCCAATGTACGCCAATGGCTATATGTTTTGTTTTGAATCACGATATATTCTGGAACCCTTTCGGGATAACATCATAATATACGGACGATATATCGATGATATTTTCATGATTATCAGGGGAGACATCAGCACTGCAGAGATTATGGTGCGAAATATCAACTCATGTACGCCTAATGTGGAATTGACAATGACCGTGGATCCGTTGACTGTAGACTTTTTGGATGTACGAGTTTACAAAGAAGGCAATAAGCTGGCTTACACACTATACTCAAAACCTACGGATAGGAACACGCTCTTACAAGCTAGTAGTTTCCATCCCAAGGCATTGAGAGAATCTTTACCGTATTCGCAATTCCTTAGGGTTTTGAGGAATAATTCCAACAAAGTGAAGGCTGAAGCTCAATTGAGTGATATGTGGGACAAGTTCCGACAACGTGGTTACAGCAATTACACACTACAGAAGGCATTGGATAAATGCCAACAAATTTGTCCTATATCGGATAAATCAACCATGGAGAGATTGGTGTTCCCAACAACCTATTCAACGGCTTCCTTACAATTTAATGAAATTATTAACAAGAATTGGAGAATTTTGACAAATGACGTCACACTGCCGGAGCAATTTCGGCACCCGCCAATGATGTGTTATAAGCGAAACAAAAGCCTTAAGGACCTATTGGTCAGAACGGATCCTACGCATTGTTATCTACAAGAAGAAAAAGTGATGAACCCAGGTTGTTACAGATGTTTAGGATGTGTCACTTGTGGACACATGCTACCCGGGAAATTCTTCACCCACCCACACACTGGAAAAAAGTACAATATCAAGCATCGATTGACTTGCACCACTGATTTTGTAGTGTACAAATTAAGCTGCCCGTGTGGGCTAACGTACATTGGGAAAACCGACCTACCCTTACGTGAACGTATTCTGAATCATAGGTCAAGTATCAGAGTGGCATATAGGGACCAGAAGTCAGACCTTCCTGTGGCAAAACAATTTTTGGAACAGGGACATACGTTACCAACTCTAAAATTGATGGCCATTGATCATGTTCCAGTTCCACGGAGAGGAGGGGACAGGAAAAAAATGTTGCTCCAACGTGAACTTTTTTGGATAAGGACTCTGAGAACCGTATATCCAAACGGCCTTAATGAGAAATATAGCTTATCGGCATTTCTATAATATGTGGATAACATGTGATGCTCACCCTGGGGGATAGGCATACATGTTTAAATATCTCCACTGTACCATTTTGTATTATATATAGGGATTGATGGTCACGAGTGAGGGGTGATTGTGAGCCCACCCTGGGGGAGAGGCCGATCACTTACCTTTAGTGACTTGGTATTAATGGTATTCAATCATTATTGTTTGGAATTAGGAATGTGTGTTATGTATATTTACTATTTTTTATGTCAGGCGCCCAATCTATAGAACTGCAAATATGGGTCTAGTTTGGTTACAGTCTAGGGGATAGACTTCATGAAATTTTGACCTTTAATTGGATTAAGGCAATTTAATCGTATTATCAAGTCATCTCTAGCCATATTCCTTGTGAGACCATATCAAATGATTAATCCTCCATATTGTTCAAATTGTTTAAATTGGTTAAGAGATGTATAGAGTGATCTATTTATTTGGATCATGTTACAATTCATTTTCGTTGGAGTAGATTATTGAGCAGGATTTATATTTATCTATGTTTATTGTGCAGTATAAGGGTATTTCCTTGATATGGAAACGACTAATGTCTGTCACTGATATGTAGTCTGCATTCACGGTTTAAGTTCAATTTTTGGTTAAAGGATAACTGTTGGATGATTAATAGGCAGTTAATTAGAACTTTTTGACAGGATGGGAATTATGGGAGTGGGAGTCCGTTTTTTGGTCTGGCTGCAGCATCATGGCAGCCATTACAAAGCATTGACAGTTTCCCCTTGAATTATTTAACTATCTATGCAGTGTACACAAGTAATATTTAATCTATTTGGGTACCTTGTTTGGCATTAATTGTTATGTATGCCCGCATAGTACTACTATGACTATCTTCATTGATGAGCATTAGAATGTGGTTACTCTGAATCAGAGTATGTTTAAAGGTTTAATTTTGCCATCTGAGAATATATATATGCCTATTCAGGATCCCTATCAACATTATAGTTGCAGCTTTCATTACGATTTCATTTAGAGGGTTGTTTTTAAAGTTTTTTACGATTTGTATATGTAGGTATCCATGGCAACGACTCCGGGGTCGCGTCATTGAGCGCGACACCACGTGGCTTGCGACTCGCGTCATCAGCCCGCGGCAGTCTCGTTCCGGTCGCCCTGAGAGTCGGATGCAACACAGGTGGGGGTAAGTAAGCGTTATGTTTTATGCTATATATTGGGTTATTGTTTGTTGTGTGATGTGTCCTGAGGAAAGTCTGAGTATATCGGGCTGAAACGTTGACCGTTTTATTTTGGATCGAATAAAGGTTATATTTTAAAGAAGTCCTTGGAGTGCTTCCTATCTTCACTTTGCTTTATATATATATATATATATATGTGGCAAAACTAGCCACTTCTGAACTACATTCAGTACAGGTTGTCCGTAGGCTGAAGATATCATGTGTAACGTTAAATGTGTATGTATTGTACTATGGCCGTTCGCATGCTGGCAGCCGTATGCTGCCAGCACACCAAGCATTCATACGACGAAACACGGCTATCCTGGCCGTTCGCCGTACGAATACGGGCTCCCCAGGTCGACCACACATTCCCAAGTCGTGTGGTACCAATTCACCGATTGCAACATTGTTGCAATCGGTAATTAAGGGCTCTCCTAGGTGGCCGTCGATCCACCACCGACCATGCGGCGGTCGGCCATCTTGGATCCTTTGTCTCTGCAGCGGTGTTCGGTCGTCGAGAGCCTGGAACTGAAAACGGCTACTCGATGATTTGAACGCCGCTGGACTTCCAGAGCGTTCGGGAGTCCCGCGTTCGGTACATTGTATGTCCCGTACTTATTCGGTACTTTTAAACCCACTTTAATGTTTTATTGTATTATGTGCGGCGTTCGGTCAATTCAGCTGGGATCGGAGCGGTATTCTCACAAAGTGTGCGCTCCGACCTCAGCTATCTACCGAACGTTCAACTATTGCAAAGTACCGAATATTGTGTGATTTCTGTATTTTAATGTCAATTGTCGGTTTTGCTGCACGAGGAGATAATCCACTTAGTCGTCCATTTTAGTGGGAGTATCTCTCTCGTGCAGCAAGGCCTGCTGGGAAAGTCACAGTGCATGGTGGGAGAAATCCCCTGGAATTACTGTCTGGAAACCCCTTGCATGGGGAACTGTATAAATATGCTACCTGTGAATAAACCGAGTTAGTTGACTCCCAAACTGTGTTTCGTCCGGTTATTGGGAGGATTGGGAATATTGCCTTGTTTTCTATTCTGACTGTGGATTTCCTAGATGTACCAACGGATATCGTATGCTGTTACACTGCATTCCGTTACAATATATATATATATATATATATATATATATATATATATATATATGTGGCATTGTACATATTTTGTTTTTGTATATTATATCCTTTGGTTTTCTTTAATACATATTTTCTTGATTGCTCCTTGCATTATTTCTCTGCTAAGTTGGTTGCCACATTTAAAAGGACAGTGCTGTCACAGGGCAGCACCCCTTCATGTCCTTACACTGACTCACCATGCGGCTCCGTCTCAGCCTCGGACGAAGATCAGGATCTGGCGGACCTCCTGTTACAACCCCGCAGTGGCAAAGCCACCTCCCAGAAGCAGCCTGACCCACAGTGGGCTACAAAAATTGATATCAACACAATGGTAACGGACATCAAAGCATTCTTTACCTCTAAAATGGCGACATTAAAAGCTTACCTTGGAATGCTAGCAGGGAGAATCAAAGCCTTGGACTTAAACAACAGTCCACTGATACCCACCTATAGGAGGTGTCAAGCACCTGTGCAGCTCTAAGTGCTAGGGTGGAACACCTGGAAGACTTGGCACGCCAGTGCAACCTGAAAATTTGGGGTATCCCTGACACTATTAATGCTGGAGAATGACCTCACTACATCAGAAGACTATTTGCAGCAGCCTTGACACCAAAGCAAGCCAAAGGGTTGCAGCATGATGGTCTATACAGACTACCAGGAGGCCTCAGGAACAAGGCAAGACTCCCAGGGAAGTGATTCTATGCTTCAATTTATGATCCTATAAGGACACCTTCCTTTCACAAGTTAAAGGTCAAGTACCATTTATGTTTGAGCAACATGCTTTGAGCTTCTATCATGGCCTTAGCAGATTAATGCTGCAATGGCGTGCTACATTTAGGGAGGTGACCTATCAGCTGAGAGCGGTAAATATCCCATGGGGTCCCCACGATCCCTTATAGTCGAGCAACATGATCAACGCCACAAGTTAACTTCTCCGTCAGACATGGACGGCTTCTTACTGTCAGGATTACTAGTTGATCCAGCACGTAGAATTGTATCACACCGATTACTTACTAGCACTGGGGATAACTACCTGTGTCACATCTGGGACTAGCAGACCCACTCATCAGTGGGATTTGGAAAATGTCACCATCTTCACAATAGCTGGTTCCTCAGCTACGGGATGAGGAGCAAATGGAAGAGCCCCTCCTCAGCCAATGCCCCATCACACGGGGGTTTTACAGTGGACGCTCCAATGCTATATTACCAGTTAAATCAGTCTTTAAGTTTGTCAGGATTACAGTATGATCCAGCACATAGAACTGTGTAACATAGAGGACTGATAGGTAACCTTAGAATCAGACCTTAGAATGGCCGGACTAATGTACCAAAGAATAGTCAGGAATAGCCAAGGTCAAGGGACACAGAAAGAGACACAATGATAAGGAAAAGCCAGGGGTCAGGGATGCCAGAAAACGGGGAAGTCAAAATCAATGCCAAAGTCAAATAACCAGAATAACCAGAATCAATAACGTGCTCTCGGACAACCACAAGAGAAACCACGACAGGGCACTGAGCAAGAGGAGAACTGGGCCTTTGGATCTGATTGGTTGTAACTGGCCTTTGACCCCAAAGGCAGTTACCAGGTTCCTAGTTGCATGATTGCTGCTCAGCACAAACCCTCCTGTTGATTGATTGCTGCTCGGCACAACTTTTCCTGTCAGGAAAGTAACATTGCTCGGCACAACTTTTCCTGTTAAAACAGTAAATACCATTAATCACATTTCTATGTGCGGATGAATACGTGACAAAGTTTAAGTTGCAGGTCAGATTTGTTTTCTTTATATATGTTTTTCAGGATACACTTCACCACCGTAATAGTGACCTATACAGGTCAATTCCCCTCTAGGGAACTCCGCAGAACCTAAGCTATGTACCATTCTAAGGAACAGTTTGAAATGCACACCGTCCCCTCCCCTCCGAGCCTTGGGGGTTATAGAGCTCATCTTATTCCCAATTGGACTAGAACACGATCTGACACATGCCAACAGACAGGCGGCCCAGATACACTTCTCGGAGTAAATCTCCAGGTAGTATCTCCATACAAGTAGGCAAACCGGCAGACACATATCCTTCACACATGTATGCCCCAGGTACAATGCATTCTACTCTGTATATATTTGTTATTAGTCTCGGATGGCTGCCATGTTCTACACTTGCCTATAAGTTACTGTATATCAACCTTGCTACACCGAAGCTATTTTGAATACAATTTTTTTTTTCTAAAGGTGTTAAATCGCTGACATGTTTGCAGTCAACACTGTGCTACACTATGCATATGTTATTTGATTTACGTGTATATATATATACACAGGTGTGTGTGCATATATATATATATATATATATATATATATATATATATATATATCTCACACCTTATGCTGTGCAATTGTAGGCACCTGTTCTAAATAAGGACATTATGGCACTAAAAAAAATGCAGAGGCCAGCTACACAATTAATAAAAGGAATGGAAATTTTAGTGATGAAAAGGTGTTGCATTTAGACTGGAAGAAAGGAGATTTATGTTACGTCAAAGGAAAGGGTAAGAACTAAAAGGATGTGGGATTCTTTGCCTGAAGGTATGGTTTTATCACAGTCTGTACATATGTTTAAACAGCAATTGGATGAATACTTGTAAAAACATAAAATACAGAGATATACTTTTTTATATGTGAGGTAACAGCTACTTGATCCACCTGCCATTGTGTGGTCAAGAAGTTTTTTTTTTCCTAGTTTGTTGCACATTTTTTTTTTCCTTCTTTTGGATCAACGACAAAAAAAGATGTGACGAAGGCTGAACTTAATAGACACGTTTCTTTTCAGCCTGTGTAACTGTGCATGTCAAGTTGGAGACTCTGGAAACATGATTTCTTAAACTTTTGTGCCCAATGGGGTCTTTCAAAAGTTCAACTTAAGACATGCAGGTAATGTAAAACAGTATATATATATATATATATATATATATATATATATATATATATATATATATATATATATATATATATATTGTATGTGGTCTCACCACAATTCAGTGTGTGTGTGCCATCATTAATTTTATGCACAAAAGTTCATCTTTGTCTGAATGGATTCTCCCTGCTTAATATAGCTGTGTTCATTTTCTACTTGAGTAGACTTGTCGTAAATCACAGTGGAGCCTTTTCAATTAGAGCCATTTATACTGTATATGTTTACACTAGTAATTCTGGTCATTTTACAGTAGCTTGTTTGAACAAGCTTCAAAGTATGTAACAGATCTTCTCAATGAATGCTTTCAGGACTATTAATGGTGCATATTAATTATCTGTCTATTTAATTATCCTGACTAAGTCTTCCTAGAAAAAAAAAACTGGGATTTAGTCGGTGCATGATCTACTTTTATAAGTTGTTTCACGGCACATATTAATTTTTCTCTTTTGAATGGGCCTATCAATTAATAAATACCAGGCTATGTGTTCATATGAATTAGCCATAAAAAAGATTGCTAATATAGAAAATTAAAAAGGTCCATGCAAGACCAGCAGAGATAAAAATAAAAAACATAAAATTAAAGAATAAGAGGGATGGAGCCAAGCAAGCAAACGAGATAGACGCACATAGATGAGCTCTCGGTGCAAATCGCTTAAAACACCCGTTATAACGCCTATACGAAGCGCAGTTAAGACACCCCACTGATCCACAGAGGATATGGGGAGAAAGACAAGAAAACAGAGACCAGATAAACCCAAAACTGGGCCAGATATCGGAGACTTGTTCAGACAGGCGCAGGGAGCACATGGGCCCAAAATGGCCGCGGACCTTGCAGAATATACTGACTCCTCAGACGACATGGGCCTGGAGGACTAACCGGGTGGAATGTTTGCCCCGTTAACACAGCCAACCTCGAAAAAGGGGCTACCTGACCCGGTCACCACAGAGAAACTACGAACCATGCTGGGGGATCTGCAGAAAGTACTGCAAGCCGACATGGCCCAGCTAAGAACAGACCTGACGGGTATGGTGAACCGCATCAGAATACTAGAGGCCTCATCAGACAAACAGGCCCAGGCCATACTGGAGCTCCGGACGGAGGTACAGGCCCTTAAACAGCAACAAGAGGCCACTAACCTATGATTCACGGCCCTGGAAGATCTCAGACGCCGCAACAATGTAAAAATAAGGGGAGTCCCTGACGATGTCCCGACAGAGGAACTCCCGCATCTGGTACCCAGACTAATCGGAGTAATCCTGACACCGAAACAAGCGGTCTTCTGAGTCCCCAAGCCACAAAGAGCTCCGGTATCTGCAACCTGGATGTGGTAGTGAAGTTCCGCACGGGCGCAGAAAAGGCAGCAGTACTCACAAGCCTCAAAGGAAAAACACCATTCACCTTCGAGAACGCGGCCCTTACCTTTTACACGGATCTATCCGGGGACACTCTTCAATGGCGGCGATCCCTCCAACCTTTCACGGCACTCCTGAGGCAAAGCGGCATTACTTACCAATGTCGAGGGCACTGCAGGTCCAGAGAAATAACGCGTTCTACACAGTAACAGACCTTCAGGGAGCGGAGTCACTGCTCACAACTCTCAGCTTGCCTGAGGACTCCTTCACTCCTCTGGGGCATCTGGGGACCTCCTCCTCCACGACCCAACACTGGGACCCAGCAAAAATAACACCATTTGAGCCACGGGGGAAAAAAACGGAGGCAGAAGCTGCGACCACGTCCTGATTACCAGGGACTTACAACCTCCCTTAAAGCACTGCGACCGCACATTAACGGCAACCTGAAACCCCAGGGGATAACACAGGACTCAGCATAAACATCTTTGGCTCCAGAGGACACCGGCAGGCTTATTGCCTCTCCACAAGACCCTTGGGCACATCGGGGATAACCGGACCTGTTGAACAACACATGTGGTCCGCATGACTCATGGAGGAGAAATAAGAATCGGCACACCAGCCGCTTACAAAAGGAACGCTACCCTGCTTCTCACATACAGTCATTAACCGTTACTGTTATCTGTAACTCTATTCGAACTCTGTTTTCTCCAAGTTTTCTCCAAGTGATGCAGTCTTGCTTTTCCTGTTTATTTTCCTTACTGCTATTTAAATTTTAATTTAATTCTCGTTTATGAAAGATATGTTACCATTCAAACAGCCGGTTAGCACCCCCCCACATAGTACCCTCGAAGGCTTCAGCCCACAGGGACAACACAACAAACCAACCAGGTACCAACACCCACCCGATATGGGTCACTCTCAGGCACACAGCCCATACACAGACAGCACAGGGGGAACACACCCAGCCCACGCAGGACTGACACGTAATGTCTGACAAGGGGCTCATCATCTTCACAACCACACAACGAGCATATATGGGCACGGACCAAACCGACTCTCGCAGGTACCACAGCTTACTCAGAACACACCTATATACATCAATGTCAAGACAGTGTAGTGATACCACCTTAAACAGTTGACTAACCTTAGCATAGTTACTTGGTATTTCCATGCGGCATAGCCTATACAAGAGTAGCACTACCCGTATAGACAACATCCACAACCCAGTTGCTGCTACATAGCAAATCACATCACAACACCACATATGCACTAACAAAACTACCCTAGCAATGTTGAATGAGAACAATCTTACTGTATGCGAACAATGTAACTGTTTAGATAAACCTGTTGTAACTATATAAAATTGTGCAAACTCTCATGCCACTGTCAAACCTAAACGCATCCTCAAACACGCTGTTGTGGCGTATGACGATAACTTGTAACCAACTGCACATCAAAAGTAAAGAATAAAACCAAAAAAAAATTAATGAATGAAATGAAGGAAAGTAAAAAAAAGTAAAACTGTACCCTGGTGGACCGCGCAATGACCTACGTACAGAATAGAGTCCAAGAGATGTCAGCTGACCAAGAAAATGTAGATTGCTCATTGATTTCTCATATTCTCAATAAAGGGTCTTTACAAGCTCTTCTCTTTATTATCCCAAACTTCTTGAAATTAATTTTAAAAAAAGTATATATATATATATTATTTACTGAATATTTTGACTGCTGAATTCAAAGACATAAATTGCAGAGAATACACACAATTTCCTACTTTAGGTTTAAAGTCTGTTAATTGTTAGCCCAAAACATGGTGAACTTACAATTAAGAAAAAAAAACTAACCACCTAATTTGCAGTATTGCAGAGTATAATATTTTCTACCAGAGTTCTATTTCTCTCACACTACTTCATCAGGATAATTACTTTAATGCAGATACATCTTCAAAGGGATGATTTGTCATGAATATATTGCATTGTGAGATACTGAACTTTATTCTCGCTATAGAATAATAGACAGTAAGTTGTCTTTAATATATGGTAAGCAATAAACCGGACTTTCCCCTGAGCGATTAAGAAGTAAGAAGACTTATGGAGAACGTCATTGATATTCTTGATTATTAGAAAGGACTAGAAGCAGTGTATCACCTTCAGTGTTGGCATCCTGAACAGGGAATCTGCTAACTGAGGTTTAGGATTGCAGTCTATATTTGGTTGCTCAAGGCCAGAAACTGTATGAATGCAGGGCTGAATTTACCCTCCTTGCTGCCCCAAGGTCAGTTTCTTCAAAACGACCTGGCAATCACTTCAATTATATATATATATAGTATACCCCACTCCCTCTAGCATGTAAGCTCATTGAGCAGGGCCCTCAACCCCTCTGTTCCTGTGTGTCCAACTTGTCTGGTTACAACTACATGTCTGTTCGTCCACCCATTGTAAAGTGCTGCAGAATTTGACGGCGCTCTATAAATATCATCATAATAATAATAATAATAATAATAATAATAATAATAATACTCGAAAAATTAGAATATCGTGCAAAAGTCCATTTATTTCAGTAATGCAATGTAAAAGGGGAAACTAATGTATGAGATAGAAATATTACATGCAAAGCAAGATAGTTCAAGACGTGATTTGCGATTATTATGGCTTACAGTTAATGAAAACCCCAAATCCACAATCTCAGTAAATTAGAATATTGTGAAAAGGTGCAATATTCTAGGCTCACAGTGTCCCACTCTAATCAGCTAAGTAAGCCATATCACCTGCAAAGGGTTTCTGAGCCTTTAAATGGTCTCTCAATCTGGTTCAGTAGGAATCACAATCATGGGGAAGACTGCTGACCTGACAGTTGTGCAGAAAACCATACGTATATCAATAAAAAATACACTTAGAGTAAAAATACACATGCCTATATGTAATATATATAATAACGATATAGATATTATATATATATATATATATATATATTTATAAAAAATAAACAATAATTAATTAAAAATACATTTAAAAAATTAAAATAATAACATTTAAAAAAATGATATATAGATATGTAATTTTATTCTAACTGTATTATGATATTTATATATATATATATATATATATATATATATATATATATATATATATATATATATATATATATTTATTTATTTATTTATTTAAAAATACATTTAGAATGAAAAAAAAAAAAAAATATATATATATATATATATATATATATATATATATATATGATACCAGTAGAGAGCACTCAGGAGTCTTTCAAGGTAAATTTAATCTGTTGCTTTATTGAGCAATTACAAATTCACACAATGTTCCAGTCGAAAAAAGTATTTTACAGACTGAAACGTCGACTGGAACGTTGTGTGGATTTGTAATTGCTCAATAAAGCAACAGATGAAATTTACCTTGAAAGACTCCTGAGTGCTCTCTACTGGTATTGTATACAATTTGGTTGGAGACAGCACCGGAGCATTAAAAGACCGGGAGCATCAAGTGCTGGGACATGGGACATATATATATATATATATATATATATATATGTATATATAAATCAATAAATGAATAAAAATGATACAAAATATACATATGTACATGTACATAATTACATTAATAATTTCATAAATATACACGCAGACTTCCAATATATAAAAATGTATATATATTTAAATACTACATGCATACTTATGCAATATTTTACATAACTCAGTAATTTTATTGATTGTAATTTGGGGGACCTGCCTGACAACCCGGGGCGAAAGTCCAGAGAATGTAATTTGCTAGCACAATATTTAACCCTGCAACTTTCCAAGACACCCTAAAACCTGTACATGGGGGGTACTGTTTTACTCGGGAGACTTCACTGAATACAAATATTAGTGTTCCAAAACAGTAAGACATATCACAGCGATGATATTGTCAGTGAAAGTGACATTTGTTTGCATTTTTCACACACAAACGGCACTTTCACTGATGATATCATTGTTGTGATACGTTTTACTGTTTTGAAACACTAATATTTGTGTTCTGCAAAGTCTCCAAAGTATAACAGTACCCCCATGTACAAGTTTTATAGTGTTTTGGAATGTTACAGGGTCAAATATAAGGCTTGATTACCCCCATGATGGCATACCATTTGCAAAAGAAGACAACCCAAGGCATTGCAAATAGGGTATGATCAGTATTTGTTAGTAGCCACTTAGTCACAAACACTGGCCATAGTTAGCGTTCATGATTGTTTTTGGCATTTTTAACACACAAACAAATATATATGCTAGCTTTGGCCAGTGTTTGTGACTAAGTGGCTACTAAAATAGACTGGACATACCCCATATTGAATACCCTGGGTTGTCTGCTTTAAAAAAAATATGTGCATGTGAGGTGTGATTCAGAGATTTATGACAAACAACAGTATTACAATGTCACTATTGATACATTTTTAAAATATATATATTTTTAAACAGCAATGTCCTACTTGTACATATAACCCTATAACTTGCAAAAAAAGCTAAGAACATGTAAACATTGGGTATTTCTAAACTCGTGATAACGTTTAGAACCTATTTAGCATGGGTGTTTTTTGGCGGTTGTAGATGTGTAACAGAAAAAGTGTGTTTTTTAAAATATGTTCTTCATATTTTATAAAATTGTTTACAGTAAATTATATGAAAAGATGAAAATAATGGTATTTTTAGAAAGACCATTTAATGGCGAGAAAACGGTATATAATATGTGTGGGTACAGTAAATGAGTACGAGGAAAATTACAGCTCAACACAAACACTGCAGAAATGTAAAAACAGCCCTGGTCCTTAACGGTAAGAAAATTTAAAAATTGTCTGGTCATTAAGGGGTTAAATGAGCCTACATTATCAAAAGATATTTGGAGATTTACAAGGAGAAATAGAAAGGTTTAAATGATAATACCTTTTTGTGGATATTTTCTAAATATTTGCATCATTCTTTTTCTACAATTCTGCTACCTGCAGGTATAAAAAAGTCTAGATTCCTAATACTTAGAATATACTATTAAAAGTTTAAACCGTCCACAGCTCAAAGAGAAAAAAAATATTAATCAGTCTTCCAGCAATGTTTTGTTGAAATGCTAAGTAGAAATGTGAGATCAGATATGTTTATTTCATGGAGCTATAAACATTGTTTTGAAAGCACAAAATTTCCAAAGAAAATATATTTTCTGCCTTATTTCCATTTCAAAAGAAGATACCCAGCAATCTGCGGTGCTTGCAGTTGTAATAGTTAAGAATAATAACATTTGCTGCTGATGAGAACATTATTATTCATTTCATCAATCTCTCTGCATTTCTTTTGTGACTGTTAGAATAAATGACAAGGTATATTGATAACACGGTATCTCGAATGTGTACCATATGAAAGAAATTTGTTTACAAATTAAAGGCCACTAAAACATTAGTTCATGCAGATTACTCGAGGATTATTTGATAAACCAACATAGCACAAATATGTGTGAACAAACAACTGATTTTGATATATATTTTTTTCATTTTTAATGCCAGTTAGTAATTATATTCTAGAATTTTAAAAGCAAGAGTTTAGGCATTATATCAACTTCATCTAAATTAAGTTGTTATGGTGCCAGGATGCTCCTGGATGTACTCTTACCTCAAGGGGTTAAAACATTCTCAAACAGTTTAATACCAAAAGTTGCCTCCAGCAACGATCTTAGCACCCCCCCGATGGAATCCGGCTTCTGAAATTAATATCAATAGAGTGCCGCCGGACAGGAGTGCCACTGATTGGCTGAAAGCGGTCTGCTGACACTTTCAGCCAATCAGTGACTCCCCATTCACAAAAACTGGCTTTGAAAGAAATTTACCTTTTCCAAGTCAGTTTTGCGAATGTTGAGGAACACTGAGAGAACCATTTACTCTGTAGAGAAAAGGTATCGTACATGGGGCTCTTTTGGCTAATTTTTATATTGTATTTCTTTTAAGTACAAAGTAAAAAAAGAAGTCTGATATCTGAAGCTATACCACCTGAGCCAGTTTTTTAACAGGCTTATTAAAATGTGAGTTGATCACTTATAGATTTTATCATGGGAAATTCCTTGAGTTACCACTATATTACCCTACGAGAGTGAATGCTTTTGTTTATGTTGCAGGGATAATCTACACCTATATATCCTCTCTAGGTATTTGTCATTTTATTCTTCTTTTTGTCTCACCAGTATGTAATTGGGACAGAGAGTATTGTGGGATCACATTTTCAAGGCATTGCGCTGCACACTACCTGTTTTTATCTTATCAAAACAATAATATGCCCTAATAAATTTGGAATAAAATAAAAAAAGAAAAGCAATAAATGGCGCAGGACATAAGAAAAAAGTATATAATATAGATAGGACAATGAGGTAGATAGAAAAGGCAAACATAAAAGTAATACATTTATAGAGATTGATAAAAAGGTAAACACAATTACCTATGGAAAAGATAAGAAAGGTAGGAGAAGAAAATAATGTGTGTGGTGGGTGAATTTAAATTTACATTTCAAGCAATTATGAAGTATTGTCAGCTAGAATCTGATTATCATCTCCATGGGATTTAAACCCTGTTGTAGGCTGGACGTTTGCCCTTCAAGTATGCTATCAACCTCACCATGGCATGTATAAAGTTAATTTTATAGATTGTAGATGTGAAAACATGGACTGATTCCTACTATCTAATAAAATAATACAGAAAATACTATTTTGATATATTGATATATTTTTATATATATTATATACTTTTGATATTTTAAAATAAAAAAAACAAATAAAAAAATATTTTAAATGTTTTACCAAAAATATTAAATAATTTGAAAAGCCTGTTCAAAAATATTAAATTGAGGCCTAAATCAGGATGGCAAAAGTGAGACAGAAATAGCCAAGCTGTGACTGAGTTAGGGAATTTTTCCAGTAAAAGCTAATTTTGCCTCAGATATGTCATTCGGACTTAATTTGCTAAAATTTGGTGTTTAGTAAATAACCCTGTCAGTAGTGACATGGAAAAGCTGTTCAACGCCAAACAATGGCCTCAATTTAATATTATGTAACATAACTGAGAAAAATAAATGCAAAATTGCTGATTTGGAAACATTTGCCAACTTACCTATAATTACAGCTTGACTTTTATAGGACGGATTTCATAATTTAGTTTTCGTTTATCCACAAACCACTGTTTAGTTAATATAACCTTAAAAATTAGAAAAAAATCCAGGCTAAAGAAGTTGAGTTGTAAAAATGATCCAGCTTGACTACTCAGGTCTAAAGTTTGCAATTCCCTTGTCAAGGCTTCATCATAAGCCCACTATGTTAAAGCACATTTATTTGTTTAACCATTTTCTGTACTTGAATAAAAGACATTTAAGCATTTTATTTTAATTTGTATTTTGTATATGTGTGTCTGTATTGCCCTGAACTGATATTTTAAGAATTATTTTTTTAATGATTAACACAAAATATTTATATATATAAAACTATTTATTAGATTATGGTCATATTTTAGCAGGAAACAACTATTGAAATTTTTTTTTTTTTTTATGGAAATAACAAGAAAGTACAAATAGAATTAATAATATGCATGCAGTAAGTTATATGAACTGATTCTAACAAAAAAAGTAATGGAAGGAAATAGAAAAGGAAAAAAAGGAATGAAGAGAAATAATGACTAGTGTAGTGAGGGCTAAAGGAACACTATAGGGATAGGAACACAAACAAGTATTCCTGACCCTATAGTGCAAAACCCACCATTTAGTTGGCTTGTCCCCCTCCCCCTCTTTGCCCCCCTCAGAATGGATTAAAACCCACCAGATTTTCAGCTCTCCACGGGTCTGCCGACGCTGGCCCTGCCCCCTTGGTGACATCATCAGAATTGCCCATTTTTAGCCAATCCAATGCTTTCCCATGGGGAAAGCATTGGATTGGCTAAAATTGGCAAGGGGTCGGGGCCAACCACCAGTTTGGCCAATCAGCACCTGCTCATAGAGATGCATTGAATCAATGAATCTCTATGAGGAAATTTCAGCATCCCCATGCAGCACTGAGCCAGGAAGCACCTACAGTGGCCATCTGAGGAGTAGCCACTTGGAGGTTTCCCTGGTGGCAATGTAAACACTGCCTTTTCTCTGAAAAGGCAGTGTTTGCATGAAAATGCCTGAATACAATGATTATACTCACCAGAACAACTACATTAAGCTGTAATTGTTCTGGTGATTTTAGTGTCCCTTTAACAGTTGTAGCTACAGTTACCGTTAAATAAAAATAATAATGGCTAGCCACTTTATTTTACAGTGTAAACTCAGATCATATGATAGCACTGACTTGGAATGTATTTATCTTTTCAGATATTTTTAAAACTGATTTTGCTGCCTCCCAAGTTTGTCTAAGGAAACGTGACTGTGTTAAACACTAACTCTTGTAGACAGGAGCACATATGGCTCCACGCTGAGTACATCGAAAAGCTAGCATAAATGGCATTGCTGTAGATGCATGCACCATTAAGTACTACATCACAGCATTAGATGCAGAGAACATCTCCGAGATTGTGTTGTGAAATATTATGACAAAGTAGACCAAATTAGACTTTTTTTTTTTTTTAGATTTTTCTTTTTTTTTTTTTTGCTTTTATCCCCTACCCAATCCAGTAAAAAAAAAAAGAAGAACAAATTGCTAACATTTATAGAATCCAATAAAAAGGAAAATGTAGAAACGGGAAATTTGAGGATTCACTTGTATCGGTTTCTTGCTATTACATGTAACTAGCTCACTTGCTGCTGTATGTCAGGCCTTATTTTCTATTCCTGTTTGACATCTGTCCACCCACACCTGTCTGATACCATGCACTAGAACTAATGAATAAAATAATATATATATATTTTTATTTTTTTGCAAATTACAGCATTCCTGATTGATGTGAATTATATGGTGATATGTTGTACCTATCCCTCTGTATTCCTCATTATGTTACTAGGATAGTGCTCATTATAGTTTCAGAGCACTGAGTGCTGAAAACTCAGCGGGTGGAAGGACAGAACAGGTGGGCAAACAAAGAGGAACTTTATCATTAATGTGCAATAGCTGTAATAGGGTTACTTGCCTGAAACCCTCTATATTGATATGATCAAAAAGTCAGTGTTTGGTACACGTGGCATGTCGGCTGTTTGGACACTCGTTAATTAAAGACATTGACATTGGAATTTTTATTTTGTGAGATCTACCCTCATGTGATTGTAATAAGCATAGCTTTAATCACTTTGATGCACAGAGGACTCAACTGAATCACTTTAAGCAAAGCTATATATCTCAATACAAAAGCTGAAAGGTATTAATGCATTAGAATAAGATTCTAGACCTCAAAGCTACTTGTGATTTGTAAATGACAATTGATGAAGCAGATGAAAGATTTCTTAACCAATATCTCATTCTCCCAAACCTAGAACTTGAGAGTTTCAAAAGCAAAGGCTGTCATTTAAATTTTGTGTTAGCACACAGTTGTCATCAACGTTGACATCCAATCGGAATGCATTGCATTCAAATATCTTGTTATTGATTTTGTTGCCTTACTATTACGTTCCATTGAGTATCTTGAAAATAGTTAAAAAAACAAAAAACATAGTGATATATTCATAACATCTATGTAGCATATATGTAGTTACGATTTTATTTTGGCCGAACATGTAGGAATTAAAGAGGCAAGAACAGAAATGCTGTATTTTGATTCAACGAGGATAAAATGACTAATGAAAGGTGTGTTAATATGTTTTCAGAAATCATTTTGTACACTTATTGATTTGTCCAATGGCACTGGGTCTGTGCTACCAGTTTGTAACAGGCAAGGTTTAAATTGTTTCTTCTATTGCCACACGGTGCTTCAGCCTGATTAACCTTTAACACCATTTCTGCATTTGTATCTGACTGCAAATGTCTGCAGGAAAACCACAGATAGCCTTAAAGGGATACTCTGGGTATCACCACAACCTTTTTGACTTTAATAGTCTGTTACCTCAAAGGTTGCGAATTCACTTCAGATTACAGTCACAGTTATTTGTATAGCGCCAACATATTCCATAGGACTGTACAATTGGAAAGACAAACATTTCATTATAAAAAAAAAAACAGTAGATGACAAGATTCATGTCTAAATATGCTTACAATCTAAAGGGATGAGGGAAAAAAGTACCAAGGGAAGTTGTTTGGCAAACTGAAGCAAAAATAACTGTTCTGGGAAAAGTGTAGTCACAACTTGACTATTTTTGCCCAACTTTCACCTTTTGGCTTTTATTTGTGAAAATCTGGAGTTTAACCCCTTAAGGACCAAACTTCTGGAATAAAAGGGAATCATGACATGTCACACATGTCATGTGTCCTTAAGGGGTTAATGAATAAGCTTCAGTTATTTAAATATGCATAGGGAGTTGGGGTAATGGGAAGACTTTGTTAACAGAGCTACACTGTATAGTTGATACCTGAAACTGCTTCAGGACCTCTGCACCAGAGACCGAGGATCCAGAGCCATACCATTGTTTGGAGATAGGCTGTTATAGCTTCTTCATTTGAATAGGTTCTTCAGGGGTGCTGCAACAGAGTCAGAGGGTCCAGGATCATACCACTGTACAGAGACAGGCTGTTATAGCTTCTTAATTTGGTGAGTGTAATATGTCATTAAAGGTGTCTGCTCAACTTGACATTCTGCATATATTTGGTATTTGATAACTGCATATGTATATGTATATTTTTTCTTGTATTGTATACATGTGTACAGGGTGTAATGAGCATTACATAGTACTAAATTGTTAGAGGGTTTTTTTGTCTTTCAAGACCCCCTTTTGAGTGTAATAGGTTAAGTAAATTAACTTGTTGCTTACCTTGAATTCAGCACCAAATCAGCCTCTATTCTACAGTACAATTATCCATGTGGATGTCATAAGGCTTGTTCAATATAATGCTTCCCATAGAGAACCCAAATATACTTTTATTACCTTGGTTCGGCTGTCTATACACCCCTGTTGATTTATCGAACCCTCTCGCTGTGTGGCCCCTTGTTCGCACCTTTTAATCACCAACCACCCCGGGCTGTTAACCACAAATTGGTTATTAGTTCAAGTGTTTTCCATGGGTGGCCGCTGTTCGTATAACCAGACGCACATGTTCAAACAATTGGCAGCCATTTTGTCTCCCGAACGTGGGCAGCAGTACATGGTCGTACACAGCGTGGATCTGTTTTCAGATATATGACTCCGCGAACACCCGGGAAACTTGTACTGCTGCCCATCCAACTTCCCGAACATTTTAACACATCAAACCAAGGAAAGTTCATCATCCAACTACTTGAGTACATTTTAACACATCATTTTTTTTGTGTTCAATGGGAAATACTATCTACAGCTCAGGGAGCACAGCTATGGGGACAGCTTGTGCCCCGAGCTATGCCAATCTCTACCTTGGCTGGTGGGAGGAGACCATATTGGAAGAAACCATTAAAGATCATTATAAAATATCTTCTTGTTGGGGTCTGTTACAATGTTTGAAGGACTAGTGAAGTTGCTGAATAAAGACAACATAGGCCTAAAGTTCACACATGTAATTGATTTGGAACATTTTGTATTCCTGGATTTGAACATAAACGTTCTGGAAGATAGAAAAATAGAAACTGAACTCTTCATAAAGAGTACAGCTACTAACAGCTTGATAAACTGGACTAGCCATCATCCAGTTAGATTGAAATCAGGGATACCATATGGACAATATTTGAGAGGCAGAAGGAATTGCTCGAATTATGAGACCTTTTATGAAGAAGCCAAGATTGGAACAAAATAGAAGTGAGAGCTTGAGAGCCATCAGATCTAGGGTAGAATAAAAAATGATTCGCTGTGTGGTGACATTTGATCGATATTGGGATCCGGTGTTGAGAATTATGTCCCACAATTGGCCAATTCTACAACACAATACAGACCTGAATGAAAATATTAGCAAATTTCCCAACATCACAGTACCTAGTACACAGCCATACTGAACCAATAAAAGCATAACCCACATGGTTAACACAAACTACTGGTGTATATCGATGTGGACACTGTAAAACCTACAAATATATTAAATCAACCAAAACAGTGGCAAGCATAAAAAACAAAAAAGAATATAAGATCAAGGAGTTTATCAACTGCAGTTCCACACGGTTATATATTTAATAACATGCAGTTGTGGTATCCAATATATAGGTAAAACCTACCAACAACTAAGACAAAGGTTCCCTTCTTGATACACTATTCTCAGTTCACTCTTACAAGTTTCCATACTGGGATTACCCCGCATTATTAGTGTACCAGTAGAACTATTGGATCGATTTTGTTTCTTTCTTTTTTTGCAGTTAGGAGAATGGGTGCATTTGTACCCTAACAGCCAGGGAATGGATTAATCAGTGTTCATGCGAGAATCCCAGAAAGATGACTGGTCGTTGCCTTGTTTTCTCTGGAACTGTTCTGGGGCATCACCTCGAGGCCGACCAGTCAAAACTTAATTTGAGTGGCATTCCCAAACCAACGTAGGGATCTGAGTGATATTTCGGCAAAATGTGCGCTCAGATCCAACCTATTCAGTAATATGACTTTTGTGGGGTTCTGACGTTATTAAAATGTATTTTTGGAGTGTTTTAAAATATTGTATATTTTCTGTACCTGAGAGATAATTAAGTTATAGCTTATTCTCACGCAATTATCTCTCAGGCAGAGGATCCTGTAAAAAAAGTACTTTAATCTTGAAAAAATAATAAAAGTAATACAATATATAATAAAATAAAGTAGTAATAAAAAGTTTTAAACATTACACTTAACACGTTTCTCCTTGGATAGGCTTTAAACACTTTTGATAAAGCCTATCCAAGGAGAAACGCGTTAAATGTATTGTTAATAACTTTTTTATCACTATTTTGTTATATATTGTATTACTTTTATTATTTTTGTAATATTAAAGTACCGTATATACTCGAGTATAAGACAAGTTTTTCAGAAAATTTTTTGTGCTGAAAAACCCCCACTCGTCTTATACTCGAGTGAGTGTCTGTATTATGGCAACATACATTGCCATAATACAGACAAGGGCCGCCGGGCTCATTAGAAGCCCGGCGGTCCTGTTGGGGGCTGGCATGAAGCTGTAACTTACCTTCACAGCAGCTCCTGTCAGCTCCCTTCTCTCTCCTCCGGCCGGCTCCCTCTGCAAGTCTCGCGAGAGCCGCGGGGTCAGAGCGTTGACACGGGTTACCAACCTTTCTGGATACAGCTGAATGGCTGAAAGCAGGAAGTGAATGAAGAAAATATACATTTGAATATTTGGTAGTTCTGAATTTGCAGGCAGTCGGTTGCTAATCCTCCATTTTTTAAGGATTAAGGAGAACTGTAATTACCATAATTACTGTAGCCTGGCGTAGTTTTGCCCATGATGCAATAGCCTTGTTTGTGTCAAACCTTTTTTATTGGTTTGACACAAACTGAGCTCCTTGCTTGACATATTGCTATTGTGGAAGTTAAACTTCGACATGATCAACATTAAGGTTTGTCCAACTTTGTATGCCTTCACTGGGTGAATGTGCTAGATGATGTTTTCCGCAATGAATGCTATTCAGATATGAATGGAATTTCAAATACAACTATGGGTCAGTTCCAGAGGCATGCTGGCACCAGAACCAATACATAGTCTATTGCAGTTATGGTGCTTAGAGTAACTCTATAAGTGGGCACTATACACCTCAATAATTAAAATGTTTATTTTGTTTGATCTATTCGATTTTATGAATGTATTTTTAGGTTTTGCATTTGCCTGCTGGGTCCTTAATTATTCTGCCAGTGAACAAATATTGTGGTGTCTTGTAGGTGCACCTGCACAATGTTCATGTAGGTTTATGGTAATAAATGCACTATATTAATTCAGTTTAAATAACTGCATTTTATCTGGATTTAACCTTAGTAACTATATGAATGGTAAATTTAAACTAGATTATATTCAGATTTTAGTGAATAGCCTTGTTTATATTCGTACTTAGGTCCTGAAAGGCATTTGACATCCACCAAAACCTCTAACCTAGACCTATGTTCTATTCCTCTCCTTAGATTCCAAAATCCTTTTCCACAAAAGACAGTAATTAATCATACGTACTGTGATTTATTAACCTAATTAGACAATGTTTGAATACTGTTATCCCCAGCATCCAAGGGTTATCAACCTACCAAAAATTTGAAGAGCAAAATAAGGAGTTCCTGTGAATGCACAATGTGTTTCTTTGTCGTAATTTTCATAATAAAAGATACAATTAAAATTATTGATATGTTACATAGTTCTGGTCTGAGGTGAATCCATTTAATTTGTGTACAGTTACAAAGCTGTGTTATTAAAAATAACTGAAAAGTTCTATTGTGTCTATTTCTTTACAAATTAAATGACTATTTCATTTTTGTTTTTTTGCTGGTAACATGTTTTCAGTAGGTTGGATGCTTGCTGTATGACTCCTGCCAAATCTATCCAAGCTCATTACAAAGTATTTTGTAGCACACTTATCTGCAGGAAAATTTTTTATCCAGAAATGAATAGGTACAATACTTCATTTTAATGAGTAATGCTTCTTCAAATGATTATTAAAAATGCACCAGTTCTAAAGAAAAACACTGTTTTTGTTCCTCACACAAGATTTCTAATATTGGACAGCTGCTGGATGACAATCATAAATGATGGTGGTTATTTATGTAAAAGACCACAGCCCTCTTTCTTAGGTCAATCTCCTTTAGCTTTCAACAGTCTTGCCAATGATTGATTGCACAGCTATTACTAGTGCTGCTTATCACAGTCAACAAACCTGGACAGAGCTGATAGCAAGACAATCATTTAGAAAGGAAAATCTTCTCCCTTCATCTAGCTAAAATATATGTAGTACAAAGAATAGATTGCTTTATTGGGCCTGCAGGACAGAAAGATGGGTCGACTATGCCTGTTGTTACGTTTTTGACTAATGGATGTATGAGCAGATAACAGTTTGCAAAATAAAAAGTATATCACAAATATGTTGTCTCTTTTATTAACGTGTATAGTAATAGTTGCTATTTTATGAATTAAAATATATATGCGGAACAGCAGTTTTTGTATTTTATTTTTGCACATTGCAGAACATAAACAATAGTAGGGCATGTGTATAATTGATATTGCAGGAAGAACAGATAGGAAATGTGGTAAGATAAAGAAAGCTTTACATTCATATGAAATATCTTAATTCTTTGTGCTCAAGTTCATGGTATAGCGCACAGAGGTGAATAGATAGGTGGAGGTGGTTTCAAGGCGCACTGCCTCTCCTTTGTCACATCCTGTTCCTAGCTGCAGATCATTCTGGCAATGGCTTCTGGTATCCAGTACTCTTTTTACAATTCTTGTTTAGTGTTTTGGTTTTCTATTCTGTCTGGTTTTCTTTATGCTGGGTTTTTTCTGGCTTCATTCCTGTAATTAATTCCCAGTCTCCAGGTTTCCTTTAAATGCTTGTTTTATGTTGCCACACCCGTTTGTTTTCCATCATTCCTTTTGTTTCAGAGTTCCTGCAGGCAGCTGCTAAAGGCTTCTGCCCTTTCTTGCAGGTAAGTGCTATATATGTCTTATTTGGTTGTTTTAGCATACATTAGGCAGAGTAGGTCCTGCCAGATATGGGGTACATTGGCGTTGTTGGCAGGCTTAAGCAATGTATGATCATATAATGTAACTAAATCCCCATGATTTTCATATGTTGTACTTAGTTATTTCTCCTCTTGTTTTGCCTATCATATCTTGTCTTGTTTTAGATTGTATACCCAGTCCATGTACAGTCCTGTCCAGTCATGCCCATGTTATGTTCATGTTTCCCGTGTACATGTTCTGGGTTTAGCTTCATATCCTTCTCTGGTTCTGGGTTCTATTAGTTCTGTCTTGTTTTCATGTTTGGTGCCTTTTCTAGCCTTGTCTTGTTTCTGTACTGGATACATATATGCTGCAGTACCTCCCTATTCAGCTCCTGGGAGGTCTGCTTATTTCCAAGCTCCTAGTTTCTGGGATCCGCCAAAGTTGCATCAGGGTTTTAGTATGTGGCTGCACAAACGCTGGTGCTCAACACCAGGGGGCATGCGGTTACCCTGCACCAGACCCTGCTAATCCACCTCCACACTGTGACTCCTACTCTGATCATCAGGCACAGGGGTCCCGGTCTTCAGACTGCCACCCGTGACATCCTTATTCCCACCTATTTCCTCTCAATCTACCTGCCCCTCTCCCCTTTTGCCACCTTTTGCACTCTTGTCCCTGTCCACTCACAAATTCAATAATAATAACAAGACAAAAGGGGAGGGAGGAAAAGGGTAATAAAAAAAGCGAAAAAACATGGGGGGGGGAAAGGGTGGAAATGGTTGTAGACAACTCTTCTTATTGATTCTCCTAACCGCAGTGGAGATCTGACAACCGTGATCTCACTCTATCTCGAGATCAGAATTGTTTTGAGGTCTGACTGCACCATTTTTTTCTAATGTAAGGTGAGAGTTTAACTACCTGGTGCTACGAGAACTTCTACAGCTCTTGGCTTGCTTGAATTCTGGTGCATGAGGATTGGGGTGATGTCAGATATGTTGGCGAGCTTTCTAATTTACTAAACGAGAGAACGATCTGTAACCTTTTTATTTAATTTTATTACTATGCACATTGATACAATATATTGTTTGTTTATTACCTGGCATTATGTTTAGATTGTTGTGCACCTGCATGTCCCATATTTCTGTCATGTATTGTTACTCTTTTATAATAATCCTTTCCAATACAAATCTACGATTTAAAATAATTCTTTGTGTTCAAACATAACATTTTGGCCTTATTGTTTTACACCTATTCTTTTTCCTCCTTTTCCCATCTCAAGGACTCACAAACTTACACCTGGAATATGTAACTTACTGCCCCTTAATTCTCTATGTGTGTGTGTGTGTGTGTGTGTGTGTGTGTCAGTATATCTGTCAGTGTATGTGTCTGTGTGTGTCAGTATGTCTGAATGTGTGTCATTATGTCTGCCAGTATATATTTGTGTGTCAGTGTATATGTGTGTCAGTATGTATCTGTGAATGTTTTAATATGTCTGTCTGTGTGTGTGTGTCAGTATGTCAGTGTGATTGGTGGTTTGGCGTAATTGGGGGGAGGAATTGGGAGGGTCGCAGGGCCCAGGGGGCCCAACAAAATTATTTTGCCCAGGGTCCTATTCATATTATAGATGGACCTGCCCTTAATAGGGAACAAATGGAATGGGCGGCAGCACTGTGACATACTTACATAGGCACACTCACTCTCTCCTCCATACAACTAAACACACACAGGCACACATACAACAACAAAACAGCACTCACAGAAAATAGTACAGGGCTCTAAGAGGGGTCCCTAATCTTAATCCTGCTCTGCTTTCTCTATTGGTTGTTGAGTTCTACGAAATAAACCTTCTTAACAGTATAGATTCAAGCCCTCTATCCATCAAATTGCATTCTGTTCTCTTTTTCATAGCTATGCAATAAGACACATTGTTATATGTGATTTACACTTTTAAAAGTTGCATCATCATTAATAAAGCAATAGACACATCCTTGGAATAATTCCGTGCAAATCTAGAAGCATTATAAATGTAATATATGCAATAACAGTAATGCTAAAGGAAAACCATAGTAACCAAAACAACTTTGCCTTAATGAAGCAGTTTTAGTGTATAGATCATGCCCCTGCACTTTTTTTTGTCCTAGGCACACCTCCCTGCATGTGATTTACACAGCATTTCTAACTACCTCTTCTAAAAAGTCATCTAATGTTTACACTTCATTTATTGAAAATTCTGTTCAATTTTGAATTTCTTATCTCTTGTTATGTTAATAGCTTGCTAGATCTTGCAGGAGTCTCTTGTATATAGTTAAAGATCAATTTACAGAGCAGGGGTCACAAACTTTTAAAAGACGTTACATCTGATTGAGAATTAAACCATTTTGATTTAACTCCTAAATGGTGTAAATTGAGCAGTGAGACTGCAGGGGTATGATCTATACACAAAAACTGCTTCATTAAGCTAAACTTGTTTTGGTGACTATAGTGTCCCGTTAAGCAATCAGTGACACATTCCCATTTATGAATTCCATAAAAAAGGTTCCGTTATACTTGTATATCAATGGAAGCCCCACATATCAGAATCTTTTATAGAATCTTCTATGAAATACTATTTTATAGAATAGCCTTGAAAAGTACGTTACTACAAAAACTTTTTTTTTGTTTTTTTTACAATCTTTGTTTTGCATTAAAATAGAGACAATAAATCCATAATTAAGATCCATTATTAATACAGAGGGAGTGTTTGGTAATGACAAACAAACTAGTTCAAGAATCATATATCATAGATTTATTCCTATTGGACTGATTTATTCTTAATGATCAACAGCAACAAGAAATGGTGAAACAATTTTAAGCTCAGTTATAAGTGTGATGATGGAGTTGATGAACCATCGCTAGCCACATAAACAACTGGAGCACCTGAGCATGAACACAATAAGGGAGACAATATGCAGAAATTGAGAAAGAAAATGGGGGGTAAGAGGAAGGGGGATTAGGAGAGGGCAGGAAGGTTGGAAAGTAAGAGAAAATTAAAAAAGGGGAATTCGTATCCCTCCACCTCACGTAGGCATCAACCACACCAGCACCAGAGAACATCCTAAGTCCAGCCAGATCCTTCAGACCACAAGGTATTATTTAGACCTGTATTTCAGGGCAGCAACCTTTTCCTCCATCTGACATATTTCCTTTACGTGATCTAGCCAGCTCTGATATGTGGGCACGATCGGTTGCCTCCAGAGGGCAGGCATGAGGGACCAAGCTACAGTAAGCAAGTTTTTGGAGATTTTTTTTTTATCTGGATATCGACAGCTTAGTCCAACCAAGCAGCATGTACGAGAGATGGAATTCAACTCTTCATCTGCTAGGTAGCTTATGGTGTCATGGCCCTTTCTCCATAAGGGGCATTTCTCCATATTGGGGCATTTCCAGAAGATGTGTAGCAGCTTTAAGACGATCCCACAGCACCATCAACACTGCTACGAGCTCTGAGCAGAAATCCTGTGTAGCTTTTGGGGTGTATCATACCAATATGTCAAGATTTTAAAAGTAATATCCTGAAATTTGTTGCACATTGAGCATTGATGTGACAGGATCTCCATCTTGGACTATTCTTGGTCGGTAAAGAACAGGTGCGGGGTATCTTACAATACTACTGTTGAGTGTATCTTCAAACTTCCTGTTAGGTCAGTCCTGTACACCATAAATACACATTTGCTGCTGTCATAAACAAACTACTAGGACTTTTTATATCTGTATCGCATTATTCTATCATTATTTTTTCATAGTGGACTAAGGAAAAAAAACATGGTTGCTATAAATTAAACCAAGGTAAAATATCTATTAAATGCTAAATGAAATGAATGAAAATGAAATTGCTCATCTTCCATGATAATCAATAAATACCACTTTTTATAGATGATTAATGTAGTGGAATAATATCCCCATGTAATTGTTCCACAAGAAAACACTTATCATAGTAGGAATTGACAATATAATTACAATGGGTCTTTACATGTACTCTATGGGTAACACAATGATAACATTTATATGTTTTTATGCTACATAGTTAGCCCATTCAGTGGCCATAACAAACTGATTTCCTACCATAAAAAAAATATTTACTAGATAAAATCCATGAATATTTAATTAAACTACTTTTATTAAGAGTACACTTTGTAAATTGAAGCTAGAAAGCAGACCATTTATAATTTTAGACCATTTAAAAATAAATATATACATGCAATATATTTATTTAAACATTTTCCATTGGGTAGGAAAATTGTAAGTTTCTCTGTTCAATAAGAGCACAACGTTATTGAAACACATTTTCAATTTACTCATTCAAAATGATGGTGGGCTGGGGAAGATTTAGGAATGGAGTATGGTTTAAGGGCTAGGTTTTAGGGCTGAAGTAATGTACACTGATCAGCCACAAAATTAAATCATCTGCGTAATATCGTGTGCTGTCAAAACAGCTGTGATGCGTTCAGGCATGGACTTCGCAAGACCAGTGAATGTGTCCTGTGGTATCCAGCATCAAGACCTTAGAAACAGATCCTTTATGTCCTGCAAGTTGTGAGGTGGGGCTTCCATGGATCGGATTTGTTGTTTCCGCACACTTCACAAATTACTCATTTGGATTGAGATCTGATGAATTTAGAGGCCAAGGTAACACTTTGAACTATTTGCCATGTTTCTCAAACCATTATTGAGCAATTTCTGCAGTGTGGCAGGGTGCATTATCCTCCTGAAAGACGTCACTGCCATGAAAAGGTGTACATGGTCAGCAACAATCCCTAGGTAGCTGGTACATGTTAAAATAAAATTAAATTGAATTCCAGGACCCAAAGTTTCCCAGCAGAACATATTCCAACATTATTTTATTGATTCTTCACAATTCCAAATTTAGTGAATAAACCCAAAACATCCAAACAGGCAATTGATAACAAAATGTTAACAAAAAGTTCAACAGAATACTAAAAGCATTAGCCATTTGTATAACAGGAAGATGGCAATAACAAGCAAATGTACGAGGTCTGTCTGGAAAGTATTCAGCCTTGTAATATGAAAAACAGAGACATTTCTTGAAGATACAAGATACAAGAAAGATTGTATATAGGACAATGACGCTTAATTCCCCTTCAATGTAGGCAATGTGGGACCTCACACAGTTCTCCCAGAGTCTCTTCCACTGTTAAAAACACTCTGAGAAATTCTTTGTTAGAATCGCCATAAGCTGCCTCACCGTATTTACTTAAATCTCATTGACGGTCTAAAATCTCTTCTCTTTCAAAGATGATTTAAGTTTTGAGAAAGGCCAGACGTTGCAGGGTGTCAAATCTTTAAACAGATCCTCAACCATCTTTTTTTTTTTTATAAATCTTTATTTTTGGAGTGCAGCGGAAACAAATATTGCGTGACAATGACATAGTTAAGTTGCATTATAAATGATTACAGGCTTCAGGTGTAAACATAGTATGTCAAGAGGAACTGCACAAATTTTTTGGTTGAGAATGTAAAACAAGAATTAGTTGCTGAGCCAGAGTATATATACATGCTTAATATACCATGTCGAGATGGCCTAGCGTGTTACTTCACTTTGGTAAGATCTGAGACATGGCTTGCTAAGGACCTACATTATTACTGGCTATAATAATAGGCTATAGAAAACTTAATTAAGTGTAGGCTGTTATTACCACTGGGAGACCAGGCCCCGCTGTACAAATGGTTGGGGCACTTTCACACAATAAATCAAGGCATAACAATTTAAAGTGATTTGGCTAACAGAGGCTCACTGGTTGAGTTGAGTTAAACTGAGGGCCCGTCGTTTTATAGTTGTCTAACTTTGTATAGCTGTACCATTTTATAATAATAGAGACATCAGGCAATAGTTCTATCCTGACAGGTGGCTGGTAAGAGGAATGGGTTTAAGGACAGAACTGGAGCTTTGCAGTGGGATACAAAATGGTCACCTCGAGGGCCCTTGCGGACGAGTTCTATTTCGGTTGGTGGGGTCAGTGTGTCATGGGTGCTGGATCTCGCCTGTGTAGCCCCTATATTGTGCGGTTTTAGTTCAGCTGGGCGCTTAGGCTAAACGTCCACGTGAGTCTCCACTCCACCAGTGTCCCCCGTGTGCCTCCCAAGCTATTGCTGCATGCCGGCTGTCAGATGTGCATCACGGCAGATTGGGGAAGGTAGTCAGGCATTGCGGTAGGGGTATGCGGCTCTTTATGTTGGAGACCAGTTCCCCATCTTGGCTAAAAGGTAGGATTTTCCCCATGGAGCGTCGCTTGTCTTTTCCGCGGGGTGAATGCTGGCTCGTTGTGTCCTCTTCGCCGGCTTCTGGCCTGCTGGGGTGCTGCAATGCTTGCAGGTGACTATCTGTTGTTGGTTTCTGGTCGGTCGGTACTTAGATCTGTACTGTCAGGCTTGAGTGTGGGGGAAGAGTATTCCTTTCCCCTGCCGTCAACGCACATGGCGTTCACCATTTTGGATGGCGCCAGTCCGGGTGGTCTCGATACTGGGCCTTGATTGTGCTGCAGGGGTCGGTGTCCCAGGGCAAGGACCGGGATCACCCCCTGGTCCAGAGGGGGGGGGGACAGGGCCAGTTCCACTCAGCTGTGGGCCTTCAGGTTAGGCATCGTTAGGCAGGATAGTGGGGCAGCGGCCGTCTGCCCCACTCACCGCCGGAGTAGGCCCCATCTGGGGCTTCAAAGATTCCTCCTCCAGGGGACTGAAGCTCGGGGAGCCAGCCTCTCCCTGGATCCAGTGCCTCCTTTGGGCCGATGATCTTGGCTGTCGGTCAGCTTTTAAGTTGAAATTTGTATTTTTAGAGGCTTATAATTTCGAAAGTTGCAGGAGCTGTTGATTTTCGTGACCGACCAGCTCGGCGGTCCGGCCCCGCCCCCCTCAACCATCTTTTAAGCATGTATGCTACACTTTTATTGGTGCTGCACTCATTGAATTGCCCCCCAAAGTGAATCATTCAAATAGTTTCCGCAGAGGACATTCAAGCTTAATGCAAAAACGAATGCAGACTGTATTGCTCTATTCGTTCAATCATTATGAAAGCGACTGCTACACAGTGCACATGCTCACATGCTCAATCAATGGGATCTAGCCCCCCCCACTGATTAAAACAGTGAAGTTGGCATTGTTCACGCATGCGCATTCCAGTCCACTTTGCCAGGTTATATCGATGTCTCGCAAACTGTTTTCGTTACATTAACAATGGCTGAACTTCTTCCGGACAGACCTTATATATGTTTAGGTACTTTAACATCAAGATAAATATTTTTGCACACATGATTATTAATAGCATTATTAAAACTTTTATTTATGAAATCTTAAATATTTATTATTTAGACAAAATCCTTTGCTAAGTGGTTTTAACCTTTGGCTCGTTATACCAAACTATTTTATACCTCACATTTTCCTAGCTCTGATTATAACTGGGTCATTGAAAGAGGGGTCTCCTCAAAATGGTGCTCAGTTCTAGCAATGTATTGTTTATTACTTTGTTTGTTATGAATAAGTTAATCTCACTCACTAATAATTCCAACAATTTTACGTTGTATTTATTAAAAGAAGATATCTGTCTTACTTTGTTTTAATAAAAGTGGGTTAACCCAATTTTGATATCCATATTTTACATTATCTTGATAATCTCTATTTTCAGTAGGCCATAGATTAGACTGGAAGAAGAAAGCTACTCATGCAAGAGCCTGTTTGCACAATGAAGCATTCAGTGACCCTGTCAGCAGTTCAAAACCAAAAATAGACAAACATAGCACTCGCCAATGTGCATGCAATGCCAAAGATTCCTTGAAAGAGAATGTGCAGTTACTCAAATCAGTGGAAAATAGAGATACAAATTTACATTGTTATCTTATCAGTATAAGAGTATTAAACTGTTTTAAACAACATGCCACTTTTAGATTTTAGATGTTATTTCCCAGTTTAGAAGTTCTTAAATCAAGGTATATGTATATTGGCTCTATAAACATCATATAAAATCTCTTTAAATTATTTTGGATTATTGATATATAAACCTGCAAATGAAACAATGTTAGCTCCTAGCTCCTCACTTTCCGCTTAAGACAGTAATCTAATTAAAATAGAGGTATACGTATCTCCTTCTATCACCTTGACCCCTTGTGGGATAGGTGTGCTGCTGTGGCCTACACCATGGAAAAGAAAGTCACGGTAAGTAGGAATACATGTTTCTTTTTCCTGCCCTTATCCATGTTAGCACATTAACCCTTTAAGGACACATGACGTGTGACATGTCATGATTCCCTTTTATTCCAGAAGTTTGGTCCTTAAGGGGTTAATGGCTAATACCCAAGTAATAACAAAGGGAGGGAGTGACAATAAAAATCAAAACACCAAGACAAATGCCAAAAAATTATAGTTTGTGAGAAAACCCTAGTGCAAAAAATAATAAAACATTAGGTTCAAACATCGAGAGAACAGTTTTGCCAAATGCGAGCGGCTCTTACATCCAATTGCTAGTTAGTTTCTAGTCGAATAAATATATTAATAGAACACATAGTAGCAGCTTCACAAATAATGTCAGGCAGGACCTTAGCTGCTTCTGCCCAAGAGGCTGATAATGCTCTTGTAGAATGAGCTTTAAGTCCAGAACCAGAAGTTTGGAGTTCTGATAGGCATGAATAATGTCAGAAACAATGCCTGTCCCTATTGCCTCTTTAGAAGCCTGAATTCCCTTTCTTGCTCCATTTGGGATGACAAAATGTCTGTTGGAGAAATGGCATAGTGAAGACATCTCCATATAGGCTTTTAAACTCCTTACCAGATGCAAAGGTAAAACATAAAAATCCTCCTCCTCCTGATCTCAAACCAAATTCACTATTTGTTTGTTTAAGTGAAATGCAGAATAAACCTTGAGTCTAAATTCTAGAATGTCCTGAGATTAACTCCAGAATAAGCAAAAAAAGGTATACATCTTATACACAATGAACCAGTGGATAAACACAAGTGGGTATGTATACAATAAAATAAATTACCCAAATATTATAAGGGAGTATGAAGATTCCTCAATATCTTCAGAAGAAACACAAATGTATAATAAAAAATCTCCCAATATAATCTCTTTGAATGTAGACAGGAGGATCAATAGAATTTTCTTTCTCCCAAGGATTCACTTAAAGGGAAAAATAAAAGAACATAGTGTACCACCTTAAGGATATAGGAAACACTTTATTGTCTGCACTTACAAAATGCCAGAAGGTTAAAAGCCCATCAAATATCGTTGCCAACTTCTCGATGGATCCCAAGGTGGAAATACAGGAACCCAGATGGAAGAAGCACGAACAAAATAAAACTTTAAAATACAAAATTAAAAGTCCGTTATGTAAAGTATTCCTGCCGCCCTACGCGTTTCGTCCTTAGACTTCGTCAGGGGCATCCAGCTGGTGAAGTACCCTCCATGATCTTCCGCTCTTTTAAATGTCCCGCCGAGAAACAAGTCTTTTCCGTCCGTCAATGAGAGGCGGTCACGTGTTCCACGGCCACCTATCAAAAGGTGCATCTGCATGGCCAATAGGCTGCTCAGAACCGTAGTGTATCCAGCCTCTCGCGAGAAACTCCTCTCCTCACACTCTGCTGGAACGCAAATGCGTTCCAGTGCTCGAGTGGGAGTGACCTCGCGGAGGAAATGGATAGCACAACAGTTCATTGAGAAAAATGGGATAAAACAAAAGTTAATATCATCGGAACATATTACCCGTACAAAACATAAAAATAAATAAAAGATGCTGTGTATAATATATAAAAAAGAACCGTAAACACAAATGAATGTATAATATCATCATAATAAAACTTCCTACATGTCTCAGAAAAATATCATACAAATCATAAAAAAAAGACTATATCAAAATCGATGTTCATACCCTCAGGTTGCATAGTATTGAGGGTATGGATCCAAAACCCCTCTCTTTGCCTCAATTTAAGTAATAAATCACCACCTCTTTGATCTAAAGTAACTTTTTCAATCGGAGTACAGTTACAATTGTGGAAACTAATGCTAGGGCACCTGTTACAATGTAAAGGAACTGAATGGGTGGTAATTTTCTTTCTAATATTATTCCTGTGTTCTAAAAATCGTATTTTAACAGGTCTGGTGGTTCTACCCACATATTGGACTCCACATCCACATTTTAAAAGATAAACTGTATTACTTGTGTTACACGTAATGTGTCCCCTAATTTTAAAACTTTGGCCTGTCACTGTACTAGTAAGATTTAGAGTCTTCTTCGAGATTTTTTCACAACTTTTACAAGCACCACATGTAAAAAAGCCCTCATTTTGTTGGATCGGTTGGGCGTAGTTCTTAAAAGTGCTAGGTGCTAAGAGGTTCTTAAAATTCCTGCCTTTTTTTAAAGATGACTTGTGGGGCTCGAGGAAGTTCAGTCTTTAAAAATTCATCTTCCAATAACAGAGGCCAATGTTTGTTTAAAATATATTTAATTTTTTTTGCATGGGTGTTATACTGAGTATTGAAAGAAAAGGCAAATTTGTTAGCTGTGGGGCGAGCAGGTTTATTGGATAAAAAGTCATCCCTTTTGGAATTATGAGCCTTCATAATTTCCTTGTTGATAAAATTCTCGGTATAACCTTTTTCTAAAAATTTATCTTTAAGGATTTGCGCTTGATCTAAAAAATTGTGCTGATCTGTGCAATTCCTCCGCAGTCGAGAAAATTGGCTGCGGGGAACGCTTTTTAGCCAAGGGGGGTGGTGACCACTTTCTGTATTGATAAAACCATTTGCATCTGTTGGTTTAAAAAAGGTTTTTGTTTTGATCCTAAGATCCTCAATAAAAATAGTAAGATCTAAAAAATTGATCTCTTTTCGACTCATGGTGGGAGTGAAAATCAAAGAAAATTGATTGGCATTAATATAAGTAAAAAAGTTTTCCAAGGATAAAAAATCGCCTCTCCAAATGATTAAAATGTCATCTATATATCTTCTCCACAGCACCAAGCTCGCGCCGAATGGGTTATTGTTCCAAATAAAAAGATTTTCCCAAAAATCTAAAAAAATATTCGCATAACTCGGCGCGAACTTGGTGCCCATGGCTGTTCCTTTAAGTTGCAGATAAAAATCCTCATTAAAAAGAAAAAAAATTATGATTAAGGATAAAATTGATGCTTTCAAGTAAAAATTGACATAAATCAGCTGAGAGTTCTAAATCGGTCTCAAGGGCTTGTTTGACTGTTAGTAGACCCAATTGGTCTTCGATTATGGTGTAAAGGGACGTAACATCCACCGTTGCCCATATATAGCCGTCTTTCCACTCCAGACTTTCTAATTCTTGAATCAAGCTTTTGGTGTCCTTTAAATAAGACTTTGCCCTTTGGGCATATTTTTGTAAATGGAAGTCAATGAACTCTGATGGCTTTGACGTTACTGAATTGATCCCACTAATAATGGGTCTCCCTGGAGGGTGGGTGGCTGATTTGTGGACTTTAGGGAGAAAATAAAACGTGGGGATTCTGGGAGCCTTTAAAAACAAATATGAAATTTTTTTATTATCAATGATCTCTTTCTCTTTGCCAGAATTTAACAAATTCTCTAGTTCTTTGTTAAAAAGAGAATTAGGATTATAGTTCAGTTTCTGGTAGGTGGAAATATCGTTTAAGATTCTATTGGATTCTTCCAGATAAAAATTAATTGGCATCACCACAATACCCCCTCCCTTATCAGCACTTTTGATAATAATGTCTTTGCGATTCTTGATGGTTTTTAAGATAGCATTTTCCTGTTTGGTCAAATTAAATTCCTTCAATTTGTAGTCTAATCCTTTCAGATCTTTAAGGACCATTTTATTAAAAGCCTCTAACTGATGACCTTTTTCATTGGGGAAGAAGGTAGATTTAGGTTTAAATCTCGAATATTTATTCTCAATACTTTCAGTTTTTAGTGTTGTATTTTCTAACTCTTTCTTTTTAAAAAATCTTTTTAGCGACATTTTTCGTACGAATTTACTTAAGTCGACAAAGAGATCAAAAGAATTAGCAGCACTATTTGGAGAGAATTTCAAGCCTTTCTCTAAGATAAAAATTTCATTCAATTCTAAAACAGCATCTGATATTAAAAAAATGCCTTTTGAACGGGCAATTTCTATTAGTTCGTTTGGATCCTCTCGTCTTCTAAACGTCTTTTCTTCTCTGGGATGTTCCACTCTCCCAGAGGAGCAAATTTGTTTGTAAGGTCTATCTTGGGTCTCTTTGGGGAAAAAAATTGGTTTATTTGACGCCTTTTGTTTAGGTTTTGCCCGTCTTCTTGTGGACTCCTTGTTGTGGGTGAACCTGCTTTTCCTCTGGGCAAATAAGTTTTATTAAACCTTTTCTGTGGTATTTTCCACGGGCTTTTCCCTTGTGAGGTTTGGGGATTTTTTGGAGGGGTTTTCTCCTTTACAGACTTATCTTTATTGCTGTTACTATTGCGTCTGTTGAAACTCACAGACCTTCCCCTTTTTTCATACTTTTTGGAACTATTATTTACATAATTTCGACTGTTACGATTATATCCACTGTTTTTGAAAAGACCCCTATTGGATTTGTTAGAAATGGAATGTACATTGGAAACTTTATCATTTTTGTCTCTCATATATTTCTTATTTTTTGTCTCTGCAATTCTCTCATCTATTTTGTTGACTTTCTCAAATAACACCCCTTCTCTATTCTTAAAAACTTCTTGCTCTTTATCAAGGGGGAAGTCATTTTCCAGTTTTTCCATATCAATTGACAATTTCTGCAAATTGTCTTTTTCAAAGTCTATAATAATTTCCATAAGGGTAAAGGAACATTTCTCAAGAGCTGAATCCCACCTGAGAGCATAGGGGGAATACTCTAAGCCATTAGCTGGATCTTTCTTAAGGCGTAAATCTCTAGGGATGAGGTTTTCTTTTATGTAAGTTTCAAGAAACCTTATCTCCCACCATTTTTTTGTTTCTTTTATGGCAATTTTTTCCAGTTTAAAGAAATATTCATCACAATTAGGTGGTTGATTAACTTGTTTTTCAGTATTATTAATTGAGAATAAGGAGTTAAATCTAGCCTCTCGGGATTGTTGTAGCTCTGAAAACATGTTCCTTTTCTGTGCCATTTGTGCAAGGTGAAATAGTGAGGAAATACAATATAAGCAAAAAAAGGTATACACCTTATACACAATGAACCAGTGGATAAACACAAGTGGGTATGTATACAATAAAATAAATTACCCAAATATTATAAGGGAGTATGAAGATTCCTCAATATCTTCAGAAGAAACACAAATGTATAATAAAAAATCTCCCAATATAATCTCTTTGAATGTAGACAGGAGGATCAATAGAATTTTCTTTCTCCCAAGGATTCACTTAAAGGGAAAAATAAAAGAACATAGTGTACCACCTTAAGGATATAGGAAACACTTTATTGTCTGCACTTACAAAATGCCAGAAGGTTAAAAGCCCATCAAAAAAGTTACTTTAGATCAAAGAGGTGGTGATTTATTACTTAAATTGAGGCAAAGAGAGGGGTTTTGGATCCATACCCTCAATACTATGCAACCTGAGGGTATGAACTTCGATTTTGATATAGTCTGTTTTTTATGATTTGTATGATATTTTTCTGAGACATGTAGGAAGTTTTATTATGATGATATTATACATTCATTTGTGTTTACGGTTCTTTTTTATATATTATACACAGCATCTTTTATTTATTTTTATGTTTTGTACGGGTAATATGTTCCGATGATATTAACTTTTGTTTTATCCCATTTTTCTCAATGAACTGTTGTGCTATCCATTTCCTCCGCGAGGTCACTCCCACCCAAGCACTGGAACGCATTTGCGTTCCAGCAGAGTGTGAGGAGAGGAGTTTCTCGCGAGAGGCTGGATACACTACGGTTCTGAGCAGCCTATTGGCCATGCAGATGCACCTTTTGATAGGTGGCCGTGGAACACGTGACCGCCTCTCATTGGCGGACGGAAAAGACTTGTTTCTCGGCGGGACATTTAAAAGAGCGGAAGATCATGGAGGGTACTTCACCAGCCGGATTCCCCTGACGAAGTCTAAGGACGAAACGCGTAGGCGGCAGGAATACTTTACATAACGGACTTTTAATTTTGTATTTTAAAGTTTTATTTTGTTCGTGCTTCTTCCATCTGGGTTCCTGTATTTCCACCTTGGGATCCATCGAGAAGTTGGCAACGCTATTTGATGGGCTTTTAACCTTCTGGCATTTTGTAAGTGCAGACAATAAAGTGTTTCCTATATCCTTAAGGTGGTACACTATGTTCTTTTATTTTTCCCTTTAAGTGAATCCTTGGGAGAAAGAAAATTCTATTGATCCTTCTGTCTACATTCAAAGAGATTATATTGGGAGATTTTTTATTATACATTTGTAACTCCAGAATAACTCTCTTTTTATGAAAAATAGTAAGAGATTCCTCTGCCAATAATGCATGTAGTTCTAAAACTATTCTTCCTGAAGCCAAAGCTACCAAAAAGACCATCTTGATGGTAAGAAAATGAGCAGAAAAAAAGGATCGAGATTCAGATGAAGAAACCTTTATAGCTTTCAGTACCAATGGTATATCTTAAGGATTATAAACGGGCTTCATAGGAGAATAAATCTTATGCACTGCAGTGAGAACATCTGTGTCATATGCCCATTTAAAACCAGTAAGGGCTGATAAAGTTGACATGAGTCTTTAATGAGTATTAAACCTCAATCCAGATAGTAGGAAATCCAAGACGTCCTTAGTAGTTGGATTTTGAAAATTAACCATCCTCTTAAATATCCAGATAGAAAAAGCATCCCAGAGTTGGTAGTAAGTGGCTGAAGTGGAACATTTTCTAGCCTGCAGGATAGTGTTAATTAGACTAGATTAGATTTAACTTTATTATTTTTGTACAGTGTACACACAAAGACAATGAAACATACAGTAGCGATTAAAGGAAAATTAACAACGTTGTTTTCCTGGCACTATATCTCCCTATAGTGTCCCCCTCCATCAAGACCCTTCTCCCCCCCCCCCCCAGTGGTGCAGAAGGGGTTAAAAAAACTCTTCGTCACTTACGCGAGTCCAGCTCTACCTCTTCTCCTCCTCCACCTACTTCAGTCGGTGGGGGTGACATAATAAGCATGTGCTCGCATTAGTATTTCCTCCATAGGAAAGCAAGTATATTGTGAACCTTAATAAACAAAGCAGCACCTATAAGTGTATTAGCCCATAAAACACAGTCAAAACAGAAAAAATAAGTGTGCTAAAGTGCAAATTGCAAAAACCACATCAAAGTGATCCAGTGAATCCACTGGATCACTTTGAAGTGGTTTTTGCAATTTGCATTTTTGTATTACCATATATATGGATATATGCACATTGAAATATATACAACACCGGTGAAAAAGAACAAAATTCTTCACCAAAGTTGGATTGGTTGGTGGGTATTTAGGGCATAACCCAGGATAGTAAATGGAAGAAAAAAAGGAAGGGACTGAGATGGGTTAGCTAAACAGCGCCCCCAATAACAGACCCAAATACCCTGATGAGAGCTGCTCTGCCAATGTCAGGCAGTAAATTGCCAATTAAAGAGCATCAAAAAGAACTAAAGTTTTAAATTAAATTTGTATTTGCCCCTATAGGGAAAAAGTAAAAAGTAAGCAATATATATATATATATATATATATATATATATATAGTAGGTAAGTAAAGGGAAAAATATATACAATGATAAACGTGCAAAACAGCACCAAAGTAACAAAAGGTGAAATCCACTGTTACTGTTAAAAGTTTGAAAGAATCCACACAGTGTAGTGGCCCTCTATCTGCTAATAGAGACCAAAATAAAGTATTGTGTTGCTACAGATCGTATTGCAACAATGTACGAATTTCAAATTACTACAGTGTGAATAGTATCGGCAAGCTAAGTCTTAGCAAATATGCTGGTTAGATAAACTCAGAAAACCCTCTTGTGAATAGAGTATGATTGTATCTGTAATATTTAAATAAGGGTCTATGAGTTTCCAACCGACCTGCTGCAGAGGCTTCCTAAAGTCAAGGATAATAAAGTGAAACTGAATACTGGGTAGGTCGGTATATATGAGGGAGGAACGGCAGTACACCCCAGATGGCTAAGTAACTCGACCGGGGTACTAGCCGAAACAAATACCTTAAATCACAGACCCCGATTACAATATCCCCTGATAACCCAGATACTATAAAAATAAAGTATATTAATTCTGAACCGAGGTCAGTAGGGTCAGAGAGAAGGAAAAAAAAATTACTCACTAAACTAGACTCCTCAAACTGCCTCTAACAATATCCAGAACATCAATAATAGTGTTGCAATCGAGCTAAAACTCAAAATGCTGAATTGCAACTGTCAGCTAAGTCTAGTAATCCAATTACATGCCCTGAGTAGAATATTAAAGGGACACTCCAGGAACCCAGACCACTTCTGCCCATTGGAGTGGTCTGGGTGCCAACTCCCACTACTCCTAACCCTGCAAGTGTAATTATTGCAGTTTTCTATAAACTGCAATAAATACCTTGCAGGGTTAACTGCACCTCTAGTGGCTGTCTACTAGACAGCCACTAGAGGTCACTTCCTCCTTCATAGCACAGGAAACCTGTGCTAGAGCGTCGCTGGACCTCCAGCATCGCTCATTTCCCCATAGGAAAGCATTGAAATTATTTTTAAATGCTTTCCTATGGGGAGCGCTAATGCGCATAAGCGGCATTGCCGCGCATGCGCATTAGGTCTCCTCTGCCGGTGGGCGGGATCAGTCTCGCCCACCGGCCGACGCAATGCAGAGGAGGAGCGGCGCGGAGGAGGAGACAGCGACGAGGGACATTGTCGCTGCCTCAGGTAAGTGACTGAAGGGGTTTTCACCCCTTCAGTAACCGGGGATTGGGGGGTGGGAGGGAGAGGGAACCTCCAGTGCCAGGAAATTGTCAGGATTGTTTTCCTGGCACTGGAGATTCCCTTTAAGTAGCAAAGTACTCTGATTATGGGCACAAGTAATGCAGTGAAAGGGTAATACCCTGTATAAGCTAGCTGTCTACATTCCTCCAGCTGCCTCTAAGAACGCACTGAACATCGGTAGGACTACTCAGCTATGAATACCAGCTAAATCTATCGCTCCAAATGCTAACGCTAGGTTAAAGGAAGCAAATTCTCAACTAAGAGCAATGGTGCTGGATTGAATAAAGTAAAAAAAACGCAGTGGTAGAAAGAACAGCTCAACGCGCGTTTCGGCGCTTGCACGCGCCTTTGTCAAGAGCTATATGCACATTGCACTTTCTATGAATGAAAAGTTTTTGCACTTTATTTCACATATTTGATGTTGCCAGACAATTTGCACTTTGAATTTTAGCGCACTTATTTTTTCTGTTTAAACATATCCACCATACACACAAAGAACAAGCTGCAAGCATCTTGACTATTGATATATAACACTCATTGTGAGCACATAGGCCATTTGCACAAAGTGCAAGATGTGAGCACGAAATAACTGCAGAAGAAAAACCTTTATTATTTAACATCTTCCTTTCAACCTCCATGCCCTCAATCTGAGATGAATCCACAATGGAACCTTGAGACAAATCCACAATGTTTCTGGGTAAAGACTTAGGAGTAGTGGAAACCATGCAAGACTGACCCGGTCTTGAAAAATCCATTTCAAAAGGGGAAACAGTAATGGAACCGAGGGGAAGACACATCCCATATTAAAATTCCATTTGTATGCCAAGGCATCCCTCCCCTTGGACTGGAGATTGTAATTTCTGGAAAAGAACCTAGAGACTTTTTTGTTGTATAAACTTGACATCAGATCCATCTGTGGAAATCCTTATTTTGGAATGATGTCCTGAAACGTCCTCTCTGTTAGAGACTATTCTCCTTGATCTATCGGCACCCTGATGAGATAGTCCAGTACTTCGTTTTCTAGGCCTGGTAAATGAATTGCTACCAAGCCTTAGAGATTGCTTTAGACCAGGACATGAGAGGTCTCAATATATCCATCATTCAGTGACTCTTCGCCCCACCTTGATGATTTAAATTAGCTACTATTATACCATTGTTGACTTTCACCTTTACCTACTTGTGAAGAAGCTGACAACAAAATGCTTTCCGTGTCCGCAAAAAAAGAGGAGAAAAAAGAGTCCTGCGTAACCAGTATATGTGTGCACACCCAGGTGCTACCACTATTTATTTGAGGACACAATACATACAGCAGACGGTTTGGGCAATAGCCCTATCTCAATGCTAAGCAGTTCCAGTATATTTGATGGGAAGCTTGCTACAGAGATTCTCCATTGTCCTTGTGCAAATCTGACCTCTAGCTAGTCTCCCCAAACTCAAAGACTGGCATCCGCAGTGAGAATGACCCATAGGATTTCCCCCGTGTAAATCCTTAGAAGATGTTTTTCTTGTGAAGCCACATTAATATGGAGTGATGGACCTTTGGTGGAATATTGATTGGTTAGAGAAGGTTGCCTGAACTGAATTGGGAAAGGGAATTCTCTTGAAGGATCCTCATTCCCCACTGTGCCCATTTTGTTAATGCTATTTTAGATGGCATGGTTCCCAATAGGCTCATTACCTTTTCTGCTTAGGTAACATTAACAACCAACATCTATTTACTTTGTATTGGAGGCATAGGCCTCTTTTTTTTTTGATAGGCAAACCCATTCTCGAGCAGAGCTGAATAGGGAACCCTGGTAAATCATAGACTGTGTTGGAACTGTATAACTCTTGGCAAAATTGATCTTCCAGTCGTGACAAAGAAGAAACTAGATGCATTACTGACAATGGGCAATCAGAGATTCTTTATTGTCTGCCAATATGAGAACATCATCCAGATAATGATAGATCACAATACCTTTCTTTTTTAGTTCTGCTACTAGAATCACAAGAATTTTGGAGAAAGTCCAGGGGCTGCACTAAACCCTAAGGGCTTGGTTCTGAACTGGAAGTGTTGATCTTCCACTGCAAACCTCAGGTACTTTTGGTGCTGCACAGCAACAGGAACATGAAAATAGGCATCATGTAGATCTATAGACATCCTCCACGGTCCTGGGATTGTAAAGATTCCATTTTGAATCAATTCAGTCTGTGAAATCTAAGATCGGTCTTCAACTGCCTGATGCCTTTTAGGTTAGGAACAGGTGAGAGTAGAATCCTAGTTTATTTTGTCTCTTAGGACCTTTGTGACGATGCCTTCTGATTGAAGAGATAAAATGAAAAACTGCTAAGCCTCTCTTTTTCCTTTGTCTGCAGGTGAGCTTCTTCTGGGAGAGAGCAATCAAGGTCCAGACAATTTTCTATGTGAACTATGTCCAGAACCCACTTGTCTTGAACGGAAGCCTCCAAAACCTTTTGGAATAGTAGTAAACATGCTACTATCCTTCCTGGCTGGGAGAGTAGACCATCATAAATCTGTAGGATTCTTACTGGAAGAGCTTCCTCTTGACTTTAGTCCTGTGGATAAAGATTAATAAAATTAACACAATCTTGTGCAAATAAAGTGCATAATTCTCAACAATACACCTATATTATGTAAAATAAAGAACATACCACAATTCAATTAAACGTATATCCATCAAATAGTTCATCAATTAAACGTATCCATCAGATCTCAACCCTCTCCAGGGATGAGATCTGGTATACTCTCTGCCAGGATAGTATGATCTATTATTACAAAAGGAAGAATAATCTTCTGTTTCTGAAACCTCACTATGGACTCTGGTCTTGGGGCATGAAATCTCTTTATAAATGTTTTCATCCAGATTTTGCCTGAGTAGGATCTCCCCCTGGAAAGGTAAGGAACATAGCTGTCTCTTTGATGAAGCCTCAGCAGTATCTAGTATCATAGAGCCCTCCTGGATGAAACTAATAGAGCCCAATTCCTTGCTAGTGCAATAACTATGTCAACAGCTGTTTCGGTAGAGACAGCAGACAATTTTTCATCTTGGAGGCTCTCAATAATAGATGCTCTACATCTTCCCTCTTAAAGATATTCGTTAATAGATTCGATCCATTATTTCAAATCTCTGTATACATCACTCATCGCTGGATGAAAACCTGTGCCTGCTGCTACATAGACATCCATAATCCATTCTGCAGTCTCTGAGGGTACCTGCATTGTCCACTGGTAGTCCAACCACAACTGCATAAACTTTTGAAGCAGAGTCCCAGGATGTAGCAGCTGAAGATTCCAAATGATGAGGGATACTACCCTGAGCAGAAAGTATTTTTTCAGTCTTGGCGCACTGATCCATAAAGAACTCTTTAATAGTATCACGGAGTGTTAAAGTTATCCTCTTTTTTTTCTTTTTTCTTAGGCTTGTAAAATGCCAACTGGAGGATGGCTCATCTCTAGATGCCTCCTTGATTTAAACCATAATATCTAGAGCAGGGCTTGTGCTGCTGCTTTCAGACAGACTGTGCAGAGACATTTCCCTTCCAAGGCACTGTTGTCACGCTTCACATAAGCTCTTTTGGCTCTTGCTCTTCAAAGATGTACATGATCTTTTACCGTTGGGCTGCAACAGTAGGGAATATATCAGCAGATAGCCCTCTTTTGTTTATAAAGAACTGCCAAGAAAAGAAATTACAATAAAAATATATTATTTTTTTACCTATGGCTCTCTGAGTCTGCTATTTTTTTTAGAGGAAGAGTACCCAAATATATATCTGCAATCTATATCTAAATCCTGACATAAGGGCTCTCTGCCAATACTGAACTACTGTACATGCACATTAGACATGTGCAATTCGTTTCAGGCCGAATGCGAATTCGGACGAATTTCGGGCAATAATTCGGACATTCGGATACTTCCAAATGTTCGAATTACCGAATTGCCGAAGTGCCGAATTACCGAAGTTCCAAAGCACAGTATTTCTTAAGTACTAATATACTTACTAGACATGTGCAATTCGTTTTGGGCCGAATATGAATTTGGACGAATTTCGGGGAATTTGGACATTCAGGTACTTCCGAAGTGCCGAATTGCCGAGGTTCCGAAATTACCGAATTTCCGATGTGTCGAAGTTCACGAAGTTGTCGAAAATCCGAAGTGTCGAAGTGCCGAAGTCCCGAATTTCGGAATGCCGAACCGAAAACCTTTCCCATGCACATGCCTAATGCACGTATCGGAACTTCCATGCATGTGCAATACAGCGATACATACTTAAAACAGTTGAATAGATAATCATGTCACTACAGAAATCTTGACATATGCTGCTTTTCAGTGTGGTCCTGTTTGGTCATTCTTAATATGTGTTCTACATATATTTATCCACGAGTTTAACCCCTTAAGGACACATGACATGTGTGACATGTCATGATTCCCTTTTATTCCAGAAGTTTGGTCCTTAAGGGGTTAAAAATCAGTAGAAAAGCTTGCTTACTGTTCCAAAATCCTTTCAGTTTGAGTCAGAGTAATTGTGAGATGTTTTTGACGGTGAACGGTAAAAAAAATAACAGAAATGTATTTGACATACATATATAAGACAATACAGACAACACAGTGACATACATACTTACGTAAAAGAGATGTTTTTTATTTAGTTATCTGAGAAATGGTTTTGACACAGTCAAGGGTGTCAAATGTGGAATGCATTGCCACATGAAGTTATAATGGCAGATTTAGAAAATATTTAAAGTATTAAACATTATCAGTTTAGACCAGTGGTTCTCAAACTATGTGCCGGGGTGCCCTGGGGCACACAGGGGAGCTGTAAGATATTTTCCCGGTGCTATGACCATAGCACCAGGAACCATGCCTCCCTCTCCCCGGCCAGCTCTCCGGCCCGCTAGCAGTGTAATGCTGGCAGCCAGCAGGGGAGGGAGGGAGGGAGAGAGGACACGGGGAGCATTAACCTGCAGCTCCTCTGGGTTCTTCTTTCGCGAGCTCCGAACGTTGCCGCGGTTGCCGCGGTAACACTCTGTATCTCGCGAGAGTGAACTCTAGCAGCTTCCCCAATGGACCAACAGGGATTGTCCCCTCTCCCAGGCAAAGGTAAGCAGGGAGGGGTGATATCAAGTATTGTCAAAAAGTAAAGTATTATCAAATGTAGAGATCACATCTGTATGGTACATCTGTATAGATGCAAAGCCAGGGACCCATGCATGTATGGACTCCATGTACTGTCTGAAGGGCTGTCCTTCCCATTCCCAATAGGCATGTCTGATGGAGACCTCTATTCTGTCTAGTAAAATCCACATCAGTATCTCCTACCGGGTGTCTTCTGTTTGCAGACTGGATCAGAGAAATCCCTGTATTCATTCTGTATTCATTCTGGGGGACTACAGTTATTTCCTGGGGGGCTGAAGGGAGAAGACTGGCCAAGAGAAAGGAGAGGATGAGGGCAGGAATGACCAACTCAGGCCACATAGGTAAACACACACAAATACACAAACACACACATGCCCTGCTCTCTACACTGTTACCAACACTACTAGTCACATTGCTGCCCACACTGTTACACACACATACTGCTACTAACCCAGTCCAAACACACACTACTACACACACTGCTGCACATATTGTTACAACCCTCACTGTGACCCAGACACACACAAGATTTTTTTTATTTCTTTTTTGAAAAGGGTGGATTGGGTGGAGCTTGAGAATTCTTTGTTTATGGGCACTAGGGATGTGAATCTGTCTCTGACCATCCATTTATTTAGTAGTGAGTTGTTTATCTGTATCATATACATTGGGATCGAAGTATTCTGTCAGCATGTAAAAGTATTAAGCTATTTATCAGAAGTGACAAGTTGCTCTAAATCCGTTTTCAACTTGTATATGCAGTGAGCGCGAAGAGCTCTCATCTATTCTACAGTATAATATACAGCATAATAAAGTATCAGTACGCATTACAGATAGTTATAAGAAGCCTAGTTTTGTAAAGCAAAGGGTTCAAATATATATTTTTTTAAAGGGCAAAGTTTTTTTTTCTAATATTTTCTCCCATCTGTTATTAAACTGAAACACGGTGCAGTTGGATAACTGACGTTAAAAAAAAAAAAAACTACAGGCATGTTTTCATAAGATACCTGTTAATGTGCCACTGTCCATTATAATCTCTGATTGCTAAGTGTCAAAGCATAGATATATATCAAAGGCATTGTAGCAATCCACTGAGAAATAGCTCAAATTAGCATTTGTCCTGTGGGCATCTTTTGGCCAAACCATCAGCACATTCCACTTGATATAATAATGTAGCAAATCCTAGGTTTTCCAGTTCAGGATTTCTCAAATTCTAGCCATCAGATGTTGCAGGGCTACAACTACCACGCTTTATGGTCATCTATTGCATGTAAATAGTTCTGGGAGTTGTAGGGCATCATCACCTGGGGGAACAGGGTCTATGGTCCCTGTTCCAGTAATAAAATAAAATGTTTTCTAAAATAGCTTTTCATAATTGTAGATTACATGATTGACTCAATATCCTCCAGTATCCACTATTGAAATGTCTTTGTGTTACATACTTAATATAAATTAATCCGATCATTGTATATTCCTAGCCATAGTTAGATGAGAGCAGAACATATAGCATGTATTCATAATGGTAGTATGAAGTTTTATTTTTGATCCGTTTAGCATGTAAGGAATCTTAATTAGTAGATGTCAACACTTAAAGCATCAACAAATGTTTTCATTCCACAAGGCTGACTATCGCCACAATGGCTGCATAATAGGCAGACTTCAAATGTACAACAAAAGGGAAAGAAACAAAAAACAAATACTTAAATCAAGTATCAAAAGCGAAAAATTAATCAATTAGAAAAAACACTTGACTAAACAAACAATTCTCAAACCTTTACAGTACCATCAGTATCAGATGTTTCCTGTCATATACCTCTAAAGAATAGAAAGGAAATATTCAGAGACATAACAAAATATTTAAAATCAGCTATATAGTTTTAAAAATTGCAAAATAAGCATGTTTGATAGTCATGTTCTCAAACGCAGGAATGTGATAGGGCATTTGCAGGGAGTTTTATGCAGTTTGTGTTGGTCTTCATTTCTGAGAAAATGTGACCAGAATGTTAAATAAAGTAATTATATGAATATTTCGAGATTTTGACACCAATTTAACATTTGGTAAGAAATATATATGTTTGATTTCATACAGAGCGCTGGGACCACTTATAGACATCATTCTTTGAGGATAATGTATTAATTAGTACATTCAAAAGTTAAATTGTCTTCCATATTTACTCAGCATTATTACAATTTGTAAGCATTTAATCGAAAACCAAAAGTTACATAAAGTTACCATCCTCACCATGGCAACCCCAGATTCAAACATTGGTTGAGAGGCTAGAATTCTTTAAAACATCAATCAGGCATCTTTTATACAACAGTTACAGAAGATGTTACACATGAAAGATGAATGTTGAAGATAATTAGATTTGATTTAGCCATGTTATTTAATGACAATAAAATTGCATTTTAACATAAAATTAAACAGATATCGTTTTACATTTGGAAGCATTTTTATAGGATAGTTGGCTTATTCTATAAAACCAAATAATCTTTAAATGCATGATACATTAATTTATTTGGACACATCTAAAAACATTCACAGGAAAGTGATTTATGGATAAAGTCACTGAACCGGTTAAGTGTCTTTTCTTTAAGCCAAACATCCCTTCTTTTCGGTTTCTAAGAGCTAAGACAAGCAGAGTCTTGTTTTCGGGGTAATTTACATGTATAAGAAGCAAAACACAAGTTGAACCTGATTCGATCTTTGTTGGTTGTCCTTCTCATTCGGATGAAAAACATAAAGACTGTCAAAGAAAATGGAACACTCACTTTGTAAATGAGGACTAGAGTAGGAAGCAGAAAAAAACTCAAAACAAAAACAAATGTAAAGCCACAATTTATTAGCGAAGCTACAGGAAAAATATGCCAAATCAGTTCTTATTTATTGGTGTATTGTTACGAAACACATTTAAATGTGCTGTTTCTTATAAAGCTTCCTTGTGCAGGGTTCATAATTATTATTATTACCGGGGTTTATAAAGTACCAACATATTCCTCAGTGCTGTATAATCATGGAAAATAGACAAAACAGTATAGACAAGCCAATACAAAAGGAAGAGAGAAATATTCCACAAAGTAGGCTTGGACATGGTGGAAAAATTATGTTTTTCAGAAACACTTTGACCAGAATTTTTTTTTTCAGGAGAGCAGAATTTAGTCCATGCTGCAGTTCAGCTCAACATAATTTTATGTTAAAAGAAATTCAGAGAGGAAATTTGGGCAGCCAAAGAAAAAACAGGTGCCTATAACAGTGTTGATGTGTAAAAATGGTTACAATATTGTAATCTATTTTCTTTTGCTATCTTGTGTTAATGAAAAATTGGGCTTAGGAGTTATTTAAGGTTGAAAATAAGCGATTTATCCAAAAATGAAAGGAAAAAGTAATCCCTTCCATCCTGACAAGAACAATGTCTTTCCCACACATACAGTCT